>NC_136718.1:17029229-17629229 GCF_936440315.1 Barbus barbus
CGGTTCAGATAGGATTCACTCGTCCGTCCTTATCGCAGTCTTTCTCGGTGGTTTACTTTCCACATGCAAATGTGGACTACAACCCTGGGAGGATGTGCTGGATGACACTGACGTGCTCCTGTGCGCTGCTATAACTCGGCGCCTAAAACAACAGAGCTGCTTTTAGCTTAGAGCGGAGAGTTTATGCCTTAATTAAGACGATGAATACCACTGCTAACTTCCTCATCACAGTACCTGTGTAATTACACCAGCTCTGCTATATCCTGGAGCACAGCTCTTAATGACTGTGGAATAAGTAAGATGTCTGATGCCTGGAGAAATAATAAGTCTTGTACAGCTGGAGGGTTGCTCTGTCATTAACGTGTTTATTAAAGACTGTTTAAAAATGTGCTGCTTGCATAAAATGCTGTGTGCTTTGAAACCCTGCTAAAATGTTGTTAGAAACAATAAAGCCATTAAGAGACCCAATATGAAGCCACAAATGCTGTTTCGTATAGATTTCACGGCCCTCAATGTGGATTTTGTTTGGACTAAGATGCACCACAAGCAATGTGTGTTATGCAGTGTTCTAACCACATGCAGCGTCATTTATGTAATTCTTGGTAGCTTCGCCCACCACAAAATCTCATTAGTCCAAAAACTTGCAATCACATAACTGTACATTAGACATCAAATATCTTCGATTGGCTGTGATAGTGTGGCGTAGCTCAGCAGTTTCATGTTTAGTGTGCCCAGACAAAAGACTTTAAATGTTTAGTGTGCCCAGACAAACGTGTCAAAGACTGTTAGTCTCACAAGCCAATGTTTTGACTATCAGAATTAGATTAGAAGATACATTTTAAAATATTTATTTTGTACAACTATTATACTTTATATTAACTTTACATTAACATTATTTTTTATAACATGTTTAAATAATTTTTTTTGTTTTTGTTTCATAAACAGACTTTTTTTCCTCCACAGGTAAGTAGGGGGTGATATATTAGAGCTGATAGAAATTGTAAAATTGTCTTATGGTATGTTTTGAAATTTAGAAATTGTGCTATGATATTTGCCTGAATATGTATTTTTCCCCCTTAGTATGTTCATTTTAAAGTAAATGTGTTTACCTAATTTTATTCTATGTAAATAATGATATAGTGCTGTCAAACGATTAATTGCGATTAATCGCATGCAAAGGAAAAGTTTTTGTTTATGTAATGTGTGTGTGTGTACTGTGTATGTTTATTATGTATATATAAATACACACACATGCATGTATATATTTCAGAAAAATGTTGTTTATATATTAAATATATTTATATATAGGCTAATATAAATTATATTAATATAAAATTATACATGTAAATATTTTCAAAATATATACTGTATGTGTGTGTATTTATATAGGCTACATAATAAATATACACAGCACACACACATAGGCTATATTATGTAAACATAAACTTTTATTTTGGATGCGATTAATCGCGATAAATCATTTGACAGCAATAAATTATATTCTATTGTTTATACAAATATTAATTTTATTAACTTTAAATTATAATATATATAAACTTTTTCCCCCACTTCAAGCACTTTATTATTAGTATCAGCACAATCTTCACCTCTTCCATTCTGCAAATATCACATTGCTGATGTATTGGGTATTACAAGGCCGTATTTTAAGTGTGTGGAGTAAGAAGACCAGTGTATTATCAACCATCACCATAATGTGAAAGATTAGCACAAGCCTCGTCCCACCTGTTTTCACTTTTCTTTTCATAAAGGCCACAGCTGCTGCACCAAACAAGGCATTTTAAAAGCTCTTATTTACCTTGACCTGGTTCACGAGGATGCACTGGGAGATTCTGTCTTGTTCTTATGGTCATCGTGCAAACACGCTTCGACGGTGGCTTTAGCAGAACTGCTGAATGTCATCATATCCTGTATGGTTCATCAAAAGAGCAGCTTTTCTCATTCTCTTTGTTCCCTCTCAATCAAGTCTGATTTAAGAGTCAGTTAAATGGACGAAATTGGTAGCTGGCTTTTATTTCTCCCTCCCTCTCTTCTTTCATTCAATAAGGTTCAATTTGGAAATGGTCTGGTTTGTATCCTTAATATATGAGCGTCGCACTGTGTGCAGGTGCTCTCAATCCCAAGAAGCAGTGCACGCACACTGCGACAATGTGAAACACCGCGATTTATCGCTTGCATTTGCGTGATGTTTTCCAGCCTTGATTGCCTGGACGTGTGATTTCACAGCCACGTCTCCATCTGTACACACCATTTTCTCTTAAGTATTGAACATTTTCATCTTTCTTCAATACAAGCTAATTGGATTAAGTTTGAGCAATATTCATATTGCCGCGCATTGTGCCCCTGCGTGGCAGCTCTGTTTTATGGCTCCGGCGCGCGCTGTCAGCCGCGTGTTCCTGCCGTCATCAAGGCGCTAAGGACCACATCAACCATCTCCGCTCATTCTCAGCAAGCCTGCTGGGCTTTCCCCTGCAAGAAAACCAACCAATTCTCTGTGGAATCGTGCTAAATTAACCAAATTTACAGCTTAGCACTTAAGGATCTCCTTAGTTGGTAAGTAAATGGCCCTCGCTGGCGTGCGCGCGTGCGAGAGTAATGCCTTGTTGCTCCCAGTACTCTCTTTCTGGAAGGAGTCGTAAAGAGATGAAACTTCTCCCCAGTGCTCCAGAGATGACTGCTCAGCCTTTAAGCAAACTGCGTGTACTCTAACAGCTCCCAGCCCGAGTGCCAAAGTCGGCTAAAACTGTTTTATTTCATCATTTCCACATATTTTCAGTCCTGCGATGATTAGAGAACGCGCTGTAATCAGGCCCGCAAAGAATCTGCGAGCGCGCAGCACAAAGCACCACAAATATACGCGAAATTACAGCGTCCAACCTTCACAAAATATTACACACCCCCGCATTATTAAATTGTTTGGTTTATTTGATATAGCCTATTTTGAGCCAGCGGCGCCGAGAAAGGCTTTGAAGTGGAAAGGCCGTTTTGATGCCACGACCTGCCCGTTTCAGCTTATGAATATTGTTGTTTCGACCTGACGTTGTATATGTATCAAATACATACATGTATAGATCAAATTACAAACAAACTGTTTGCAGGCAAGAGTGTTGTTATAGAAAAAAAGATAAAAAATTCAATACTTTTTTTTTTTTTTTTGCCTACCATTAACTAACAATGAAAAAAAGACTTATCTAAGTGTAAATTTCAGCATTTAATAATACATTATTAACATCAAAAGTTGTATCTGGTTGTATTTTTTATTGGACCTAAGCAAACATGAACCAACAATGAAGTTTTATTATTAGGTTGTACTGTGCCTTTGTTACAATGTAATTACACAATTAAGTAGAGTAATTTTAATTAAGTACTTACTATATGGTTAGGGTTAGGATGAGGGTTTGGTTTAGGGTAAGTTGCATGTAATTATGCATAATATATTGTTATTACTGTAGTAAGTACATTTAATATATGTAACAGTGACACTGTCAAATAAAGTGTTCCCTATTTTTATTAACTAAAGTTAACGAAGGTCAATAAGGTTAACAAAGGTTAAAGGTTAAGTTGTTGGAAAACGGTGTTAGTTACCCCAGTTTTTAAGACAGGTGATCCAAGTAATGTGGTAAATTATGGGCCGATTTCAATTCTATCAGTAGTGTCTAAAATAGTAGAAAAAGTAGTAATTGATCAAATTCTGAATTTCGTAGATATACATAATTTATTGTGTCCTATGCAATTTGGGTTTCGTAAACAGCATTCGACAGAAACTGCTGTATGTTATTTTATTGAGCAAATGTGGTCAAAATTAGATAAGGGTGGGGATGTGGGTGCTGCGTTCCTTGATTTACAAAAGGAATTTGATACACTAAATCACAATATTTTATCATCTAAATTATCACATTTTAATTTTTCAGAAGATGTAATAAACTGGATTGAGTCTCCTCTTACATCAAGGAAACGGTGTACCCGGATTAATATATACATATCTTCTTTACGAGATTGTCCCACAGGGGTTCCTCAGGGATCAACCCTAGGGCCATTACTCTTTAGTTTGTATCTGAATGATCTTCCAGATGTTTGTCCTGATGTACATATTCAAATGTACACAGATGACACTGTGATTTATGTACATGACAAAAGAAAAGGTGGCACAAAAATTATCTATTGCAATGACAAAAAGTTTAGATTGGTTTACTCAGTGCTGCTTAACATTAAATGTTCGTAAAAGTGCATGTATGTATTTTAAAATTAAAAAGGAGGAGGTCCAACCAGCTATATTAGTTAATGGTGAAAAATTACTAATTGTACCAGATTTTAAGTATCTTGGGGTTATTTTAGATTCTCATTTAACATTTGAAAAGCATGTTCGAAAAATAGTTTGTGCAGTGTCACCTCAACTTAGAAATTTTACATTTATATGGAGTCAACTTTCAAGAGACGCTTCAAGAGTTTTTTTGAATTCTTTGATCTTTTCTCTTATTGTATTACTTCATGGTCGCAAGCAGGAAAATCTACTCTTAGACCTTTATATACTTTGTGTAAACGTGCTCTAAAACTATTCGATAGGAAACCTTGCAGGTATCATCATTGTTTGATTATTGATAAGTACAATTTTTTTACTTTTGACAATTTTATTGTTTTGTTTTATTGTTAACAATCTTGCACCTTCACCCTTGAAGGAATTAGTTTTTTCTTGTATTGAAAATATAAGACAAACTAGAGCTTCGTCTAGAGGTGATTGTGCAGTGAATTTTAGAGCTACTGATTTTGGTCGTTCAGCTTTCTCTGTAAGGGCTGTTAATAACTGGAATAATTTACCAGTTACTATAAGACAGTGTTCTACCTTAGCACAATTTAAGTTACATTTGAAATCATGGTTAAAAACGAATCAGGCGTGTGACCATTGAGTATTTCTGCATTTTGAATGAAATTTTGAGTTGTAAAATTTTTATAATTGTTTGTAGGATGATGCTTTGTATTATTTATAGGGGATATTTTGTAGAAATTTGGATTGTAGTTTCTATGTGAGAAATCATGTTTTTATCTGTTCAATTTTGGAGGGATTTAATTTTTTTTAATTTTTGTAAATGATATTATACTGATGTTTTTTGTCACATAATTATTGTATTTTCCTGTCCAGGGACAGCAGATGAAATTTAGCTCTGTAGCTAATTTTGGGGCAGTTTTCTGACTGTCTATTGTCCCTGTCAAATAATGAATAAAATAAAATAAAACAATACTGTAACAAAGGTTTACATTTACAGAGAAAGGACCTGTTATCACTTGCACAAAATTGCTATTAGAAGATTGTGACTGGAAATTCGGCACAGTGAGTTTATGTACATGCATCTCAGACTGAGAGTCTTCACTTGTTTACGTGCAGCTTCAAGTAAAAACTTGTGTGATTTCGACAGGCGTGTCTTTAGTTAATGTTCAAATAAGAGCATATTAAATCATTCTTAGCTTTGGATTTGCTTTTCTGTTACACACTGATTTGCCGAAATCAGAAATACTGTCTACTGAACGAGTTGGCTGTGTCTGACTACACACATTTAAAGTCATATTTATGCTGAAATCTCCCCTGATCCAGAACATAATTGAGCATTTCTCCTCATTTCAGTAGACATGAATACAGAGAATAGCATTTGTACATAGCGGGCCTGTGCCATTACCGCCAATAAGGTCTTGTTAAAGTTAAATTGGCTGAATGTGTGTCTAATTCTCTTTTTCCTTTGGGGTCCCTGAACTTAATTTTTCACACAAGCAGCAGCTGCTACCAGTGGCACAGCAGCTTCCTTATGAATCCTTTTTTTAAACTCTGACCAGAGGTCTCTTTAAATAAAGCCATGCATGAATGGAAATGGCAAAATGAATGTGACTGCCAAAGGTTACGAGGAAATGGATGAGATTTACAGACGCAAACTAAAAACAGAACAATGCTGCAATTATATGCGCAAATGGAATGATTCTTTCGATGTTTGTGACAAGCATATGAAATGCGATTTGTAACTAAACAACCGTACACTTCTGCATTGTCAGAAATACACAGTTGTTACAATTTGTTTGTAGGTGTAATTCAATTAAACAATGCAATAAGAAACTAAATATACACACGGCTTTCCTCGATTGCTTGAAATATTATGGTTGATTCTTGTGCATCCTAATAGGTTGTGTAGATGATGTGTGACCACCGCTGCTGAGACATATGTACAGAACACCTGTCGCATGTTTCTGGGCTCCATTCTTCCTCATGCGCTGCTGTTGCTGCTGCGTCTCACACAACCTGTTCCTGGAACATCAACCCTCAGTGCGAGTCAGATCCAGCCCCGGTATGACTACACACACACGGCTCATTATGATGGGAATGAAAGAGACAAAAAAAAGTCTATAGAGATAAGACATGTTCATGCAGCTGTGTGTCTTTCAAGTGCAGTCTGTCAGGTATATAAAAAATCTATTCATTTAATTCCACATATGGTGGTCCCACAACATTCTTGAACATAAAAGCATAAAAATTTATGGATTTCATTGCATTACAGAACAAACAGTAAATCAAGTGCAAACAAATACTGCTAGATTTTTTTCTTTTTTCAGAATTAATGCTTTTGCAATTTCCAAACCTATCTATTTAATACAGTTGTGTTATAATTTAACACATTTTACAATGTATTATATCAAATTCTAAACAATTCTAAATTCTATATTTATCATTTGAAATACACACACATACAATTGATAAACGCTTTGAAAACTGCTCTAGCATGAATACAGCATAGCCTATATACACACATTTTTATATATATGATTATTACATTTATCATTTAAAAGTTTTGCTCTAATGTTTTGCATGAAAAGCATGCTTGTGCTCACTTTGAAATACATTTATTCTTGATTTGTCATTTGACTTTCTTATATAAAAAACATCTTGCATTTTTAATTGTGGCCCAAGTGTCCAAATCATGTTTGCAACATAATTTACATAATTGAATGCAATTTATAATTTATACAACAAAATCAAGAATTGTCTTTTTTTTTTTTTTTTTTTTGTAAGACAATAAGGTGATCTGTTGTTTCAGCAGCAGCCTGCGCTAGTTTGGAGGTTGTTTCCGTCTGGTTTTTGTGTAATATAATTTCCATAGTTGTCTTTTCTTTTTTTTTCAAGATTATATGCAGGATGCCAGCTGGCAGACAGATGGTAGTGGCTTTACACGTTTTTATTTAAAGACACATCAGAAGGAAGAGGAGGGTGAGGCAAGAGAACAGCTGTAGCGAGTGGGACAGGACGGTATATGCTGGTCAAAGCGACGAGCAGCCTGCACAATGAGAGAAAAGAATGAAAAACAATCACCCTTTTAGAGAGCTAGAAACTTTCCCGAAATGCCCAGAGAGCATTTGTACCCTAAATATGGCTCCATGACTATGTCAGTCAGAATTTTATGATCTATTGTTTGTACACACGTATTGAATTTGTTATGCAAAATGCTCGGTCTATGGAGAAAAGGAATAAGGATGTTAAAATGCTGTCTTCCTCAGTCAGAGCAGCGCTGCTGGCGTTCTCTGTGTCATACCACAGACCTGGGGCCTTGTGCCCTTTAACGGCGTTAGTCTCAGCAGGAGGGGGCTTATTAACCTCAGTCTTGTTAAACCTTTTCAGTGCCACCTACAACTAACCGTGCAAGCCATGAGATCGAGAAACACTGTGGAAAATTTGCATTGTTATAATAATTAGAATTTCTTTATTTCGACTCTTTACAAATCCTGCTATTTTACACACATAAAATGTATTCAAGTGCACAGTATCTCCCAGGCAAACAGCTGCTTCAGTGTGAGTCCTGCGCCTTTGCACTTGAGACCAGAGAACAAACGGCCTGTGAGAGGGGCATGCCATATGCAAAATACATAAGTTCAATTAAATAAAACAAACACCAAAACAATAGCAAACAAAGAGTTGTGGATGGTATTAAATTATGCAGATATCATCGTTATTGTGATCGCATGTGATATACAGCTTTGAAAATGATGACTTTGTTGCGTAAAAGGTAGAAATACACTCCAATGTTCAGTGCTACAATAATGTGACTCGTATAGATTTAATTACCACTAATTCCTCTACCACTATGGGGAAACCATGGTAATAACAATAAAACCTCACACACACACTTACATACTGTCGCACACACACACATACAAGCAAACTATACTGGTGTTAGTTCAGTTTTTAACTTTTTCTTTATTTCTCCTTGTTATTTTCTTTTTAAAGGAAGCTTTTAATCAAAGAGCATTTTTGTTCATATATAGCTTTTACAGAAGAAAATACTATACAACCTTTTTTTTCCTCCTGAAACAATATTGTCGAAGATAACCATCTACACATTTAGTTGCCTATATTATGATCAAAGCCCTGTTTAGGAAATAATTCATAATTTCCTCCCCTCACTTTTCCTTGTTTATATTCAATGGAGGCCAAGCAAACAAAAATCCATTTTTATCTCTTTTTTTTTTTTTTTAATTTGGAGCGAAGCACTGCAATAATTTCCTCTGTATAGAATTCATTTAATTTACAGCCATCATTAGTGTTACTCGTTAGACAAGCCAGGTTCTAGCATGCCTGTTTCATATTGAAATCATCCAATCTTGGAAGCGAAGAGAAAACTTTTTTTTTTTTTTTTTTTCTTAAATAAAACACAGAACAACAGTTCTTCGTCACACTGAAGACTATTTGTGCATCAAAGCAAAGTGAACTAAACAACATTGTAAAGCAAATTCCCTGTTAAAAGATATATGCCATAATTTCAAAAGGTAAAAATGAACCTAAAAAGTGCAAAAACACCCTAGAATTTTCTCATTGCAAGGTCACATAAATATTAAATAACTTCTTATTATTGGAGTGAAACCACAGCTGTTGTAAAGAGAAAACAAAAGCTTGAAACATTGTTTTCTGTCTGTACAATTCATAAAATCACACACTTTCCATCACCAGCATTAGCATTTATCGTGGTGCCTTTGTGATGTCTGTCCTCCATTCAGCCCTCTAGAAAAAAAGTCTCTCTCCACGTTTCCTCATCTTTTAGAAATAGATATATGATGCTTCTGAAAAAAGAAGCTTGAAAAAGCCAGTCTCCATCTTCAGACTTTGTTGCAACTATTGTTTTTTTTTTCCTTCCATGCTACAGAAACTGCGAAGGGAAAAGGAAAGAAAAATAACACCTACAAACATCTTTTCCCTACATTCAGAGACGCTTGTCTCCTGCTCTGTGTTTGATGGACACTTGAGGACATCTATTTGTGGATCAAAACAAAGACAGCTGTAATCTCCTCCCAGTCATACTGGGCAGTAGCACCATCATCACATTACAAACTCTCCGAAACACAGGGGGCGACGACTCTCGCCATTGAAACAGACCCATTTATAGTGAGACACCCCCACATCATCTGGTCATGCCTGTGCAATTAGAAAATAATGCAAAAACAAACAAACAAAAAGCCATAGTAATGCAATCAATGTAAAAGATAACAAAACATCTTAAATAGAGGCTTGAGTATCTGCCTCCTCTATACAAAAGTGCACTATGAATATGTGATGCCAAATGGGTCCTCATTGAGAAAAGGAGAAGGAACAGAAATCAAGTGAGAGCTAGCGTTCACTGAGATCAATGCTTTATGGCCTGAAGCTTTGCAGTCACTGGTCACTGTTTGTTTGTCCTGAAGATGCAGGCAAATGTCCACATGGAATGGAGCCTATGACACCACTGACCATGACAGCAGGTTTAAGTGAGAACTGTGATAACTGTAAATAATAATAATAAAAAAATCAACGGAGAAACATACAAGTCAAAGCACTGATGCAGGCCCCTGCACTTCAATAACAATAATAATGACAAGGTGTTTCTGAATCAATTATTTGAGCAACATTCTTTATAAAAGATTTCCTGCAATGTACGCTTTTCGTCTGTTTCGGGTTGGTACAAGGGTCCTGCAATCCAGTGACTGCAATTAAAATGTACATTAACATCCACACATCTACTTTATATAGATAGTCATATATAGAGAGATTTTTTCCTTATTTTGTTTCAACACACAGAAAGTAACAAATGAAATCGAATAAATTAAAGTCAAACATGCACACACACAAAAGACTGATGTGCAGGAAAAGGTTTACATAGCCACCCATGTGTAAAAGAGGGCCTCGTCTGTCTATTTCTCTGTTCATTTTTTAATGCATAATTAAATTAATAATGTTGGTCATCTTGTAAACATGATAATAAATCATTTTGGGCCTTCACTTTTCTTGTAGTTGGTTGTTTTCTTGTCATCTGCTGCGTCTCTAAGCATGATAAATGAGGCCACTCAAACTTGCGTTTGTTCATAGTTCTCCTTCTACAGCATAGATTAGGGCTCAGCCTCCGGCTCCTCTTTATCCAGTTGGGAAGTCTCAGCGTGGTTCATGGAAGCATCAAAACTCTCTCCATTGTCTTTGTCTACTTCTGGCTCTGGCATGGAATCTTCATACGAGTCTGTATTCATGTCCTCCTCCGCTTCCTCCTCTTCATCATCATCGTCATCATCATCCTCCTCGGCTATCGGGTCTTCCTCAGCCGACAGGTCATCTTCGGGGTCGCCGGATGTGCCGGTAGTGTCGTCCTGAGGGTTGCTCAGGCCCATTGAAGCAGCAGGGCCAGAACTGGTGGCCAGGGACAGTGGCTCCCGGTGCATCTTTCTGCTCAGGTCCATGGAGTCACTGAGGCCCAACCCAGCAGCGTTTTTCAGGAAGAACAAGGAGCTGTTGGTGTCTGTCCCCAGGTTGAGAGAGCTGTCGAGGTTGACTGCTGAGCCCGGATGCTCGTACTCACCGGCGGACCCTGCCGAAGGGAGGTACATGGCCATGTTGTTGTGTGTCAGCCCCGGTGTGCCGGGCGAGTTCGGGGGCATATTCATGGGCATCGGGGGCACGGCTAGGCCTGCATGGTGGTGGTGGTTGCCATCCTGGTTGGGGGAGACAGAAGGCAGCTCTCCCCTTTCTTGCTTCTCATGCTTGCGCTTGTGGGAATCCATCTGTGACATGCCCACCACCGTGTGCTTGCACTCTGGGTAAGTGCAGTGGAAATGCGAACACTTGAGCTTGTACTTGCAGTCAGCCACCTCGCAGTCCACGCTGGAGCTGAACTGGCAGAATCCGGCAGCGCTGATCACATCTTGCTTGCCGTGGTGCTTGCGGTGCGCCGTCACCTTGGTGCTGTCTGTGCAGCGGAAGCCACAGCGCAGGCAGTGGAAGTGGGTGCTGTTGCCGGAGAACTGGCAGTCGGGGAAGTTGCAGCACAACGAAGACTTGAAGCGCTTGAAATCATCCAGGACCAGGTTGTCCACGCGGTCGTGGTGCTGGGCGTGCTTGTACATGTGGGTGCGGCCACAGAACTTGTAGCCGCAGTTCTCCCGCGTGCAGTGATAGTGGGTTACCTTCAGGGAGAATTGACAGGCCGTATCCTTGCAGTCCTCATAGAGGTCGTAGCGGCGGAACCCTTCCAGCATCATGCCTTCATCCAGCATCTTGCGAGACGAAGCAGTCTTGCGGCGCTTGCCGAAAGGTGACATGTCCTCGATGATCCAGAAGCGTTTCTTGGCGCCAGTTGCCGTCGGAATAGAGATGGTGTTACCTGTTTGCAAAAAAGGCATATACGGGTTAGACTTAACTCAGTACGACAAGCATGCAAAGCAATTCTGCAAGCAGGAGTAGCCACATGCACCCTATCAAAGCTACCCACAAAGGTTCCTCATATGGCAATGTACTATATAATGTGATTCCATGCCATAATCAAACAGAGACAGTCCCATTTGTATAATGTACTGGTGACATTTTAACGTGACTGTCACATCTAGGTATTGGGAGAGTTCAAAGGTGCTTCCGTACATCTGGCTTTATGGGAGCAGGATTCCCTCCCATAAGCCTGAGGTCAGTGCTAATGATGTGCTCCCTGTCCTGGCCAGCAGGAATCACATGACTCTATTAAAGCCTGGCATGATTAAACCAGCCCTTTACAGCAGGCTACTAATGGACAGCATTTCAGACAGTGGACCTAATGGCAGGTGTGCAATGTACTACACAAGACTAAAAACACCACCTCGGTGGCTTGTATGAACTGCGCTGCATGTGTAAAATGCTAAAGAGTTGTAACCAGCTAATATGCCCTAGTCCAATCTACTGTGACTATAGAGCTGCAGTGTTTGGGTGGAGACGGGATAGGTACCTGCAGCGTCCTGCACTATAGGGACGTCATTTTTAACCGAAGACGAAGTAGGAATGATGGGGCTGAAAGCTGGTGTGTTGGTTGGCATGACAACACTCCTAGTGGCTCCGAGAGAGGCGCTGAGCAGAGAGTATGACAGACAGGATGGGGAGAGGAGATATGGAAGCGAGGGGAGTGGCGGCCGGAGAAGAGCCGAGGAGAGAGATGGAAGCTGACTCTGGAGCGCAGGCTGATGAGGAGGTGGAGGAGGAGGTGCAGATTGAGAAGGAGGAGAGTCAGCAGAGGTAGTGGTGGCAGGGACCTGACAGCCTGGTCCTACAGAGACATGGTGCCAAAGAAGGATGGTAACAGAGACAGGAAGGTACAAGACACAAGGGTGGGGAGGTAAAAAGGGAAAGAGATCAAGTAATGAAATAATGAAAGCCAAATGGTAACAAAAGTCAGACAACAGCCAAAAGCAACAGTGATGAGAATGGAAGATAACATTTGAAATCAAACAGTGAAACTATAAAAATCAATTCAATGAAGGAAAGCTCAGATTCAAAGAGCAAAGGCTCAGATTTAAAGTTGCTGTATCATTGTTAGCCAGTTCTCTAACGTACACCAGTGAATTAGACCTGTCGCCCATCCCTTCAATCAAACGAGCTCTCTCAAAATCCCACAGACAATGACCGACAGGCCTTCAAGTTAACTGATTGGCTAAAAAAAACAGACTGCACCCAGATTATTTTGGGCTGTTTATAGAGTCTAGGGCTATCACAGAGTTCCCAGGACACCCATTATAGTAACACCTACACATTTTATGTCATATTCCAAAAACAAAAAATCACTTTAAGCACCTTTAAGCCTAGAGGAAAATGGTTGATAACTTGTGCTATCTCTGTGTGTGGCTAATTTCAATGACAGTAGAGATGAGAAAAGTCAGATGCCTCACAGGGATGGCATTCATCTGAACGGTGTGTGGAGGACTATATAACCAATTTAGTGCTTTATAATTTCATAAATATCATTACAGTGGAAACAGTTGGTAGCTTTATGAGTCAGCTACAAGGAATACAATGAGAGTGGGTGCAGGTTTTTACATTTCTCTTCTTAGGGAGGTTCAAAATAAGGAATACAAGGACATTTTGTATGACTGAACAAAACTTTAAATATTTGCTCCATTGGCCACACTGAGTCTGTATTTTCATTCAGTTAATCTCTTATATTGATAACCATAGTCATTACTGAGGTCGACTCACCTGCTGGCGAACTATCATTGCCCACGGGGGTGCTGGTGCAACTGCGGTCTTGGTTGGAGGACTCTGAGGAGAGACCCAGTGGGCTTCCTCCACAGGTATAGTCCATGTAGTCATCATTTTCCTCCATCATGCTGGAGAAGTTGGGGGTCAGATTAGGGTGGCTGCCTACCACACCGGACGAAGCTAGACTGGCCATGTGCTGCATCTCTTCGGGTCGGTTGCCATGAGATACCATCTAAAGTACAGCATACCAAACAATCCAATAAATGCCCGATGAATAAAATCATTTGCATTCAAGTGGCAGTCTTGAAAATAGATATAATTTATGATCACTTATGGCAGTGATCTTCAAAAGACACCATAAATTTCTTGGTACCTGGGAAGGAACTCTGTCGAAGTTTTTACCCAGCATCCTCCTCATGTGTTTGCGGGCATGGGAGGTCATCTGGTGCTTGAGCAGGAAGGAGAACTGACAGCCCTCACGGATACAATGGAAGTGGCTGTTAACTTGGTTGTATTTGCACCCTGCAAGAGACGAGCGACAAAATTAACTTGAGCAAAGACCGTCTTCATCGCGCCTGGGTTTCAGGGACAACATACATCATGGATCCTCAACGAGGTAATGAGGACATTGTGCTTCCGTCCCGCGCCTGCATAATGCGGAGAGACAGAGCAGATGAGTCCAGTGTCACACTGGGAAAGTCGAACCTTTTGAAGATTAGACCTGTGGTGCTCTTTTATTACAATGACATCTTTTATTCAATTTGGAATTTACATAAATACATTCTGCATTTGGAGAAGCAATAATGCACAACCCTGCAAACCAAAGTAAACACACAATTATTTCCATATTAAATTCATTTTTCACGACCTATCTGTTGCTGGTGTATTTCCTCCCCCTCACGCCTGTCCCTTTGCTTTTTTGTATTATTTATTTTTTCTACACAAAGGGCCCTACAGATTTTAATTGCTATATGTTTTCAAAATTAAAGACTGCCTCTGCGCACTAATCAAATATTGTAGGGTGCTCGTAATAATTTTATTGTGAATAATGTGCACTGAAATAATTGAAAGAGTAGCATTCAGGGCAGGTGCGGGCTTGTCCGTTACCATGGTACCCGTGACGCCGCACAACAAGCCACCTGCTGTCAGATTGCTTTTGTACACAAGGGTGATATACTTTAAAAAGGCAGAGTTGAGTAAATATGAGCACATGCTGAAATATCAGGGCTCTTGTGCCACCAGATCCTGGTAACCTCATCGCCGGTGTTCTGTTTAATGTTGCTGCCATGGATACCACTTTCCCAGTCCAGCTGAACCATCAATTCTTTATGACTTCACGGCTTGCTTTTGTCAAATGTCCCTGGTTTATGCCAATAACAATGCAACAGGAGAGACCTTATACTCTGTGGACATTTGTGATACTTTCCACTCTTCAATAAATGTTCTTTTTGTCTTATCTTAAAGGGACAGTTCACCCAAAACATGAACATTCGGTCATATTTTTCATACAGCTGAAGCATTTATACGGCTTCAGTTGGTCCTCCAGACCATAAAACATATACTGACCTCTTTTTATTATGTTATTTGGTCTTTTATGGCTCAACAGCACCATCCCCATACACAATCTCCATTTCTTCACGTTCCATAGCAGATGGGTTTGGCTCAAAAGGGGGTGCACAATTTTTGGGTGAACTCTCCCTTTAAGGGGAGGGGAGTAGAAAGAAAATAAAATGCAAACTTTTAATCTGCCTGCTTGTGATGATGATCGAGGCTTGAAAAAGAGCAACACAAACAGACTGAGCTCGACAGGCACAGTAATTAACAAACATATGTAATTGCTCATTCCTGGCAGGTTAAATATACCCAAGAAAACAACCTCTGTTTGATTGCCTACTATAAATACTGAAGTATTAATGTATGACAAAAAGGCAGACACCATTTTTCTCGGCCTGTTTTCCGTAATATAAATAAAACGTCCCCAGTTTTACAATGAGACAAGACCATCTTTAATTCCACCAAACGTGTTTGTTCTGCAAAATGTAAACGGCTGCCGGCACACTGACTCTGTTGTCAATGTAAACCGTTCAATTGACAAAATATCAATGCACAGATACTAATGAGATAACAGCTCAACATACTCAAAATTCAGTGAATAAGTGTGAAGCACTGCCGTTTCATGCTCTGTATGTTGTGCTGCGAACAGCATGGCAATTAGTGACTCAACTATAGGAACGACACTTTTCCTGTAGCCAGAGCCAGTGGAAAAAGTGTTTTCATAGCAGGTGATAGCATCAATATGAAATTACAGTTACATCATCTCTGATTTCACACATCTCTGATTCTTCCAGCTGCAATACAAACGTTGAGCTTGCAGTCGCTGCTGGAGAATAACGTGGGAGCTCGAATGAACGGAGTGTTTGGAAACACGAGTAACTACTGCGAATGATGACTGAAACAATGACGAGTGTGGGAGGCTGGAACGTATAAGGTTTGTGTGATTTCATGATGCTGAATTCACTAAATTACTTAGCAAACCACACAGAATCAAGCAAATTAGATTTCCAGAGGGTTGAGAAGGATTAAAGGAACATGACAGCATTGTCATTTTCAAGCGAACCATCTCTCTGTGATCTAGGCGCTTCTTTTAATACATGAAAAGCTGGTTCTTACCTAGTCTGCCACATTCTTCTCTCTTGGTGAAGTATTTGAAGCCGTTAGCGGCACGTCTTTCAGCTTTCTCGTGCTTCTTGACGTGCCAGGGAAGTTTGGTGGTGATGTTGGTGACGAAGAAACAGCCGGGTCTCAGACAATGATAATGGCCCCTCATGCGAAACTCACAGTGCTGGAGAGAACAGCAAATAAACTAAACTAAGGCCGAGAACATTTTGCACAAGTCTCCATGGTTCATGTTTCTACAGTTAATTCACAAGCCAATTATTACATATTACATTCATTTACAATCATTAATAAACCAACCATCTTTTAAACAAAAATGAGGTCTGATCATTTGTCAGTTAGTTACTCATTACTCAGGGTACCAAAGGGAAGAAGTAGGTTAGGTGTGCTCATTAAATCCTTTTCCTCTTTCTTTCGCAGAGCATGTGACAGGACCAGCCACACTGACCAGCAGAAATCTGAAGTTTAGGTTAACGTTGTAGCCACTGACCCCAATAACAACACACCAATTAGTTCATTTGGCGATTCATCTATTTCTAAAACAGCTCTTTTATCAATTCATTAGTCTGCGTGTGCGTGCATGTGTGTGTCCTCCGCAATGTAACCTGTTTCTGCACCACCATCTGTTTCCAGAGAGGCAGTTCCCCCAGGAGCACATAAACAGAACCCACTCTACTCTGGAGAAGAGGGGGGAGCTCTGAGAAGTGGGGATGGGACGCATAAATGAATTCATTTAAACAGGTTTTGCTCCAAATGCAAGTTGCAGGAAGGGGAGGGCTTTTTTCTATTAATGATGGAATCTTTGATGAAAAGCAAAACTAAAATAAATATGTACCTAGGCTTTTGTCTTCAGTGTTTTAAATGTAATTTATATGCTTTCTGAAAAGAGGGTGCGTGTCTGTGCAAAGGTTATTGGGGTTGTGTTGCCAGGGTGTTGCTATGCGTGTTTTTTTTTTTTTTAATTATTATTATTATTTATATTATTTTATTTTTTTTACAGCGGTTTCAGCATATCACTATGATTCATAGTTCTGTGTGGTAGCTATGTGATTATGTGTCCATCCTTCAAAATAAATGCAAGGCATTTCTAGTTTTACCATTTGAAATAATTTAGATGATTTTATCATTTTAATTTTTAATCTTCTTTAAATAAGAAAATTTTACATTTTGGGTAAAAAGAAATGGGTAGACAAAATATTTATATTTTAAATAAATTCTGTTCTTTCTGTTTATCAAAGAATCCTGAAATTGTATCACAGTTTCCACAATATTAAGCAGCACAATGTTTTCAACATTGACGACAATAATAAATCTTTCTTGAGCACCAAATTAGCATATTAGAATGATTTCTGAAAGATCATGTGACGATAAAAACTGAAGTAATGATGCTGAAAATTCAGCTTTTTCAGGATTAAATGACATTTTCTAACATATAAAAATAGAAAACGGTTATTTTAAATTGTAAAAATATTTTACAGTAGTACTGTTTTTACTGTATTTTTTGATCAAAGAAATGCGCCCTTGGTAGATATGCTTAAAAACTCTTACCAACCTCAAACCTTTGAATGGAAGTGTACAGCATGTGCCACTACTAAAGACACAATAATGAATGTTTGATACAATATTACCTCTAAAAATCAAGCTCACCTGCTTAGGACAAAGACACTGCAGAGAATAGTAGGCGAACTGGTCTCGCACATTCACCAGGTTGTTGATGGGGTTAATGTGGTCCAGGCAATGTGATTCAGCCTTCCCGGATGTCTTACAAACATATTTGCAATTTCCAAACAGACAGTGGAAGTGGAACTTATTCGAGTATTTGCAGTCTGTGGCCAGACAAGGATCACTGTGGGAGATAAGCATGACGAAACGTCTGTCATATATTTAAAACTGCACAGAAGACATGGAAATACAGGCAGCACAGACCATTCAAATCATACCACCATGGTATCATGAATTTACAAGAATGACAACGTCTACTCACTTCTCCTGAAACTGCAGGAAGCCAGGCTTGACCTGAGGCTTGGCGTTTTCCAGCGATGTGGTGGCCAGAGGGGAAGTGGCTGGCATACTGGGCATGGAGGCGGGAAGTTGGGGGATCGATCCGGCCAGCTGCTTCCAGGCTTGGAAAGAAGGGGAAGAGCTGTAGCCCCCTGACACAGCCAGGCTGGGCACCTCCATGGGAGGCGTCTTGGCCATGGAAATGGGGGTAGCCTTTTGATTAGGGGCGCTATCATTGGATTCCTTGCTCTCGTTGAAAGGGGGCTCTGATTTAACCTTCAGGTTGGCTCTGAAGTGGAAGCTAATGACAGAGAGGTGATTCACCCATTAGATGCGCTTTAATAGAGCTGCCAAACACAGTAGCAAATTAACATTACTAGATCATAATCATGTAAATTTTGTGTATGTGTGCGTATGTGCGCTTGTGTGTTGGTGTGAACCTTAACATTTAAAAACTTTGATTTATATTCATTATGTTTGATTGTAATGCTCCAGAACTAGAGAGTTCCTCACTTGGCGTGTTTGATGGCTCCGTCCACCGTGCTGAAGAGCGCCCCACAATCTTCCACCAGGCAATGAAAATGTATCTTGTGCAAGAAATCACACTGGGCTTCACAGAAATTGTCAGTGTCATACCTGTACAAACATGTAAGAAAGAGAAACTTTAAAAGGACGTAAAGGGTCGAACTGCTTGTAAATCCAGGTCAGTTACTCTCGTATTCTCAGTTTAGCTCATCAGGATCTGACTTTGAATAAGGTGTTTTTTTTGTTTTATTTTTTTTACGTGAACTATGCCTCAGCCAAAAGCAGCAGGTCTCTGGCTGGGACATTTTGCTAGGGCTTTGTAACTAAATAATGTACATAACATCACATGCTCTGGATAAATCTTCTCTTTCCACATAACAACCTGGGAACTGTGGATGGCACTGACAAGCAAAAGGGTACATCATAAAGATGGATGGTGACAAAAACCAGACACCATCTTCAAAAAAACACAGAGGATGTGCAACCAAGACATGGCTGTGTTTTCTGTAATGGAAGATCTATCTGGGTAAACTGGTGATAGTTGATGACATAAATAACATGTCCATGATTTAAGGTTACAATTTATAGGTATGTATAAGGGAAAGTATATATTTTAGATGTGCAACTATTCACCATTTCTTTTCACGTTTTCGCTTGAAATTTTTATTTATTATTCTAAACTGATTTATATTGAAATATTCTATGTAGTCAAAAATATTCATAAAAAGTTCATACAAATCGGATGTATAGGGGGATATATATATATATGTGTGTGTGTATTAAATTGCTGATATTGTATATAACATTTATTTAACATTCATTAAATATATACACGCTTTATACACCATCAGCAATTTAATGTCAACTAACCAGTTAGAAACTTGGGGTGTAATGGAGTTAGCATACAGGTGAAATTGTAAGAATTGATACAAAATAAATAATAATAATTAAATAATTAAATAAATAAAAATAAATAAATAAATGAATGTTCAACTGAATAAATAAAAGAAAATACAAATGAAAAATATATATAAAAAAAGACTCACATAACTAATGTGAAAGTAAATTAAAGAAGTCTCCGTTCCATGCATTTAAAAAAAAGTGTAGATGAGACTTTAAAAAGTAAAACTAAAGCTGGAAATGACTCTATAGGGACACAAGATGATTTCAGGCACCTGCGCAGGTAGGTCCTCCACTGCTCATTGTGTTTCTCTGGGTCTGACCTCTTCATTACCCTACTGAAATACTGAGCTGCGTCTGAGCCGTCTACCGCCTGAGCTCCCTCCAGCTCTGACTTCAGATCCAAAGCACTGAAGAAACCAGGATTCATCTACACACACAAACACATGCTTCATCACACAGTTTGCAAAAAAACTAGTTCTTCTCGAGGACAGACCAAACACACAAGGATTTTTGTATGCTATATGTTTGAGGCTTTAAATGCGTTTCCGTTCAGTACCGTATATGAAGCAGAGAGAGACAGGAAGAGAGAGAGAGAGAGAGCTGAGCTAAGCCGTCAGGAGAACTAGAGCGAGTTTTCTATTTAAATCATCAAGGTAATGGTACATGCACACCATTTATATTAGTCATAGAAGATATATGATTAAAACAATGTCCATTTTAATCCCCACAAAAACACACAACATTTAAATATCTGTTCGGCACCATTTCGTCTTTTTAAAAAATGAGGGTGACAGTTGCTCTTTTTTTCTCAGCGCTGACTTTTTAATCAAATAATTTACAAAGTCCATAAATAAAGATAGAGCAGATGGAGGAGAAAAAGAAGAAAGCCTGAGAAAAAAAAAGCACGGAGAGTTCAAAACAGCTCATCAAAAAACAAACATCTCTATATATCTGCCGTGGCAACCGGCTCCTGCTTCATTATATTAATTTGCGAGCGGCGGGCTGAAATTACACTGTATGAAAAATGGCTGGAAAATTTAAATGATACAAACTCATCCTATTAGCGGTGAAACATTAAAAAACAAACAGCCCCCTCTGCATCCTGCTAATTTGTCTTGGGATGAAAAGCGTTTGATGGATGAATCTTACCTTATTCATAAGTGAGGATAAAAGAGATGTATTTCCCAGCGCAGGGTGTCCATTTGATTCAGCGCTAGAACACGCAAAATGAACAGTGTTTAGGCAGGATTTGCATGAGAACAGTAAATATTATAATTTATCCAAGATTGTGAATATACAATGAAGAAAAAAGCGAAGGAGCCTGGAAATTAGGGTTTATGCAAACACACTTTCATCTAAATGAATGTGCAAACATGTCATGCCTCAAACTTGATGTGCATTATGAAAAGAGGGCATTATGGGAGAATTTTTGCATTCGTATGATGGATTTCCTCAAAGGAGGCCTTGGCGCTGGGAGACGGAGGGAGCATGTAAATCTCGTCCTCCTTGATCACTCCACAGACCCACCTTGTGAAGGGGGTTTTAACAAGAGCACTCACACTAATTAACACAATACGGTATTATTCCAGAGATAAATCACAGTGGGGCGGGGCGGGCGGGGCGGGCCAGGGCGTGAGTTGAGAGGGGGAGTATGATGGGATACCTGTGGTCTTTCTTGCTTAGGTCCAGGCTTTGCTCCTGCACAGACTCCTGAGAGGCGCCGTCCACCGGCTCCTGCTTCACCTCGACCGGATTAAACCGGCCTGCCTGAGCCGGCTGCCCCATCCCTGAGGAGAGAGAAGGAGAAAAACAAAGTTATTGTTGGTCAGCATTATTCCGCCGTGATGAGATCCAATCTGACTTCTGTCCCGGCCAAGGAGAAGACCAGGAGTGATAATTATTGTGGAATTATGTCAGGCCGTCAAGGCGTTTAAATGTTGATTGAGAGGCAGCAGGAATGAGGGAAAAAGACTCCGTTTTCAGCAGCGCTTGTCACAACTCATTTGTGGCCCTGCCTCTTAACTGGTCATTAAGAGGCATGCTAATGCTGAGGGAAAGTGGCAGATTCAGACTGCCCGCCCATCCCTGCCGTCGCCGCGTGTCCTTGTCGGCCCGCAGACGGACGCCACTGAGCATGCCCGAAAGGAACATCTGCTTGTCCGTCAGATTAGAGGTGACAGCCAATCAGATCGGTTCAAATAGCGTGACCTCTCAATTGGATTTTCAAAACAGGTACGCAGACGACGTGGAGAGGAGGAAGGAGGCGGGAGGTACGCTGACAGGAATGCGACCTGGCTTTTCCTCCAATCCCCAAATGATTGAAATATTAATTTGCCCTCAGGCTATACAGAGAAAGCCGGGCTTTTGGTTGCCACTAAGTGGTATTTTATTAAAAATCGGCTAGGAGTTCAAGGCCCAAAGATGGAGCGCTGAGTGCATCAGCAGTGATTGCGAGGTCAGGGTGTTGTTTAAGAAACCGGGCCTGCTGAGGAAAAGTGACAGCTAGCATCCACCCTGCCCTTGGCCTTCAGTTCAGAGGGCATGGCATTTAACCATGTGAAAAGAGAAGAGAGCCACTCCTTTGGGTCACAACATGAGTTTATCAGATAGTGTCACTCTAACCTTCCTGACATGTGTGATTTGACTCTATGTGGAGGTGAACTAATGACTCATTGTGATGTGTCGGCTTTAGGCACATCACATCATAATAAAGTTGGTAGCTCATTCCAGCCCTATTTTCAGTCTTCTGCTGTGTGTGACGCTCAGTTGACTAATTACCGCCTGTCTTTTCGCCTAAAACTAGTCTAGTTCGTCCACCTCCGATCCATACAAATCTGTGGTCTTTATGTGTGAGAAGTACGTTGTACTGATATTAACCTCCCCGCTTGTCTGTAAATGACTCTGTCTTACATCGGCCTTCAACAAAGCTCTCACTTTCTACTCTCTCATTTTATTTTTCTGGGTATAAACTGCCTGACGTTAACAAGGGACGTTTAAATAACGACCATGTGAGGAGAGAGTCATTAAACCTTCAGCTTTGCAGTTTCTATGACAAAAATCGGTGATGATCTAAGAGAGCGAGGAGGGAAAAAACGCACTTGCTCACGACGCTGTATTTTTCTGGAAATTATCCAAGAATAATGTTGTAATTACCTCAATGAAGTTACTGAACTCATGAATGATCATTTGTATTGGGTGTCTAATTAGCGAACCCCTCAGATTTCAAGATCCTCCGAAACACTGGGGTTGAGCGTGGATTAAAAAAAAAAGTGAGTATTCAACTAGGAAATAACGCCACCTGAACAAATTAGCAAGCTACTCTTTTTACACAGTCAGACTGAGATGTGTTTTCTTTGCAAACTGGCCCTTGACTAAAAAAAAGAGTTTGAAAAAACAACAAAGCTGTTTGAAAATAGCCGCAGTAAACATCGTTCTCTCTTTTCTAACGCTGAGCTCTGACCACATCCTCTTCAAATTTTACCCAAATGTCCTGTTCACACGTCTTTTCTGAGCAAACGTGTAAAATTAGCAATGCCACATTATGATCTGCACTCTCAATTCTGTCTAGTAGGGGATTTTCTTTCTCTACTTTTCTCGAAGTTACCAAAACTAAATGCAAGGTGCTCACACATGAGAGAACATGCTCGCTTTATTTGCCTTCTTGTAGGGTTGTAGGACTTTTATGAGAAGATCTGTTCCTGCAAAGGCTGTGATGGCCTTATAGCAGCCAAAAAAATTGTTTAAGGATCTTCCACAAATAGGGAGAAATAACATACCATGTTTTTTTTTTTTTTTTATATATGTAGTACCTGCAGTACCATGTACGGTAAACATTATTCATGGTAATCCTTCAGTACCGTGGTATATAGTACAGTATAAGTACAGTACCATGACGCCCCCACAGTAAATGTTTTGTAAGGAAACCCTTTTACTCACTTGCCTAAAATGCCTAAAGAGTAAGAGACTTCACAGACTCCACATAAGTGTTTTCATACTGAAACAAGTAGTGCTTTTATATACACACCAGCACATACACACATCCCCCTCTCTGGAGCGCTGAGTCATTTCTGCTTCAACAGTTTCTGATATTTCTTCCTCTATATCAGAGTGCATATAAAAAGCTGCTTTGTACCTCCAATTTCTCAACTTAATATTATTCAGGCTCCATTTGGTTGGAACGAGTGCACGCTCAGATAAGAGGCCGGTGATGAGGAAGCATGTAGAACACAGGCCCTGGGATCCTCCTGAGAATGCTATTAGAGGCAGCTTTACAGAGCCCACTCACTAGTTCAGCACTTATCTGCTAATGGATTGTGGGTATCATGACAATGATCGTTGCAATAACAAGACTAGAGCAGCAAACCAGCCCTTTAATATTTTGCCCTAATCCTGAAATCAGAGATTTGAGCAGCGTCTGTGGATAGTATGAGCAGATGACCTGAAAGTGCCCTTTCACTGACGAGTAAGCATGGAGAAAGAGAAACACATGGGCAGAGTGACCCAGAGAACTGATGTTCTCGTGATTAAATGCAGTGAAGAAAACTGATCCTTTGACAACGTATCTTTTTTCACTCCTGTTATAGATATTAACATTGGGAATATCTAGACCAGTGGCTCTTAAATGGTTTTGCTTAAAGACTTCTGAAGATTTTTACATGACTAGAAGTAAAAAAAAATGCCCCTAAATAAAATGTTGAAACTGATTAATATTAGAGATGGACATTATATTTATTACCATATTGGTTATCTGCCGATATCAGGGATTTTTTTATTTATTTATCAGTATTAGTTTCAAACTGAATATCCATTTTGTCACAATGTACTTGACAATGTTGTAAAGCCTAAATTCACTTAGTAGAATTTAAAATGATTTTAGTTTTTAGTGCTTTCATTTTAATTTAACCGCATAATTTTAATACTGGAGATTTAATACTGGAATACTATCAGCCATAATATGAAAATAAATATTGGCATATACCGATATG
Organism: Barbus barbus; assembly: GCF_936440315.1. Classification (NCBI taxonomy): domain Eukaryota; kingdom Metazoa; phylum Chordata; class Actinopteri; order Cypriniformes; family Cyprinidae; genus Barbus; species Barbus barbus. The sequence goes on from NC_136718.1 coordinate 17,053,821, forward strand.
CCAATATTTATTTTCATATTATGGCTGATAGTATTCCAGTATTAAATCTCCAGTACTGATCTCCAGTACTGACCAGAAATGTAATTAATAATAATATGTTAATTATTATTACATTTAATTATTTTAATATTAACATTAATGATTACACTGGAATTGTATCATATGAATATTAAAATTACTGCCTACAATCTATGAAGCATTTAATATGATTGATTTTAGCTTTTAGTCATTTATTTAAAAATAAAATATTTATATCTGCCAATTATTAGTCATAATATCAGCTATAATCATAAAATCAGCCAGTTATCAGCCATATGAAAATAATTATCGGTTTATCGATTTTGACCAGAATTTAAACTAATATTAATATTTTAATCATTATCAAATCAAATTATTATAATATTTATTACTAATGACTAATATTTACATTTATAATTCAATTAATACATTTTTAAATTACTGTGTGCAACCCACCAGTTGAGAATCGCTGATCTAAACAATTTTCATTCTACAAATGAATAATACAGTATGACATAAACAAACCTGCATCCAGGTTACTGGAGGGCTTCAGGGCAGCGGCTGCCAGTCGGGCCATCATGGGCGATATCAGACCCTTGCTGGCTGACAACTTCTCCATAATGGATGATGCAGCAAAAGAAGTTGGTGTGGATGCTACGGTCGCAGCGGCTGGGTCCCCAGTTGGGGTGGAGGTCTGGGTTAGAGAATCGCTGGGCATGGAGTGACATCCGGAGGTGACGGCAGAAATCAGACCGGCGGTAGAGGGCGTAAGCGACATGGGCATTCTGGGAATGAGGGGGAAGAAGGGGTTGGAAGCACTTGCCAGTGCGCTGTTGGAAAGTGCTAGGGCCATGGGTACGTTGCTGGGTAGAGCCTGGGACAGCAGGGTGGAAATACGGCTGGCTGGAGGCAGAGCGGTGGTGGGCTTGACGCTGTGGCTGGAGGACATGGTGGTGGTGGGAGTGGGCAGCATATGCGGTACGGTGGAGGACTGCTGGGTTGTTGGAGAAGCACTTAAGCTGGAGTTCTTGCTGCTAATGGCCGAGTAGTCCATGAGGTCATCATTGCTGGACTCTTCCAGCTCATCTTTGGGCAACAGGAAGGAGGAACTGAGGCCCAGCACGCCCGAGGAGCGAATGTGGCGGCGGTCGTGCTTGCGCTTATGTGAGGTCATCTGGCTGGTGGAGGTAAAGGTGAAGCCGCAGCCTTGGCGTATGCAGTGGAAATGGTTGGTGGCCTTGCTGTAGACGCAGCCTTCGTACTTGCACTCCTCATATTTGTAAAACTTCTTAAAGCCGTCCTTGGCGTATGCGTCATCTTTGATGTGATAGCTCTTGTGCTTCTCAATGTCACACTTGTTCTTGAAAGTGAAGGTACAGCCTGGGCGTCTGAGAGGTGGAAAGGCGAAGGATTAAACTCTTAAATGCCAATTAACACACATTAAAATTCAATTTGAGCAGCCATCCCACCTGCAGTGGAAGTGGGTGGTCTTCTGCCCGTAGAATTGGCACCCAACCGTCCCACAATCCTCAGTGGCCCGGAACCTCTGGAAGCCATCGTTGATCAGCTGTGCATTTTTCTTATGGAAGTTCTCATGAGTCATGACATCAGAAGTGCTTGTGTACACCTTGTTGCAGCCCACCTGACAGACAGGAAATAAAAAAAGTGCTTTCATGACACAAAGCGTGTGCACGGTTTGGAAATAAACACCATGTGTGAGTTTCAGTTTGTTGCACTGGATGAAATATGCTCGGTATGAAACAGTGGCTTGGTGCTAGAGCTCTTGTAGTCTGCAGGGACATGAAAACAACAACTCGAGATGTGACACAAAAATAGCTCAGTTTGGTGATGAACTCAATGTGGGGAGCAAAGAAGCAGGTGACCTAAAAAAATTAACAGGAAACATTTTCTCAAGATCTGAGCTTTGTTAAAAATGTACTCTTGAGACAACACGCATAAAATATGAAAAGCAAACCCTCTACCGAAAAAACAGGTGTGCGTTTCATGAAAACAGCTTCAAAGAGATAAAAGACAGGACTATTTTTTTTTTTTTTGTGATTTGCAATATGTGGCATGTAGAGGCAGCATGGTGAGGTGGCTTGTGGTTGAAACCTTCTTCCATTTAAGGTTTTAAGTCTATATTAGAGGTCTCTGCTTTAGGAAAAGTGTCAGGGGGTTGTTCGGGGAGACTGTCACTTAGTTCGGTTTGAAAGGCTCTGTTACTCAACAGCAGCACTCAGGAGCTCTCTGGGCAGCAGACGAACATGAACTAATGTTTGAATTAAAACCAGCAATTGTATATCATCTCTGGCACTTTTCACCCATGCAAACAGGGCAACTTGGCCATATTCAGTCAAACAATGAAAAAAATGCCACTCTGTTTTTTCTCCGTAAATCAGGAGAATGGTTGCCAACATCTGCCTGTTCTCACCGCTGTTAAAACAAGAGCTGAAATGTCTAATAACAATTACGCCGTTAGGGAGGCTTTAAAAAAAGAGAGAATATATCTTAAGTCCCGGGCCACTGTTGCCTGCGGGTGAAAAAGCACTCAACTCGAAAGTGACACCTTGAAAATAAGCAGATGTAAAGAATTCTGTAAAGAAAACAGATCTGGTGGGAAATAATCTTTAACTCGCCACTTGGTACTAAAAGATTAAAAATTTTGACTTCATATAAACAACTCGTAGAATTTTATCCATGCCAATTAAGGAGTGAGAAAGAAAGGGAGCGATGGGAGAGGTGGTGTACACCCTTTTCACCCTTTTAATTTTTATTTAATTTATTCTGACAACTGTCTTATGAAATTTAAAAAAAAAATGCTCTTAATGATCAAGGAAAAAGTTAAAGAACTTCAGTGTCTTTAAATTCAGATTATTGCATTATACAAAAGTCTGTGCCTTTCGCCTGCCACTAATATTGTGCATGGAAAGTATATTTTAGGTTTTCTTCCACAGCTTCTATTTCATAATATTCATGAAAATTTAATTGAATATTTTATCTCAAATCCTGTACAAGCAGGGGAAGTTGTATTTGCATGTGTCTGTATAAAGGTGAATGTGCTTTTTTTTTTTTTTTTGCAAACTAGGGGTTTTTGCTGTGGTTTACCTGCATGCAGTGGTAGTGGGTACTCTTGCCGTTGAGATGGCAGCCGTGGTAGTATACACTGCAGTCATCCAAAGGGCTGAAGCGCATGAACCCATGCTGCAGGGAGTTGTCCCGCTTCTTATGCATGTTATAATGCCTTATCACATCCTGCTTACTGGTGAATCTCTGTAAACAACAGATACACAGAGGTAGTAAGGCGGGGGAGGTGGTGTGTAGGTTCTGAAGGAAACCAGCAATGAGTTATTTTATTACTCATGCAACAGCTGCAGAGCATTGCAGCAAATTGCAGCCAGGTGGGTGAACGGTGCAAAACACCAGCGGTCGTAGCAGCAGGTAGAAGGTGTATTCATTGTTCCCTACTCACATTGCAGGGTAGAGAACTTGAATACTTTGAAGGGTGTATTTCATTTGGAGTTTGCACTATAGACTCTCTTAACGCTAAAGCATAGCATTATGAGTCAGATATGACATTATAGTATTTTCCAGGCTCACCTGATGTTTGAATCTGCTACTTAAAAAGGTTCCTGAGCTAGACTGTTTATTACATTTTATTTCACCATTTCTAATTAAGATGGATCACTTGACATGCGAGATCACAGTTGCGATATTCTCTGCTTCTGAAAAATCATGTTCCATGCAGATGGTTTTGGAACGTGCACGGGGAAAGGACAACAAACAAACAAACAAGGCAACCAAAAAATGTTTCTCTTTGAATTCCCATCTGAGATATGATTCCATTTTTAATTAAAGTATTAAAGCACAGTTTTGTGCAGGGTTAGACAATAATAATGAGGAAATATGCTAAAATACCCCTCCTCGAAATTAAAATCTCCTACACCACGGAGCAGTCTGGGAGGAAAAAACTAAGCGATGTGGGGGAAAAACCTCACTCTTGAGAGATCAGGGCAACCAAATCTGCAGTAATTGGGCTTGAGCTAATATTACAGGAACTGAAACAAGACTAGCTGAAATCAATGAGCCTCTTCCAACGTAAATCCATATTTTCTACATAAATGAGCAACAGGAGAAAAAAAATAGGGCAGAAACATCCACAAAGCCTCATTGCCCATCAATGAAGCTTATCTTACAGGCAAATAAAAAATAAATAAAGATATATAAATACACAAAGATAAATACTTAAACCTTGGCTATATAGTGTTACATTTCCAATCCTGTTTCAAAAGAAGAGAACTGGATTTATATGATATATGAGCCGATGTCCAACAAACGGTGATGACAGGTATTTGGGATGTCGACAAACAAATAAAAAGAGATACTGATCTAGATCCGGCCACACTGAGCGGAACTGTGGAAAACAGCAGGAAATTGTATCAGTTGGGCTTCTGTACTTAGCGGAGTGGCCACACGGTCGTGCGGACATTTATTTTAGGATTCCCATTGCATTGCAGGATGGCCATGAAAGGAGAGGCAGGGCCGGTATGGAGTGGAGCAAAGGCTGGCAACCACAGGATAATATTCCAGCACTGTGTCATGTAACATTTTAATGACTTATCAATTCCAAAAACAAGTTCATCTGAGCCTCACCTTTCAGCTAGGGTGCGCACAGTCTCCTGTCTGTCATTGCTAAACTGTCAAGTTTCACTGACGCCTTTACATGCACAGAAACATTCCGGTCATATTCTAATTGTGTAAGTGACATGTAAATTCAGTAACCAGCTTGCCACAACCTTAGATTAAGTTATTGTTTTATATAAATACGAATACGATCTATTTTTTTTTTACATTGTTTATGCATTTGGCAGACACTTATCTAAAGCAACATTATCAGTTCATGAGTTCCCTGGGAATCGAACCCATCACCTTGGTGTTGCTAGTACCAAACTCTATTGTTTTAGCTACAGCAAAGCTTGCAACTGTATCAAGAATCAGAATTATTAAAAGGCAGGTTTGGGTTACCAAACAATTCATTTTACAACCACTAAAACAAACTTTATGACCTAATTTTGTAAAAAGTGGATTACAAAAAAAGTGAAATTATAAGAACAAAGGCTTATCCAGAATATCGACCTTAATCAAAAAATGACGTGCATGTACAATAGCGTCAATGAATTCTTAACCAACGCAAGTCCCAAAAAAACGGACAGCTTCAAAGAGACTTTACAGTTTGAGAAATTGTTCTTGAATAACAAGAGGCAGCCTGCTGGGCTGAATAAGTCTCTTTTAGATGCAACAGCTGCCCTGTTGTCTTCAGCAGGATTCCTGGATGTTTATAATGAAAAATGTAATCAGATGATTAAAAATGAAGTGGGAGATTATGACTAGAGAGGACTTGATAAAGAAAAGACTGAGCGGCTCTCGTTGCGGGAGGATTTTTGATGTCTTCGACAAATGCGCCCGTCTTTGCCTGCTCTTTTCCACCATATGCGCGTGAGCCACTGCTGTCTGTGTTCTGATCTGCTTAATGCTGATTTTGCTGTGCTGAACATGACAACTCTGGGGACATGGATCAGATTAATAATGTGAAAGGGGATTATGAGTGGCCCAAGAGTATTAGCAGATGTCCTTAGGAAAAAAAGGAGGAATCTTTTGAAAGTATTTACCATTAACCATGAAAAAAAGAAGGCCACTGTCTGTCTGATTGAGTTTTGAGAAATAGACCTCATCTATCTAAACCTGTTAATCCAGTAAGATGGCAAGATAAAAGCCTTGTCCATAAGGTTTTGTTTGGCTGTTTCCTTGTGTGTACCCTGGTACACTTCAATCATTTCCTCTAACAGTTATCTCGCTCTCCTGTCAGGAAGTGATGGGGAAAGAGTGAAGGTGAGCTTTAAACTGGTGCTGTGGCACTCTCTGCATTATGAGGTTGTCCTTAAAGAAGCCAGGTGCTTGGATTTTAAGCAGTGAGGGGTGAATGTTTAGGTGTGTTGAACTATGCCAGTTGAATTGCAAAAGTTACCAGCTGACAATCTTATTTATCATCACAAAGTGGGTGAACTAAGAAAGTTACAGACGATTTTACTTGCATCGTACTCACCTGATAGTTGCATTCGGGGTCCATGCAGTGATAATGCTCTCTGTACTGGTAAGCACAGTGCACATGGCCACAGTGTTGGCTCCCAGAGAACCTACAATGAGACAGAAATATCATATTTGTGTCATTGTTAGTGTTTTGGCCGAGCATTCTGAATGCAAACATTATTATCACATTGAGCACAAAGATAAACACTATTTGAAAAACAGCAAGTGAGACAAAGCGATCAATTTCAAAGAGAAAAGCTCTGCGTTTACTGAAACGGAGTAGCATTTCGCTATTTCTATTCCATATATAAAACCTCTAACAATGTGGGGGCTGATCTTGAAAGGGCAATTTAGCCTTTTATCTCCGCTTGATAGATGCCCTAACATTGACAGAGTCATCTTCACGGAGCTCAGAGTCATTACCAGGAACTATAAACACAGAGAAAACAGGCCTACGCTTCTTCGACCATACGATTGCAATTCACTCTCCAGCCACAGCAATCTCCACCAAATTAGTTCCATTGCCTTCAAAGGCAGTAGGTAGACTCTTATTAAACTGTAACCCCCGACATAATTCACTCATTTGCTCGTGCTTTAAGCCCTGCCAAATCAGCGTTCGGCTCTCCAGGTTAACAGCCTATGCTTTAATCAGGGAAAGGTTAGGCCTAATAGAAAGGTTTGAGTGCGGCTTCCTCCTCTTCACTCTCGCCGACTGACTCGCCCGGTCTTCAGCGGATTGGCGGCGCTTTAAAGAGGCACATTTCCTGAGTGTTTACAGGCTGATTATAACCCTGACGATGATGACTGTTAAAAACCTCCAATTACAGCTCAAAACACACAAATAAACATTCGCACCGCCGCTGCCAAGAGCACCATCTGCTGAAGTAGAGAAAAAGCTAAGTAATTTTTTTTCCCCCTACTGCCTGGATTATCCCTAGACTGCTTTTACAAATCACTTTGCTGAGTTCATTAAGCTAATTGAATGGCGAATCCACTACCTGCTAAACGTGGGTGGTGTTCTGAAGGACTGGGGAGGTGGCAGGCGCTTGGGGTGGTTTCGTTTGCTTCTTAAAGGTTCAGTTCACTCAAAAACTATTGTTTACTCACCTACATGTCCTTTACAAACCCCCTTGATATTTTTCCTTTCATGGAACACAAAAAAAAAAAAAAAGTGTTTTTTTTTTCAATGCAATTGCACTAAATGAGGACTGGAGAGTTTGAGCTCCATAAAAGTATCATAAAATTTGTCTATAAAACTATATTCCAAGTCTTCTGAAGCCATTTGAATGTTTTACTAGAGGTATATTAAAATTGAAGCTGCATTCATGACAGCTCAGAAGAAGTAGCCTAGTATTATCAGGTTGGTGAACGAATCTTTTTTTTTTTTTAGTTGGATTGGTTTGGTTCAAAATGAATGATTCGTTCACAAATTGAACTGATCTGGTTTTTGAGTTCAACTAAATGACTTGCTGATCCAGTCACAGCAGTAAACAGCTTGAAATGTTTGTGTGTTTCCCATGCAAAGCAATTGTTTGGATTTAAAACTAAAAAAAATATAGTCGTACGGTCCATTCTTATAATATATTTTCATGAAGCTTAAAAGCCTCAGCCCCCATTCACAGAGACTGAATGGGGAAAAAAATTGACCAGTATAATGTTCAAAAATGTCTCCTTTTTTTGTTCCACAGAAGCTTTGGAATGACATGAAGGTGAATAAATGGGAGCAGAATTTTTATTTTTGGGTGAACCAACTCTTTTACAAAAGAGATTAGAGCACAGGCTAAGGTATAGTATATCACACAGTTGCACCAGCAGATGCACATGTTAAACTCATCCACCATTAGCACGCCCTCTGCGTCGCACTCAAACATTCCCGATCCTGTGTACACAGAAGCCCCCTGGGATGGCAGCCCACCCCGGCTGTATCACTTTGCCTCTGGACAATTCCCACTTGCCGCGTCAGGGGGCTAATGAGCCACGCTGCTATTCAGCGGCGGATTAAATATTAATATCGCCACGATACAGAGATTGCCGCACATCTCCCATTACAATAGAGACACGCCGATCAAAGTTTGGCGCAATGGTGGGTACATAAAAGCATTTAGGAGGGAAAACAGTGACTAAACACTACCAGGGAAGCTCTTTAAAGATCAAACCGCGGCAGTGCGAGGAGATAAAGAACTTTTTCCCCTTTTGTGGGGGGAAGGTGGGTTTAGACAAGTTTACAAAGCTGCTTTTTAGCACGACTGTTCTCTCATTAGCGTGGATGATTCCCCCCACCCCCACCCCCCGATCCTTCAACAACCCCCCAATACACCAGGCTGCATTTGCCCTTTTTATGAGTCCTCATTTTTCTTTTTTCCCCTCCTCTCTTTCCTTTCTTTTTTTCCCAACACGGAAATTGAAACTGTATCTGGGCTTATCTACTGCCTCCCCGCGCATCAACTGCCGAGATGTTTAGACAAATTTTATGCATTATGCAGTGCAAATATCAAAACAGTTCTTGGCAGTGCCAGCAGAAGCCTCATTAAAAATTCCTTAATTAAATCTTCTTGCAAAATGTAATCAGTCCAAGGAGGGTTTTTGTGTGTGCACAAGGATGTGTGTGTGTCTGTTAGTGCCAGGGCTTTGATTTGTGGCCTTCATGTTACGGCTTGGGAGAGTAATCATTAACGCCAAAGCCACTTTGCCTTTTGAAACGCGCCTTTTTCTCTCTTTAAGGCTAGAATAAATAAACAAATGATAATCACCTTTCTACTGGCGTGACAAAAGGAAACAGAAGCCGATATTGGAGTGCGCTGCATCTATCTCCGTGCTTTGTCTGCAGTCGCGAGTGCCTGTCATTTAGTTGATTCAGTATCTTCATTTGAAGTGCAGATATTAGAAATTAAAGTCTCAACTATCTGTGCAGTCATGCCCGATGACTCACGGGCACACGCAGGGCAGTCTAATGTGTCCGATGTTTTCACAAACATTTCATGCTGTTTGCTCAAGATTTTACAGAGTTCGGCTTCAGCGCTGGCAGGGAAACTGACACTGGGGAAAAAAATTACTCACTTTCCAGCCTTTAATTCGATTAATTTTCCTTAGTCCATAAACCTGGCATAATTTATCGTCCGCACAGAAAGTGTATTTTCGCATATCTACGTCCTACTTTATTAAAGCGTAAAATATGTCCTCGATTAAAGAATGTTGTCGTGAAGTTTTGTGATGGTGAGTATTTGCATACCGGGCGATATATTTCTGGTACACGTTGATGTCCTCTGTGGCAGGTTTCTCGGGAGGAAGGCCGTTCCTATCATAGCACGGAAAAAAAAGAGAAAAGGATTAATGGTATGCATTCCATCAGTAATAAAAACAAACTGACGCAGTATTTACTTATGAGCCATTTCAAAGTTTGGGCTATCAATATACATTTTCTTCGATGGAGTAGCGATTTGGTTTGGGAATGAATCAGGGAGGTATATATGCGCGTTTGATTCATGGCCTCCCAACAATGAAAGCACAGTTGTTTTTGAATGCATAAATTATTTATGTGTGTTTTTGGAGAGAGCACAAATACAAAGATGAGTGTGTGTGCCAAGTGTCAGAAAGCCACAAAATGGCTGCGTGCATTTTATTTTGTTTGATTGGCTCTTGTATGAGGGATGACTACAGCTTTTAGGACATCCTGTTTCAGAAACAATTCTCATCGATTTACCAGTTACTTGGAAGTCTGGGTTTAGTGGCAGCGCTTGACTTAGCATCCCACCTTCATTGAATAAGCACTTAAACGGAGGAATTCACAATGTAACACATTATACTCTGCGTGAAGCATTTTGTATACAAGGTGGCAGCAGTTCAGCTGCACTAACTCAGGACTAAAAACGCGAGCAGCTCCAGCAGGGGATGACCTGGGGTTAATCTGCCTCTTTAGGGGTGGTTTTGACAACAAATCACTGTATGTGTTTGTGCTTGCACATGGCCACATTGCTGGATGGACCAGGGACTGCTGGAGAACAGCATTAAGGTTCTGAACATTGATAAGGTCAAGAAAACTCATAGAAAGTGTGCCAATCAAGGCCCTACAAACTTGCAATCTGACTTTAAAGCCAACGGACGTCTTCTGATACCCCCACAAGTCTGAAACACTGGTTATTGGTAAAATCACAGTAATTTCCTGTCAATTTAATGTCTAAACAGTTCAGTACAATTTTCAGAGATTGCCTTACTTGACTGAGGAGACGGTTCCAGTAGTGATGGAGTCAGTCTTGGAGAAGCTGGACTTCATGTAGTCAGTGTTAAAGCCGAGGTGGCCTGCCTGGTCTACGGGCAACCCGGGAGGTCCCACGACCCCCGCAGGAGCAGCTGTATTGATGACTGGTGTTCCTGGGGTTCCTGCCGTAGCTGGGAGAACGCCCGGCATCATCGGAGGATCAACCTTCCCAGGGATGAGCTTCTGGATGTTTCGTACATCGTACTTTGACGGTCTGCCGACCTTGCCGGTCTTAAATGCAATGGCACCACCCATGTCAGGGTTGCCCTCTCCGGGCTTACAGAGGTGCAGGAACTTGACGTTCTCCAAGTCGTACTTGGAGGGCCGCTTGTAGGAATTGCCGTTCTGCTGTCTGAGACTCTCGCCCATCTTCAGCTTCTGGATGTGTGAAGGGTTGGTTGGGGGTGGGTTGAGCGAGCTTTGTTTGTGGTCCATTCTGGGTGGAAATATCTGACCCTCTGACCCTGCGAGGGCCGGCTGGATGAGGGCAGCACTTTTCTCCATTTTGGAATTGAGCTCTTCAGGCTTGGTTTGCACGGGCCAGGGCAGGGGCTCCCTGGCCTTCAGCTTGCGGATATACTCCTCGTACTTGGAGAAGCGAGCTCGACGGGTGGCCTCCTCGCTGCTCAGGGAGGAGGGATCTGAGGTAGCTGCTTTCAGTTTTTCAAAGCTGATCTTCTTGGCCAGCTCATCCCGACCCTGCTGGTCTTCATAGCCGAACATGTGTAAGAACTCATTCATGGTGTTGGCGGCGTAATCATGTAGTGCGGACGTATCTCCTATACAAAATACAAAAAAGTACTTAGATTTCCTTTTATCTAACACAAATAAAATAAAATTAAATAAAATAAAATAGCAAAGCCTAATAAGATGGACAGAATGAGGTAAAGGTGTAGTTTAATTGCAGTATAGTGAAATAAATTCTGTAACATTAACTTTCACATAGGTCTGGAGGGAGGTCAGAAAGCTGGTCGAAAGGAGACAATTTGGGTTGAAAGCTTCCCCTGCTGCTTAACCAGCCCTTATAAAGGCCAAATTACTGCTCTTTCAGAGTCTGTTTGTGCAAGTGTGTGAGCGAGAAAGGGACACAAACCCCTCTGGCACCGGTACACTTAGTTCTTGGCTCTGATATAGTGTTTACCACAGCAGATGAATGCAAAAAATCTCATCTTGTCTCAGTTTGTCTGTCAGGAGAGCTACCCTGGTACAAGAACATGGCTCCAAATGGCAACTTCACAGAGGTGTCAGATAAACTCCCTCTCCACCCTGCCAGGACCCCTGCCCTCCACCAGACCTTTTTTTAATTTATTAGATTGCCTTTTTCATTGCTGGGCAAATGAGACGGTTAGAGGTAACATTAGCCACGGCCATGGTAATTAATACTAAAATATTTCAGCTTTGGTCTCATATTTCTATGTTATTGCTAAATCGGTCTCTCGCCCGTACTTTTCACATCTCCTTCTCAGCATGTAAAATAATCCCCAAATTTCCATTGCTGCATTGGGGCTAGTCCTAGCCGTGCTACATCAGTATGAAAAGTGATCTGGGAGATGGAAAGGGCATGAAAAATTTAAGAGAAATGTATCAGGTATTTGAGAGGAAACTCCCTACGCTTTGCCATGCATCATTTTAGCAGCTTCTACTGTGTTTGAGCACATCATTTCATCTCAAGCTGAAAGATTAGAGCTTCATGACAGTCCTTACAGGTCTCCACATCTACTTGTTTTCTCAATTCATTGCTGCCTTGGAGTATTACTGTCATGCTCACCAAATAGGGTACAAAAAAGGAACTGAAATTGACTCAAGGTGTGAAAGGTATTATATGTATAGTTTTTTAAAGTTTTATTGATCACACAAACAGCCATATGCAGCACGACACTCAGAATACAACAAAATGAATTAGATTAAGAAAAAGAATGTTATAAAAAATATATAAATATATATATTAATAAAATGATGTATTTATTGTAGATAAGTGTATTGTATATATTTTAATATACATATAAAATGATCAGAAAATACACTGAAAGCTATAGCCAGATGAGATCTGTGTGCCTCTAATGCTTTAAAAAGTCATTAGACACCAAAGCGCACTGTATCCGTGAAAGTGCCTGCTATTTTGACTACATTTTGACAAAGTACACTCATTTATTGTTAATTGGCCTTAATTTAATCACTGCTGAATCAGCCACAAATAAAAAATAACGAGCCATTATTACTTACTGAAGGATATTTAGTGCTACTGTACGTATCTCCACAACTTCAGTTTGGCAGAGCAAGGCTTCAGTCATAAATTTGGCATCCAGTGACTGTATTTTTGAATAGGTCATGACTGCTTAGAGGGGTTTTGTCGGGTCATGTGATTTTACACAGCTTTAAAGTCAGGACCGGCTCTTTAATCTCGGTCCCTGAACATTTTCCAAGGGCAGCAATCAAAGACACTCCTGCTTTGGGTAATTGGACATATTCCATCTGTACCTTTTTTTTCAAAAAGTTGGGAAACTCCCTTCATTTTCTGACAGAAATCCCCTCTCTGTCTCCGAGTGTTATCGGTCTATCATTAGCATTATTATTAGAGTCAAAAGTCATCTGTATGATATACAGCCACTATACTGTTAAAGGGATAGTTCACCCAAAACGATCAACTCATGTTGTTCCAATCTTGTTCAGTTTTTCTTCTTTCAAGGAATGCAAACAAACTTATTCAGACGATTTATTTTATGTTCCACGGACAAAGAAAAACCAGACAGGTTTTGAACAACATGAAAGTGACCGGATGACGACAAAATACCAATTTTTGGGTGAACTTTCTATTTAATACTTTTCATTTTTGAGTGAACCGTCATTTTGAAATCAATCTGTTGGTATTAGAAGAGATGTCGGTTGTACTACACACAGGAAAAGTAATAGCTGTGGCAACAGTAGTAGCAGGTGGTAACAGTAGACAGGTCGAGAAGTCTAGCATGCCAGTGGGCGGCTCTGTATGGGTTTAATAGACTATCAGTGTCAGGAGAATGATTGGACTTAAACTGCACACATTATGCCAGGACCTAAGAGGAGATAACCTTTTAAAACAGCATGTAAATGAGTTTTCCCCCTCATCCTTATCTCACACGCTCCAAATGATGTCATGTGCATGTGGTTGGAAAGCCATGGCTTTGGGGGAAAGGTACGATTTGCCTGGCTGAACTCCCAGCACTCTCTCTCTCTTCCTCATGTCACTGGAGAGTACAAAAAGCAGTGCTCCTAATCTCACCACTTCATACTGGCAAATTCCAGCCTGTGACAAAGCCCTTGTCTACGTTTGAGGCAATTAAGGTAAATTTTTCCCTCCGTGGTGTGATAACAAATGGGCATTATATCTCCTTTCTGCTGACCAAACATGGCCATCAGAAGAAGGCTGATTCTGTCTTCCAGTGGTGGTGATGATAAGGACATACATGTAAGGATCTATATATATATATGGACTTATCAAGGGTCCACTGACAACAGTCACTGCTCTCAAACCGACATTTCTGACACTGATTTTTAAATCAAATCGATCAGTTTTAGACTCAACAGTTTATTATTTTGAAAGATGTAGACTTCATACCTCTATATTTCTCTTCAATAAATTAGCTGTGATATCGAGAAACCACTCATTAAACAAAAATATTTTATCAGTGGATGATAGCTTCTGTTGATTAGCAAAACTAAAGGTAGCTTAATTTATTTAGCAAGCTAATGTGGCTAAATTGTGAATTTTAGCAAACATCTTTGGCTAGCCTGTTTCACTTCAGCTTAATGAAAAGAAAAGCTAAATTAAATTCTATTAGAAATTATTCTGAAGTGAAAAAATAATATATACTAAAAATGATTAAATGAAATTGAATTTGAAATGTATTTATTTATTTATAAATACAATTATAAATTATATACTTCAAAAAGATACGAGTTGAAAAAAACAACAACATTATTTAATATATCTAATATTTTATGCACTGATATTTTTACATGATCTATTGCCTAGCCTGGTTGGGAAGCATGGCATGCATTTGACTGTTATGGGAAAGGCATTCTGTGATTTTATGCTGATAGGGATTCTGCTCAGTCCCCTGATGTGAGGAGTTAAATGTTTTGAAGGTCGCAGTTTCTCTCATTGATCTTGCGATGTTTGTTAATTACATTGTCACTGATGTTGTGAGAGATAATTAAGCCACTATGTTTATATGCATAATTATGTGCGCTCCGCATCAGCCTTTGAAAGACAGCAGCACGAGGGAAGAAAAAATATTTTAATTGTGAGCCGCTCAGTAACATGGCAGTATAGATGCCCTAGTTACAATCAACAAAGAGAGAGAGGAGGGAAAAACAACTCAAGACAAGAGTGGTGACTAATGTCTGCTCACTGCAGTCTTCAAACGCTTTTTCTTCATTTTGAGATGCAGAAGCAGCCGGGGCTCAATGAAAGCAAAGGTGTACAACACAAACACATATTTACAGACAGCTTTCTTTATGACCATGAAATAAACACAAAATGACTGATTAAAACCACAAGTCACTCATGTTTGCCGGAAAATACTTGATTTTCTGAGAAACTCTTGGCCCTACTTCTGTGATAGAGGCCACAAGCATAAGAATGAAAAAAAAAACACGAAGCAGAAGAAAAACTGAAAGAAGAAAGCATTTAACAAAAAAGCACCAGCTTAACCCGATTTCGGTAGCTATCTGAGAAAAGAAACGTCTTTTTAACAAAGTGATATCTCTTATCTCCTGTTGTTATCTAGCATAGTTTCTGTCTTGTTGTACCTTTGTCGAGTATTGCAGTCTTCCTGAGAGGTGAAAGTTCACAGAGGTTTTAAGGTGAAGATTGTGTCAGTTTCTGCAGATTTTGCTTGCGTGTTATCACTTTGTGAAGGATGGTAGCGCATGCCTCATGTTATCTAGATGACTGTCTTGCAAACACAGAAGTAAATGCAGTCTTTGTTTCTTTCCATACTGATTTGAAGGCCACTCGTTATACTCAAGACTTATACTTTTTAAATTTTTTAATCTCTAGGATTTAATCTCCTGAACTGATAGAGACCTGGAGTCTTGGCAGAGCTGGTCTACTATGTAATTGGGTCTGGGTGGTAGCTACGTTTTGTGAGCTTAAAGAAAATCAAAGAGTCAAGAGTGTAATCCTGGGTGTAATATGAAGCTTAGCAGGCCTGCTAGCACTCTTGGCCCCTCGGCTGCTACACACATACGCGGCAGTCTCTATAAGCCTCTTCTAAAAATGTATTTATTCTTTTAGTTCCCATTTTCCCGAATGCAGATTGTTTCTATACAGTATGTTTGCGGATGGCAACAGTGCTCTTTCATGTTATAGATTTCTCTTTCCTAGAACTGCACTTGTGTAGCTGTGGCCCTGTCAAAGTGTCACTGTAATTATGCTTGCAAAGCACACAGGTAAAGTAAGACCTGTGAAAACTGAGCCGGCAGGCCTTTGAGGAGAGATTTTATCTTGCTTATGCACACTTTGTTTTGGCTACATAGAGAAAAATACTGAACAATGTGATCTTAATAGTATTCGCAGGTATTTGTACTGTACGTCAAGTGTAGATCTGCATGTTTTTTTAGATGCTGAAATGCACAAAATCAACATAAAATGTAAATGTAAATGTAAAATGTAAATGTAAGCATCTAAAATGTAAATGTTTTGAGATACATAGAATAATAAATTCTTGAAATTAAAAAGTTGGTTTTATTTTGTATTTAGTTTTATTTTATTTTAAAAAATGTAACATTTTTAATGTCATCACATAATCAATTTAACACCATTTTATTGTTATCTATCTATCTATCTATCTCTATCTAAATTTAATTTAGAAAGATCTTTTTTTCATTTATAAAGAATATCTCAGACAGAAGTCTCTTCATCCCAGTATGAGAACTTGTGCATCAGGGGACCTTGAAGTTATATTTGAATGTCTACAGCTTGAGATGCTGTCAAATTGCGGATATTGTACACAAACATACAAAAATGTGTAACACACAAATACCTATGCAACTAATGACATCATCCTAAAAGAAAGCGCTGATACCTGGTGAGGAGAAAGAGGTTTTGCGAGGGGGGGCTTCAGTGGTGGGCTGGTAGCTGTCGTCCTTGTGTGGGCTGCCTTCCGAATCCCTGTCCTCATGATAACTGCCCTCATGGGAGCCGGGCATGGTGTCGGCTTCTTCTGCGTTGTCTTCTTCATCACTGCAGCCTTTGGGCTGTACCATATAGATGCCTCCAGGGGGGCAATCGTCTCCATTGTTGGGTTTGAGTCCCCTGTGCTCGCCCCTGTCTAAAGACTGTGGATCGTCAGCATACTCGCCGTTCACCCACTTCTCAATGGCCTCGCGCCGTTTCTGGTCCTCCTCAAGGCTCTGGCCCAGGGTCAGGCCCTCTGGGAAGTCGCTTTCAGGCCTGTCGCCCTCATCATAGTGCAAGCTGCCCCGCTCGCTGTTGTCCACTAAATCTGAGTCTCCCTCTGCATTCTGGGAACTGCCGTCATACACCACCTGCTTGCTAAGCTTGGCACAGATCGCATTCAGTTTTAGGCCACCTTTCCTTTTGGCGGCCATCGTGGATTTTCCTGAGGTCTTTTCAGTGCATAAACTCCTCTCAGCTGTTAACGAAAAAAGAAAGAAAGAAAGAAGAAAGAACATTTTAGTGGTTAAAAACAAGACTTATGGAAGTTGTTTACTCATTTATAATGGTTGCGCCATTCTTCACTGCTTCAAGCTAACCACAATGCCTCTCGCAAAAAACCACAAACCTGTTTAACTAAGCGCATTTTAACACTGGCACTCCTTTTCTAGAACAATACAGAATTATAAAGAAAACTTCATATGCATGTCTGTAAGTTGCAGATGTCATTCACACCTACTTTATAATAGAAGGTGAGAAAGGGAAAGAGAGAAATATCTCTTCCTACAAACCGAGAAGAAAAACTAGATCGCAATTAGACCCCCAACAGTGTCAAGCCAACACTATGGTGAGATTTAATCCTGAACATGACAGCAGAATAGAAACAGCCTGACACTGACTGAAGACTCCCTTCACCTAAAGAGGCCCAGCGTCCTGCCAATGTGAGCCTTAACTCTGACAGCGCAGGGATGAGAGCAAGGAAGACTATAAGAAAGTACATCTGGAAGCAGAAAGAAAGAGAAAGCAAGCATAAAAGAGACAAACACAGAGAGAAAAAAGTAGCTACCATCCCCTCACCTCCCTTTGCTCAACATGCTTTAGTCTTTACAACTGTCACTCAAATTCGCCGTCAGCCCCTAAACCTGCTCATAGAGTGCAGAAGACCACCACACCAACAGTTTTTTTTTACCACATAAACAGCTATTCTCATTTCAGTAGACATTTAAGAGATCAAAACAGTGGCTTGAGAGTTAGATATACAGTACACACTTCCTGTGCATCCCCCTTGAATATAGACAGTTGAGAGTGAAATGGAACTGATCATTCGCACACGGTTCCGGTTCACAAAGACTCATTCCGTTTTACCTGCCGCACAACGAGAGCATTTCCAGTTTACAGCAGCATGAATTTCCACGGCTCAATGTTCCAATAATTCTACGGAAATCTGCATGTAAAGATTCTGCATGGGCCTGGTCATTTGCTATTTCACCCCAATGTGCTATCTATAATATCTATCCCTGTGTCAACTCCCCCCTGCAGCTGTTCTGGGTCCGTCCATATCCAGAGATGCCTTTTTAAGGGCAGAATTCTCTCACTGCTAAGTCGCCCTTTCGCCACAAATCTGATGCAAAGATTTAGCAAAGTTCACTTTTAATAGGTTTTCCAGGCTTAAAATCGAGCCTGCTCGTAACGTTAGATGTTTATCATGCAGTAAATAAAGAATGGGAAACCTGTGGGACGTATAACGGTCTGTGGAACGCTTTAGCTGGTAGTTAGACGCTGCATTGAGATGAGCTATTTCTAAACATCACATGAAGCTGTCAATACAAAAGCTGGTTTGGTTCGAATGGATGCTTTAACAAGAAAATATCACATCGTTTTTGATGAGAAAGAGTGTAAAATTGAAATCTACATTTCTCTTTTTTTTTGGCATAATGAGCTTTTGAAGGGACTCAAGGTAAGCCCCGTTACATACTAGATGTGCCGTGCACCCTGTGGCCCCCGGCACATGCTTTCTCAGTTACTGTATTTACACTCAACACTTCCTCTCTGAAACAATGAGCTGAGGAATTATGCACGCTCTGCGCTACACCACATGCATCTAAACGCCTCAGATGTGCTCATTTTTACTTTAGACAATTGCAAGGCCTGGGTTGAAGAGGTCATCCAGTTGAGGACAGCAATTTTGAACCCAAAAAAGAAAAAAAATATATCAGCTGCAAAAACTATTAGGAAGTGGAAACATAAATTCTGAAGTATTTTTTCAGAACACCTCCAAAGGAAGATTGAGGTCATTTGGGCGTAACAGTAAAGGTCATTCACTGTTTACCCTGCTCAGTATTTCACGCTTTAACTAGTGATTTCCTTTCCATTGCAATCTTGCTTTTCCTTGTAGGAAATGACCCCTGAGAAGCGATCTCATTCCATTACCCACAATTTATGTGTGTTTCTCGTTTTTTTTTAAACAATCAAAACACCCATGGTCAACACCCAGCATCTAAAATTAGTACTCGCCATGTGGCAAATGCAAATATGATTAGTAATTTTATAAGGAACTGTAAATAATGCAAAAAATTTAATTCAAAGATACACAAACATCTGTAACATTTTTAATTAAAAATAAATATTCTAAAAAATTATTTATAAAACTAATTAAAGATATAATTATACATGCACACAAACTAATGTGAATAGAAAACTTTAACGGAAAATTCTATGGAAAACAATTATTTCTAAACTGAATCATATTCATGCATGTATATTAAATGTTAAATATTACATTAATGAATATGATGCATTATATGAAATAAATATTATAATAAATATAATCTGAAAAAAAAAAACTTTAGCACTGTTACAAAAAATAAGGCTGTGTACTTGAAAGACATCTTTGTCTAGCGATGAGATATGAGGTTTTAAATGAGAGAGGATCAGGGCACTAATGAGACTCTCCGGAGCTCAAAAAACGATCACGGTAAACCAGTTAGTAGCTGCTGCATTAAATACATGCCCAGCAATAGATATGCCTCGACTCTGACCAACAATGGAGATCGCTATGGTAACGCCGCTGTTTACTCCAAGTCGTTTGTGCTCATGATAGCATGCAGTGCGATAAAATCAGTAGGGATGCAGATAAAAGAACAGCCTCTCCTCTGGGATCCCTCCCACCACTCTGGGGACCGGCACTCATGTTAAGAAAAATAGGTGTAACAAACTGCAAACCTCACTGATTTGATGTGTCCAAACGTATTTCGGCGAAACGCTATTATTTCAGGCCCTCGAAGACGCCTGTCAGCGCTGAATAATAAACGAACGGTGGGGATGATCACAGCAAAAGCTTGTTTTCTTTAAGAGGTCCTGTTTATTGTAAAGCTGACAATATTTTTTTACTGGAAATAGTGCAGAGCTGGAATTGCCGTAATGCTTTTACTGTATAAGGAGAAAACCTTTGCGAAAAAGTCAAGAAACTATTCTAAACAGATTCAACAATAAGAGTGAGAGAGCTTCTTCTTTTTATCTGCTCGCACATCAAAGGCCCCACAAGCCCTGTTTCTTTTCAGAAGCGTGAGGCAGAGGATGCCGGGAATGACAGAAAAGCTGCCTTGAACGTGGCTCTCCAGGCCCTGCATGTCTCGTATAATGCGGAGCTTCTGTTTATGTGCCGGAATGATATCATGCCCAATCAAGTGGTGTTTCAAATCCTAATAATGCCGTTGGAAGTGCATTATTTGAGCGAACGTGTGCTGACTGCAATCAGCCCACCAGAGTGAGGAAGTGGCTGTTAATGACTGCTTAGATTGGCGTGTCCTGTTCTTCCCTCTCTCGCTCTCTCGCACTTTCGTTCTGACAGGAAGCGTATGCACGCTAAAGCTGGGATATGACATACTCCTTCTCACCTGGCATCCACTGCAGCGATTGTTTTAGAAACAAACTCTGTTTACTTGGCTAAATCTGAATCCCTTGACTTAGCGGTGATCTAACACTCTGATCTGCCCTGTCTGATTTCAAGCAGACTTTCAAAATACGTTGACTAATGCAAGGACAAAACCCTGATAATACGGAGCATTCATTAATGCAACAGGCCTGGACAGCGTTGGATTATTTTTCATTATTTAAAGATCCTCCTGTCAGAGCAGTTTCTTTCTGTCCTGACTTTTAAAAGCTTTATTCTGATATTATAATCCTTTTGACAGATTTACTGACCTGGAATGTGTATGAATGACCTTTTCTTTTCTTTTTTTGGTTCCAGGTAGAGAATCTAGGACCTCTGACTGTCAGGGGCTTCTGCAAACGCAACTTAATGAGGTAAATGTCAAATAAACCAAGAAATGAGAACGGTTAGCTGTTCCTGCCCCTTCCTTGGTGCTTTATTTTGCATATTTACAGTGCAGTTTCTCATTATGTGCTGCAACTCCAACAAGATGGAGCCAGGTTCCCAGGTATTTCCTCACCTACTAAAGCTCGGACACACATATGCTGAAATAATCCCCTCTGTTTTTATTTTACTAATTTACAGCTTGCAGGAAGGAGTTTGTGTCCCCCACCGCTCCGAGGGAAGGGAAGCGGAAAAGTCAGCATCGGACCTGTTCTCCACACACTCTTGTTCCCCAGCATCTGGCCTCTCTTTCGATTTTATTACACAAGAATAACAATAAGCAGGTCTGCGACCCCGTCTATGAAATTTGCCGTATTTTTTCCAACGGTCTGTGCTGATGCTCCGAATTTCCATTTTCTGCATGCATATTTAATTGAGTTTTGTCCCAGTGGTGCGGAAATGATTTGTTTTTTGCTCTCTGTTCACTTGACTCCTCTTCGGAGTCGGTAACCCTGATTAAGACGTTCACGTTAATTTCCCAACGCACACCTTTTTTTGTGCATTAATGGTTCTGATCGTCTAATTAAAACTTCTCAGCTTCGCTGCTGATCACCGCTCGTTGTGCCTCTGACCTGAAGTTTTAATTGCCGCGTCAGAGGCGATAATAATAATTTCTGGGTTCTGATGATTAAAAACAATGCCATTCCCAACTGCCGCTTAAAGCGGAAAAAGATGGAAGGAGAGGCTGAGGTGAAGCATAAAGAAAAAGGAGGTGAAAGAAAGAATTAGAAGGTAAAAGATGGTTATTTGAGGTTTTAAACAGGTTTGTTTGGTATCTCAGTATGATAGGGGAGGATCGGTGCTCACAGGGCAGGTTTACCTGGTTTGTAGTATACTGTAAACGAGGGCAAAAATGACTAAACAAATAAAAAGCTTCTCAGAACTGCACCAGGTTAGGAGAAACCATGCATTCCGCATCTCTATGATAATTATTTTAATAGTTTTGCTTTTGGTCTTAGTTTTGTAATGTGACTCTTCGGCAGTATCTGATATCTAAAAGAAAGTTGTTGCATTAAGAAGTTGTGCCGAAAATAAAATGTCTGCTGACATGTGCATTAATGGCAAAACTATGATGGGGTTTTATAAACTGCTCATACTCATACACACTCTATCATTCTGTCCTTTTTTTTTGTCTGATGGACTCTAATGGATTTTTCAGATTCCCATGCAGGGATCAATTTTTTAGTGGGAGATGCACATCCGGACAAAACAATTATGCTCATGAGTTTTTCTTTTTTTCCCCTGACTTTAAAGTTTTTTTTTTTTTGGAGAAGCAAAATATGAATGCAGAGGGCATGCACACAAGTACAAACACACTCACTCAAATCTGTTTTATTATTAATCAGTCCGTTGCACATCTGCTTGCTTGCACTGCGTGTTTTTTTTCCCATCAATAAAGCACTTATTGCTTTTAGTCTGGAATGTGACCTTGCATGTTGCATGCTGTCTTTGGACTGACCTTGAAGGACCTACTTTGACTTCTCCCTCTCTCTTTTTTTCTGAAACCTTCTGCCACATACAATAATTCAGTTACATCCTGTTGCAGGTAACAAAAACAAACAAGCCATGGAGAAAAAAAGGCACGCACATACTTGCCGCTGAGGACAATGGACAGAAAATGGCAGATGCATATTTTGACGCACAGACGGAAATATTTTGTTTAAGCAGCGCAGTTAGGCAGCAACTCTTCAATTCTGAGAACAAATACATCCCTGAAGCCTAATTATAAGACAAAGCATTTAAGACGTCCCCTGAGGACAGAAGGGCTGGAATAGGGAAAAGTAAAATCTGAGGTGATCCGAGTGGCTCTGCACGTGCTCATGAAGGAAGTCTGTCTCACAGCTGGCACAGTGTTTTCTGAAGAATGGTTCTGTCATAATTAACTCAACATAAAGTTTCAAACCTGCATGACTTTCTTTCTTCCTTCTTTACTTTTAAAATCACTGGACCCTTATTGAATGGACCAAAAAAAATCTGTGGTCACTATATGTTTTTTTTTTTTTTTTTTATGTTTTTGGAAGAAATCCCTTGTGCTCACCAAGGCTGTATTTATGTGGTCAAATACAGTGAAATCAGTAATAAAATGTTTTTTTGAAGTGTATTTTAAAAAATAATTTACAATACAAAATAACCATTTTCTATTTTAATTTAGTCTTGTGATGGCAAAGCTGAATTTTCAGCAACCTTCAGAAATTATTCTAATATGCTAATTTGCTGCTTAAGAAACATTTCTTATTATCATAAATGTTAAAAACAATTGTGCTGCTTAATATTTCTGTGGAAACAATAAAACATTTGATGAATAAGAAGTCAAAAGAACAGAATTTATTTCAATCAATTTAATGATCTTAGCTGAATAAAAATATGAATTAAAAAAAAGTTTAAATAGAGTATTTTTCAAAAAGAAAGTCACGTGATGTATAATAATGTACAGAATTTTCATTTTTGGTTGAACAAACTCTTTAAAAACAGCAATGGTTGTAGAGTGCCTTCTGTAAAATAAGATTTTTACATTTAAAAATAGTAAATGATGGTCTCATCACCCGTTGGGTGGAAGTTTGATTGAAGCAGACCCTGGCACACGGGGTTAATTGACCGAGCTGCCATGTTTGAGGGGCAACCCGTGTGCAAAGCGAGAGTTTGACAGGAATCAAGGTTATGAGGAGAGGCTCCCAGTGCCACTGAAGGGCACTTGAGCTGATATCTGCACAGATTAACTGCTTGAGATGTATTTTTGTCACGAGGAGCTGTGGTTAGCGTGGGGCATTGGGGAGGCGAGCGGACGCAGAAGGGGGTGGGCTACTCTAGTTCCTCCAGTGCAAGGGCACAACGAGAGGTTGGTGGCCACTGGAGCCACCCAGACCGGAGTCTGTCACTCAGAGTCATTATCTGTGGGGATATATTTAATTTAGTGGTTCCGGAGCTGCGCTGCTGAGTAAGCCAAGCCACCATTAGGGCCATCCTCCGGGGGAAACACAGCACACGCTGCTCGATTAGTTATCAATTAAGAGTGCAGAAACCTCCACCTGCCGTGTGAGAGAGAGGGAAAGAGTGGCAGAGAGGAGCAGGACCCGGATGACGTCTGACTTTTTCTTCTGTTTTCCTCTGCCTCTTTCCCTCTCGGGCCTTCGAACGTCAGGTTAACCTTGATATGAAGCGCTGTCAAGACGGATAACGTCAATCAACGAGGGCCCTTTCAGATAACCTCAGTGTGAAACCTAAAAAGCAACCTGTTTAGATGTTTAGACATGCCCCCTCTCACCAGCATATGAATTTCATTAAAGAGAAATGAGTTGTGGCACTTCTTTAACAAGACTCTTAAGACATTTTGACAGGCTTTAAGACACTTTGCTGTTAAAAAAAAGAATTAATTAATTAGCCGTGCAGTAAAGCCTCCAGGTAAGTTAGTAAAAGAAGGCAGAACATTTAAAGTGCTCATCGAATGTCGTTTATGTTTCTGTGTTGGAACAGAAAGTTTTGGCAGGACATCTTTTTTAAATATATAATTGGTTTAAATGTCACAGTCATGAACCACGATTTGCTATATGCCAATCAGTTGCAGAAGAGAAGGCATCTGATTGGGCTAAAATCTGTTGTGTAGGATGCCATCAAATAAGAAGGCCACAAAAAAAAGACTGTACATTTTCTATATTTTAATATAAATAATGTTAAAAAAGGTGTGTATATATATATATATGCAATATAATAATAAATATTACATTGTATTTATTTCTTCATTTATTTGAAATGTAAAGTTTTTCTCTTTAGAGAAAACAAATAATCTTTTAGAAATTCATCCTGCTTGTAGATTGTTTAATTTAATTCCAAGCTACCCTTAAATATTCATTTTTTAAGATACTGGAATTTTGACACATTTAATGTTTTTGGAACAAATTTCTGAAATTCTGCTCACATTTTGTTGCATGTTGTAGTTCCCGGTGCACATCTTCAGAAACGAGAAAAAGAAGGTGACATTAAGTCAAAAAAACGACATTTCCAGACAGGAAGCCTTGCTGACAGCTTCGATCCCTGGCCACCATTAAAACATTTGCTCTGCTTCACAGACTCTGACTTTTTTTTTCTTTCAATTTTATGCACAGAGGAACAATTTACAGGTGTCCCCTGAACTTCTCAGGTTCAGACTCTTTTAGTTCTCCAAGTTCCCTTCTGCAACAATACCTCTTTAAAACAAACCTGAACTCTTTTAATCTAGGCTTTGTTACAGTGAAATGCGGTCAATTGACAAGACTGAAACATCTGAATCATTTTGTGTGTCATGAACCTCAATATGCGTTGGCTAAAAAAAACACAAACAATATGAACAAAGCACTTACTGTAACTATAATAAGACATTCAGATCTACAAGATGTAATGAATATGCACAGCATCAGTAAAAAAAACAAAATTGAAAAAAATTAAATGTACAATATTGAAAATAATAGAAAAATCTGTTTTCAAAGTTTTATAGCCAAAAACAAATTGTAGCTACATATGAAATTCTTTGCAAACGTAATATTTCATTTATATATTTTGTTAATTATTTAATGCATGTATTTGAAGCATTAGACTGCCAAAATCATTTATGGCTGCTCCATGAGTACTTGACATTTAATGTATTTAACATGCAAACTTTTGACTCGTTTCAGCAGTAGTATATATATATATATATATACATTTATATTTCATGGCAATGCTTTTAAAAACCTGCAAATACAAGCGTCGCTTTCAAAGATGCCAAATGCTTTTAGCATTTTTTGCAAGAACACACAAACTCAAGTTTGAAAGTGAGAACATTTCATACCTGTGTACAAAAGCAAACTGATACACTTGTGAGGGAAAAAAAGGCTGTGGCTGCTCTTTTTGAAATCATCATGAGTAGAAGCTTTACAAAAGATGAGCGCGTGTGTGTGTGTGTGTGTGCTATTTTGGTCAAAGAACAAGAGGAAGTATTGCATACTGACTCAAACAAAGAATATGCTTTTGATAAAACCACATCAGCTTCTTGTATATTCTACACTAAAACAGGCTGGTTTCCTGATTTTTTAGATGTGATGTGCCCTCAAACGGAAGCTACACAAGTAAACAGCACAACAGCTCAGTGCACAACAAAACGAGCGGTGCACAAATGATCACAGACATTGATAACAGTTTCTAAACGAGCAGCGAGGGCAATATCATTAACACGCCGTTGTTTTTCAATGCACTAAAAATGGCACAAATGCATTTAGAGCTTCAGCCACACAAGGGTCGCAATTTTGCATTTCACCTGCATTAGCATACGACTTATTATTATTTTAAAATGAAAACGGATACTCTGTTGAAGTGCAAATCTGATGAATTACCGTAGCAGATTGCAGTTATCAATTATTAAAGCATATTTTATAAATATTCAGGTCTGTCATGCATCTAATAATGAAGGCTTTGGAGAAGGTTACTTCCTGTGTGCATCCTAACGTGTCAGAAATATCACTTTTAATCACAGCTCTGTCAGGGTTTTTGCATTTGAACTAAAAAAAAAAAAGAGGCATAGCTCACTCTCTCGCTGACTTTCTCCTCTTTCACTCATCCAGGATGGCCAGTTGCATGACCACATCATTCAAAGTCAGTAGGGGCTATGAACACTTGGCCACGGTTTGCTGTGGCACTACGAGCCTGATCATTTGAGGGGAGAATAATGCATTATCGTGGTTCTACCTTCTGGACACACCTAGTCCCAGAGCAAGTGCAACCATATGGTGCGATGCATATTCATATTCCTCTGTCTGCACCTCTGTAATGCTTAAACAGTACTTCATAAACTTCAAATGAGAGGAAGAGAAGATGAAAGGGAAAGACTGACAAAAAGGTGAAGAAAAAGTTTTCCCCTCTCCATGTTTCCTGTTTTTTTTTTTGGTGTTTTTTGTGGTTTGTCTTTGAGATAACGATGGCAGCTGAAATTGATCCCTGTGCAGTGTGTGTGTGTGTGTGTGTGAGCCTGAGGTGTCTGGCTGTGGGTAAACTGTGTTGTCAGGTGGGCTTGCCGCTCTTTCCCCAGCAGGGTAAATACCAGGCGAGGACGATGTGGAGATTAACGCTGTCAGATCTGCAACAGTAACCCTTCATTATCAGAGCACCAGGGCCTACACACACTCACACACTGTCCTCTACTGCCTGGGCACACAGTTAGTAATTACCAAACCAACCTCTTCCTCTCTCTTCTTTTCTCTTCCTCTGCCTCATTCTGCTACAGTTTCTAGAATGTTTATCTTTCTCCCATATATGTGTGTCAATCATTTTGTTACAGAAATACACAATTTCTCTGTCGGAGCTATTCACTATATAGTTATACATAAAAAAAATGTTTTAATTTTGATGACAAAGTTTCAGGCTTTATGAGATGAAGAAAATAATAATTTAATACATAATTTAATCAAATATATTAAAATATTGTAATATTATAACATCATTAGATGGCTAAATATTAAATATACAGAAATATAAAAGATAATTAAATGTGAAGTATAACATAGACGTCTGGATATCTGCTTGAAATTTACACAAAAAATTACAGTCTCAGGCCTTATAAGATGAGAATACAATCAAATATTACAGTATATTATTATTATAAAATTATAAAATATATAAAACTATAAATGATAATTAAATGTGATGTATAACAGGGAGTTCTGGAAATGTCACTTTACAGTTTTCATTGTAAATTATAAGGTGCCTTTAAAAAAAAATTATATTTAAACATTAATATTTATTAAATATCAAATAGATTTTCATTAAAACATATGGTAATATAATTATTATAGAAAAGTATGAGGTAATTTATAATACAAAATAATTTAATTTAATTAATAATAAATGATTGTTGATCAATTTTACAGTAATTTACAGTAAAATTACACACATTGATATTAAATCTATACATATATGGTAATGTACAAACAAATGCTTAGTTAGTGCATGCTCTGACATGTTGAGTTGTAGTGCAAGTTCGAGTCCAGCTCATGTAATTTCTTACTGAAAAATAATTTTAAAAAAAATTATACGCCATGTTTACATGACGTCCGGGTTTTTTGCTGGGCGGCCTGACACACTTGATGGCGTGCCAGGCACGGTCACAGTATGTGTGTGTGTTTGGTGTATTAAGTGGCGCTTTATCAAATTAGTTTGGTACCCAGCTGATGAGTAATAAAGGTACAGTGGAGCCCCCACTGACTCCCAGACATCAATCCTCTGAGCGGGAGCCAAAAGCAAGGCCTGGCACTGCCTGAGGCGTACAGAGCGCATCTTCCCACTGATCAGCTTATGGACTCTCTTCAACCAAACTAATATTAACACTGGGCATGTGGAGGGCTTCAGCTGTCTTACCACTGCGAGGAATAACGCTTAATGGACGCTGTAACAGGTAGGTCTTTTATTCAAACCGTTGCTGTGGGCTTTTGTTTTTCATCTTGTTTACCGCCTTTATCAGAGTTGATGGCCTGCCGCTGTACATTTTTCCAGACGTCGTCCTCTTAAAGCATCAGCTCTCAGGTGTCGAACAGACAGAAGACGAGAGGGGAGATGATAGTGAGATCAAACGGAGGACTGGAAGGACGATAAGAACAGAGAAGGAGAGAGAGGGAACTACTGCCGCACGACTGTAATCTCGCTCAGTGTTGGGCTTTTACACAAATACAACAAAATGCAAAGCGCCAAGAAGGTGGAACGGAGGGGAGGGTGGGACATCAGAGGGCTTCAAGCCCGTCGAGGAGTTGTGTGTGTCAGTTCAGAGCAGCCGCTGGGACTAACAGTGGAGAACAGAAGGTAGCAGCAGGCGGATCACAGCCGATCAAGGGCCCTGAGAGAGATTCTGTCTCCTCCACCCCACAACTGAGCTCGAGTCGCTCTCCGCAGTCACATATTTATCCCGCCCGACTTTACACAACACCCTTTCTAATATAATTCCCACTGATTTCACAAGCTTTCAGGTGTTTTGCTTGATGCTACACTAAAATCACTGAGATGTTTGGACCTTCAGGCCTTATTTAATACCATAGAGGTAGACAGCTTTGCTGTGCCTAGAAATTTTAGGATGTGGATCCAATCTTCCATCAGCACAATATGTAGTTATGTAGTTTCATCTTCTCTCTATGCACCCCTTCTGGTATTTTTACCATTTTAATGATGATAATGTTAATCTAACTAAATATCTTAAGAATTTTTGCACCATCCTAGATGTTTTTTGAGGCACCCAGTAAGTCTATACCATATACTCATATGAATAAATAAATAAGTTTTTTTTTTTCCTTTTTGGTCATTTTGAGCTGTTTTGAAGATGCAAAAATTATATATACATAATATTTAAATAACTACATAAAATTATATAATTTTATAGTAATATAAATATAAATACATTTAAATAAGTAAAATGTTAATATATAAATATTTATCTAAAATAGAATGAAAAAAAGTTTTACATACACCTTGCAGAATTTGCAAAATGTTAATTATTTTACCAAAATAAGAGGGAACAAAATGCATATTGTTGTTTATTCAGTACTGACCTGAATAAGATATTTCACATAAAATATTTTTACATATAGTCCACAAGAGAAAATGATAGTTGAATTTATAAAAATGACCCCGTTCAAAAGTTTACATACACTTGATTCTGTGTTATGATCCACAGCTGTTTTTTTTTTGTTTAGTGATAATTGTTCATGAGTCCCTTGTTTGTCCTAAAAAGTTAAACTCCCTCCAAATACTCCAGGTCCCACAAATTCTTTGGTTTTCCATCATTTTTGTGTATTTGAACCCTTTCCAACAATGACTCTATGATTTTGAGGTCCATCTTTTCACACTGAGGACATCTGAGGGACTCATATGCAACTATGCATTATAGTTTCAATATGCATTAAGAGCCGGAGGGTGAAAACTTTTTGAAGATCAGGGTAAATTTAACTTATTTTGTCTTCTGGGAAACATGTAAGTATCTGAAAGGCAGCATTAAATAAAAATATATATATGATATTTAGGCAAAATAAGAAAAATGTACTGTACACGTCTTCATTCTGTTCAAAAGTTAATGCATGTTTTTTCCTTCTGGAGCATCGGTGAGTGTATGAACCTTCTGTAATAGTTGCATATGAGTCCCTCAGTTGTCCTCACAAGACTATATGTAAACATTTTATTTGAAATATCTTATTAAGGTCAGTACTAAATAAACAATAACATGCATTTTGTATGATCCCTCATATTTTGGTCAAATAATTAACATTTTGCAGATTCTGCAAGGTGTATGTAAACTATATAACTTCAACTGTTATAGAGATTGGACACTGGCTCCACATCTTTGTTGCTGTAAAAAGGCACAATTTATCAAGGCCCAGGAAAATGTTCTTGGTGATCCAAGCTGATAACAGTCCTACCAAAAAACAAAACAAACAAAAAAAAAACAGCTTCCTAGTGCTTAAAAAACGTCTGGAAATCAACAACTGCAACCAGTATCACAATTCCAACTATATTCCGATTGTCAGAACTCTATGGCTGGAAAAAATGGCTCTGATGAGGGCAAGCGAGAGATCTGAAAGAGGCAGCTGTTGACGTGATGGATCTGATCGAGCTGAAACAAAGACAAACAAAGCTCTCTCTGCAATATGAGTTTAGTTAGAGAGAGAGTTATAAAGAGCTGATAAAATGTAAAAACTGTAACTTGAATGCAATGAAAGTCGCTTTGGATAAAAGCGTCTGCTAAATGCATAAATGTAAATGTAAATGTAAAGTTAGAGAATGAGTTACAGCCGGCATGCTGTTGGGGAAGGTTGTATTTATGGGGGGATTGAGTTTAAATCCCTGCTAAGAAATAAAGTCATCCCTGTGCAATCTTGGGAAACATTTCACTCAGCCTAAAAGGTAGTTAAAAAACACACAAGACCCTTTTTTTTCCCTCAAAGCAAACGTTTTGCCCATGTGCTGAGATGGAGGGATGGAAGAATATCACACTGAATACTTCTGGCTGAATGTTGCTAAATATTCCCAAGAAACACAGATTCCTTTAAAATGACATGTTGTTTCAGTGGGAATTCCATTGGAACATCACTTAAATAGGTTCACTTAAAGACTTGTACCATGTCAAGGCTTGAAAAAGAACCAAGAACTTCCAATTAAAGTCCTTATAAATTCGATAAAAATTCCACGTTATTCCTTTCCTCAGTCTCTGAAATGTGTTTCCTTCACAGCGTGCTCAAATACACCTCTCCTCTGGCTGAATGCCCGCACATCCCTCCCTGCCCCCCTACCCAGTAATCACAATTATTACTTAAAAAGGCTCTATTTCTACATTAACTTAAAAGGCCTATATCTTTTTCTTCCCCTCTTAGTTGGTGCACCCTCACTTACTCTAAGTATCTCAATAAATCAGCAGTTACTGTTAACATGTACTCAACAATTCAGTCATCAATCTCCCCCAGCTCAGAGTGGAAACAGAGGGGAAATATCTGCTCAGTAAAATCTCCCGTGCCCGTGTTTATGCACGGAAACACACACACACACACAGACTCGCTATCGCACAAACAAACAAACCAATCCACTGGGACATCGGAACCATTGCCAGATCACCACGGAAACGCAAGCTAAATTCAATTGTGACCTCACCTTTCACTGAGGGCTCAATTCCATCAGCAATAGAAACAAATCAACAAGAGGGTGGAAAAGAGACAAACTTCCTTCCTCTCTCTCTCTCTTTCTCGGCCTCACTTTTCAGGCCTGAACTAGGCCCGAAACAGCACATTGCATCCTTGGCAGCGCACTGAGCTCCATGCAAATATGTGTTTAGATTTAAAGACACTGTATTTATTTAAGAAAAAGGGGAAGATCTAATTGAACGCTGGAACAGAGCGCATCTTCCAAACAGAAGCCCTGTGGAAAATCCTCCATTTGACAGAACAGCTGTATCTAAACAAGCACGTGAGAGCACGCTCGATACCGGCAGTCACTCGCTTAGCTGGGCAAATAATACCACTTGTCGTCTAACTGAGAAATTCTGAGCAATCACTAGCTGAGGCCTTGCTAGTAATTAAGAACCGCAATTTGAGAGAAAAAGTACACAGTGACTAATCCACATCCAATATAAACAAAATTACAGGAGACTAACAGTTTGACTCACTTACTTAAGAATAATAAATTATTCTATTTTAACCTGTTAACCTTCAACCCCATTTGTGGCCTCGCAGGTGAAAATAACCTACCTGAATTAAAATGGTAACAGTTTGTGACAAAGTGTGCTTACACAAACAAATTAGGTATCTTTTGAAAGAAGAGACTCTGGGCTTTACTATCTATCATCCAGAGTTGATAATGCTCAAAAAGATAAAAAGTTATAGACACTGACGTGCCTTGAAAAATATTTTTCCACACTGAATGTTTTTTTATTTCATATACAAATACATGAAATAAGTCCTGGAGCAATCCAGAAAAGTAATGGCTCGAAAGCCACATGTCTCATGTGTTCATATTTCAAATTTGAAGAAGATACCATGAAAAATGAGATTCCTGCAATATTTTTTCTGAAACTATTTATAGTCCCCCCACCCCCCTGTTTGAGGAAAAATAACCACCAAATGGATTACAGAATTATACAAGCTATTTTAGTCATTATACATGTTCCTGCATAGTTTTTCAATTATAAAATAATAGACAGATTTATTTGAGCACTAAAAAATACAAAAATAATTATTTGAGTAATAAAAAAGGAAAAAAAATAGAAAAAAATGCTTTGTATATAGTATGTATACTGAAGTATTCTTCGTTATTCGTTATTACAATGATAAATATCACTGCCAGACGTGAAGTGATATTGCCAGACATGGTCATAGAGTCAGTAAACACACGCTGATGTGCTTCCATTCAGATTATAATCAAACAGATGGGCCATATAATCAATAATAGCTGATCAATGAATCACAATGATAGCCGTCATAGAGTCGCTAATAAACACGCTGATGTGCGTCCATACAGATTATAATCATGCAGACACGGCCACATTCCCCACACAATACACACACACACACATATAAAAAATGTAGAAGAAAAAAAACAGTTTTTTATGGATAAAGCAGATCGCTAAGTTATGCCCCGCTCAGATGACAGTTGCGTCACAGAAGCGTCACTGCCGGCAGGAGGGAGCGCCAAATTCAAATAATCTATATTCCGCTTTTCTGAGACTTTTTTTTCCGTAGACGGTCTCGTTATATTTGTAAGACCGTATTCTACAACATCGTTTTGTTTTTTTACCACCAAGACGCTGTTTTTGAGCGTAATTTATTCCATAACGGACGCGAACAATAACTCTCTGAAGAAATGAAATGTAAACAAAGGAATATTCCTCCTTATTACAACGTTATTGTTTCGCTGGACTAAAAGTGCTCGCTGGGATGTTTTTCTGTGGACCCTTACCTCTCTAACTAAACTGGGATTTCAGCAGTGGACGCGTTTGTGGCTCGTTATTACAATGATAAAGGTACGTACGGCTTTTTTACTCTGCGTGTTTGGATGTGTACTGCTTACACAAATGTAGCAAATTTGTGCCACTCATTCCTTATAAGCTTTCCATCGAAAAACAGCGATCTGTCGTCGATGCTTGAGGCTTAGACCCTCAGAATGATATAAAGTTTGTAAAGATTAACTTTGTCCCGTTTCATTTATTCTATTGTAAACAATGACACATGCAAACAAAGATCGTTCAGTGCGAGGTCGCTCTGGTGCAGGCTAACAGGTTAAGAACTTTGAGAGATATTGAAGGATTTTGTAAGGATTCAATTCAGCACAAGTTCATTAATAAATTAAAATTCAATACATGTTAAAAAATGCTTTGTGACACTTGGAAAAGTACAGAAAAAACATTTCCGTAAAATTTTAATAATCAAAGCAAGCAGTTTACAAAAAAGTTCTGAAGTAATAAAAGCTAAAACAAAAAAATACATAAAAAAATGAATTTTTTATGTTTGTTTTTAATACTACATAAAATTTATATCAGTTAATCAATAAAGAAATATTTACTTTTGTAAAGTTCTAAAAGCTGGAAAACTACAAAATGAATTGCATAATTTTAGTTTTTAATAAAATCTAAATAAATTTTTGACAATTTAACAATTTAAATAAATTTAATAATTCAATAAATTGTTTTAGTTTTCGTGAAACTACATAAGCACACACACTGTCACTATAAAAATCACTCCTCAACATCATATTTCCATTCAGTCATCACATCATAGTGAGGTATTACTTTACCAAAACACGCAGTGAAAGTAGTGCCTTTGTCATTCTACACCCTCACGCCCACCCCATCCACAGCATGCTCAAGCCACCAGCATCTCTCACTCTCACTCTCTCTCTCTGTGTGTGTGTGTGTGTGTGTGTGTGTGTGTGGCGCCTGGCGCAGGTCTTACCTGGCAGGAGACAGCCCTCCTCTCTCTGTCTCACCTCTCCCTGCTGCTTTGGAGGAATTCTCTCCACAAAGCAAGGCATTTTTCTCTTCTCTCCCTGTGCGCCTTTACGGCTGGGCTGCACTCGCCCTCTCTCACTCTACCCTTCTCCTCTCCCTCTCTCTCTCGCTCTCTCTCGCAGCACAGATGTCAGGGCTGTGCGTGTTTACCCACTTTACCAGTAGGGGTCCTTCAACACCCTCTGCTCCCCACAGCCACTGTGGAAAAACAGGCCCAGGAGAGTGAGATGGAAAGAAAGAAAGATAGAGAGCGAGAGAAAAAGGGCCACTTAAGCTGATCTCCCGTGGTATGAGGCTGAGCGAGACGGAGCGGAGAAAGTTAGACTGGTCAGTCACTGGAAGTCACAGTGAGCCCCGTAGAGAAAGAGAGAGAGAGAGAGAGAGCGATAGAGTGAGTGCCTGCAGCTGACAGTAATAATGTGCCACATACTCCTCTCAGTCCACTGAAAATGGATACCACACACAAGCGGAAATCTTTCACTTTTTTAACTAAATCAAAATTTTACTTTTTGAGACTACAACCCACCCTGATTAGCTCAACCAATGGGATGAGTTTGGGGAAGGGCTATCTGTTCAACTAACCCAATAGCAGTCTAGGAGAAAGGAAACCTTTTGGAAAACAATCATTATTTTGGCAATTCTTTGCAATTTTATTGCAATTTAATTTTTTGCGACACTACTAGATATAAAATAATGAATATATATTTATATGTATATTTCTTTTCAAATTTAAAAAGAAAAATATAAAAAGAAAGGCTACAGAAAGGAGGGAAAAACTGAGTAATTGACACAAGTCTGCCAGATTTGACTGCTTTGGGCTATTGTTCAGCAAGGAATTTCAAGTTTTGCTCCTACTTGTGGGGCACTTTTCACATTGCTGTATTAATGTTGGGTTTGTTGCCTGCCCGGACCCTCTGTCACATCTAATGACAGCCCTCTCTCTCTCAGAGACGAGTCACTTAGACAGAAGAATTTGAGACTTAGCCTCAAATTAATATCACGGGCCGGACAGCCTCAAACTTCACATTATGGTAAGTGGAAGGTTTCAAGGGTGAGCTAAAAAACAATCATTCTTTAAATACGAGGTGTGTCAACGGAATAGGGGAAATAATGTGGAATGAGAGCAGGGACCTGCTACTGGACTCAAATAGGAGGATGAGCCATATGTGTGTGTGTGTGTGTGTGTTAAGGATACTCGTACCCTCCTCCATACAAAAGAGAGGTGCCGTGTGTTGCTTCTCAATTCATTCATGCAAAGATTGATTGATCAACACAGAAGCATTGACCTGCTGAATATGGAAACTTGTCCAGTGTTGTTAAAGTTGACACAAAATCAGAATTGACCATATTTGATTTCGCATATTACTTTGCATGTCATTATTTTAAAACAAGTGTCTTTGTAATCTTTAACTCTCTGGGGTCGGCTGTCTCGCCGGCGAGACAAGCTAATTTTTTTTCTTATCAATGCAAAAGACACTTCCTATGAAATGACTTTCTTTTTCCACTGACATTACTTATAGGCTGCACATGCAGGCTACTAGAATAGTATAATGCTAACCAATAGTCAAATGACTGTAATGCTTAGACAATGTTTCACAACGTATTGAATAATGCTCCAGTTTTACATCAAACTATGCTTCTCTATAACAGGATACAAAAGTCCCAATTTGGCTTAATTTGCTTACAGCTGTGAGCAGAATAAAAACGCTCATGTAGCTGCCGGACACATTATCCTGGACCAACCGCTAATAGCGTTAGCACGAAAGCAAACTGACAGTGTTTGAGCGAAATTAAACAAACAGTGAAATAAATACTTCAAACAAAACACTGACTGAGACAGGTTTAACAAGTTTCTGTCACTTTTTGCAGATCTATCATGATATGTTTTGGTTTGTAGCCTAATTAAAAAATGATGACAGAAAATATGCTAACCTGAAATGTATTTTACAAAACGGTTAGTTCTGACTGGATGAACCATGTTCGAAGTCACTGTAAAATGACAATAAGCATGTAGTTGTGAAGTTAATGAATGAAAAAAATACGTGAATGATTTTAGCACATGTAAGAAGGTTTGAGGCAATTTTGTGGTAAAATTACTGTAACACACAGCCTCTCTGGGCCCATAGCTTTATTTCCAAAAGCAAAGCGGTATAAGAATCTTCTGACTGTATTTCATACAAAAGCAAGTTATTTAGTCGATGACCTCAGATCATGGCACTTGCTCTCTCCTTTAGTGTCTGTTTTTCTTGTCTTTTTCTTTTTAACAGGCATTGCTGCTGTCATTGCGCTGGGACGTACGTGTTCCCTCTAAATGGCTTTTCTGACAACTGATCTGTAAATACAGCCAGATCTGCAAGTCTCTCCTTCACTCTCTCTCTCTCTTTCTAGCATCAGCAACCCCGACCCTACAGCAACACACACACACACTGCCCCCATCGCAGCCCCACGGCACCCCCCCCCCCCCCCCCCCCCCCCCCGACAGCCCCTGCCCTCCTCCCCATCTCCATTCCCTCAGCCACTATAAAAACACAAATATGCCATAACTCAGCTTGCCCTGCCACACTGCCTCCATCTTGCCCTGTACCAGGGGGCCCCTCAGGAAGGTCACCAACAAATGGCTTTCCGATTCACTGCCCCTGAAATAATTTTGTGTATTAAAACCTGAATCTGCACTTTCTGGCATGAAAGCTTTTCTAATTATTCTGCCGTCCTTGGGACAGACACAGATCCTTCACACAGGGGGAAACAAGCGACGGACCTGCCTGTTCAGCCGCCACAAACATCCGCTCTCTGTCGTTTTTTCCTCTCTCTCTCTCTCTCTCTTTCCCCTTTGTCGCTGCTGCCCCCCTCCTCCTGCCCTCCTCTCATCTGCTCCCCTCTCGCTGCTATATAGCTACCCCCCAATCTGTTTTCAAAGCGTGCCTGTCCTTTATTAAATTGTTTTCTTTTCCACATTATCAGTTGCCATGGAGACCTCATCTCTCGGATTATTTGAATTTCATTATATCTATTGATTTGGGAGCATTTCATCTTTTTTATTGTTTTTCTGTCAATTTTCGAAACGAATAACCATCTAATTTGCGTCAGTGCTGATTACGTTCGTCCCTCAATAGAGGTCGGCAGCTGCGCCGGGGAAACAAATCAATGAAAAACATCATAAAATTCGAAAGTACAATCAACCAGGATATGGGTGACATTCCACGGTTGCTGAAACTAAGTCATCAAAAAATATATACTTTTTTTGCGCCTCTGCGTGTGAGCGTGTGTTTGCGCGTGTGATATATATGCATCTGTGCAGGCATATGACTCAATATCGGGCGATGCTATAGTAAACTCAATCTACTCTTCAATGCCCCCCAGACAAAAACAAAAAATGCTTACTTTGTGTTTAAATAATTTATGCAATTTTAGCATTTATATATAAATTTTTTAATAAGCCACTTGGAGCAAAGTGGCCATTAACAAAATACACAGCTGTCCAGTGGGCCGAGCACTCCAGATCAATTGCACTTTTTTATGACATGATAAAATGCTTTTAAAGCAATTTACACAAATATGGAAGAAAAAAAAACAGCACCCGAGCTTCATTTATTCATAAGCCGGGGTATTAAAAAAAAAACGCTGTGCAAAAGCCAGCATGAGAAGATGGTCCCAGGCCTAACCGAATCGGACTAGCTGTCCTTTCTGCAAGGACATAAAGTTTCATTACCGATGCACGCAGTCAAAGGCAATTTAGAAAACACAATGTGCAAAAGAAAAACATCAGCATATTGGAGGTGTTTGCGTATTAAGGGGCGCCAGCGCTTTGTTTCCCAATTTTATGTTCATTATTTATTTTTTCCCAGGACGGTCTGCCATTGACACCCCACCCTCGAAGGAAGAGCGAGAGATGGATGGATGGATGGATGGATGGATGGATAGATGGGGGCATGTCCAAGGTGAGAGAGATTGTTGGGAAATAATAAGAGGTCCTGACAGGAGTCCACACCTCAGCGGTACACACATACACGTGGCAGACGGGTGTCACCGGGGAGGCAAATGCCAGTGTGTTTGCATGTGTGTGTGTAAGGAGGCACAGGCAGGTGTGTGGCACCGGACCAACACTATCCATCAGCCACTCTACAAACAGTCCCGGGTCTAATGCTGACATTCTAATCCGTTTCGTAACGCCAGTTTAGTCACAAATACGGTTACATTACCTACGTCACACACTGCACGTATAACAGGTGCGCTATTATTTTTAACAAGAGTTTTGGAGCGATTTTATTTCCTTTGTTTAATTTCCGTTGACGCTGTTCAAACATTTTAGGCCAATTTTGAAGACATCATGAAAATCAAATTGGAGTTTTATGGCGTTTAGTGCATGTTTTTAGAGACATACCAGGTTAACATCTAAATCCTAGTGTACTCCTGAAAGTTGACCAATCACTTAATAATTTTTATTAATAATTACTAAATATATATTTATATATAATATATTGACACTGCCATTCAAAAGTTTGGGGTTGGTAAGATTTTTTTAATGTCTTTGAAAGAAGTCTTTGTACTAAAAGCTTCATGCTCAAAAATAAATAATTTTGTGAAACATTATTACAAACTAAAATAAATTAATTCTGTTTTATTACATTTTAAAATATATTTTATTCCTGTGATGGCAAAGTTGAATTTTCAGCAGCCATTACTGCAGTCTTTGGTGTTACATGTCACTTCAGAAATCATTCTAATAATTCTAATGCTGATTTGGTGCTCAAATAACATTTCTTATTATTATTATTATTATTATATCAATGCTGAAAACAGTTGCCCTGTTTAATATTTTTGCGGAAACTGTAATACTTTTTTTTTTTTAGGAATATTTGAATAATTGAAATGTCAAAAGAACAGCATTTATTTGAAATATATGAATGAAATGTCTTTACTATCGCTTTTTGATCAATTTAACGCATCCTTGCTGAATAAAAGTATACATTTCTTTAAAAAAAGATGACAAACTTTTAACTGTAGTTCATAAGCATTAATATTTACAGCTACTCTTAAATAAAACCAGAGGAAAAATATTGATGTCTCACCTTGCACTACAAATTTCTGTGGCCCGCCCCCTTACACCAACCGCTTTTGGCTGGCAATAGCAAATAACGAATAATGATACATGACAATTAGCTATATATAATTTAGACTTTAAGCTATGTACATACAAAAAAGAAAGGCCCTTGAATTTGTCCTTCCCAAACTTCATATTTCAGTCGGAAGAACAAAAACTGCACTAATTAAATCATTTAAACAAACAATAGCACAATTTGCTATAGCACAGCCATCTGTATATCAGCAGGTTTAGCGTCTATGTATGCGTGTATGTTTTGGAGACACATCTACTATTAGGTTGAGGAGTGCAAAAGCTGAGCAGCAGGCTAATCTCATTTCAAAGCTTCTCTTCTCCTCCTCATGTGCTGACAGTCCTGGCCGCCTGCTCTCTTTATAAATGCTCTGCTAAGGGCTCCATGTTTGCGACACGTGTCAACATTTGACAAAGCATTACTTTTCGTACACAATATCCCGCGCCCGGGCCTCTGAAATGAGGTAGCTAACAAATTAGCTTTTTATGTTTATTTGTGCGTGGGTGTGTTTGAGGAGAGGACTGGTGGAGGGGGGGACGCTGTGGGGGAAAAAAACGAAGGGCATTTACGTTAACGCTTCTGTTACGCTGAATGCTTTCTTTCAGATTACTAGCCTTTCACAACAAGTATTGCTGCGGTACTATGGTAAAGTACTGTAAAATGGAAACATTTCAAGGCCATATGAAAAAACATGGTATTTTCATGATACATGTCATAATACAGTTCTAAAAAAAATAGAAAACATCTTTAGGTACTTAGGTAGAAAAAGCATATTATGTTACAATTAGTGAAGCAGGAGACAGAGAAGGTGCTAAAGTCACGACTCCCACTGTCTATTGGGCAAACACATTTCTCTAGCCCAGGAGACTGGATAAATACTATTTTATGTATCACTATATGAATTCAGAGACAGTAATTACACCATTCTCTTTAGCTCCCACACAACGGCGGTGGATCCGAGCTGTGACGGCACAAAAGTGCAGTTCGGTATAGGCCTACTGTACAATCGTAGGTGTATAAGTCACTTGACAGCTCTAGTTCCTGACAAATGAACACCACAGAGGCTTCATTGATCGTGTTTTTAAATGTTACATTAATAAGCTGTAAACACTGTGTTAAAACCACTTGATGTTAAGGAAATGACAGGTACTGATAAGATTGCTCTTCCCTGTCGGCTGTGGGTTAGAAGAAAGGACGGCAGTTTTGAGTGTGATTTCAATATTTGCCACCCCAGCAGCTCGCCTCTTCTCTCTTATCAATGTGGCAACAATAACACGCTTGTGTTTCAAACCAAACATTCCCACAGTGAATAATAGGCTATGTCTGAGTCCAGCCACCAGCAGCAATTTGTTTACACTGGACTGATCATAAACTACAACTTCCTACTGAAAAGCTATTTCTGCTTGACTTGATGCTCACAACAGCATATATCAATGCAGAGAGATATCTGGCCGCACATCCACATTAGCCTTTTCTTTTTAACGTGAGAATTGACAGTTGTTAATAGTAATAAATGTCTATTATATTTAAATATTAATCAATAGATTATATTTTATTATTATATGCAAATGTGAATCCATTCATAATATTTAGATTTATTTTTAAGCATTTTGGGGGAAATGTAGGACAATGGGTTTTAGCTGTTTGAAATGTGACTGCTCCCATTTTTCTTTTCAAATTAGGCTTTGTGTTTGTTTTTAATGAGGTCACCGTGACAGTATTTGTTGGATATCCCTCTCTCTGTGCCCAGAGCCATCATGTCAATCAATGCATCTTCTAATTAAAATGATCTGTTGCCTAAATGTGACGCACTCACACAAATAAGCACACAAACCAGGGTCACAGTAATGTACATATTTTCCACACCTTTAGAACAGTGGATTTTATTATACAACAAATGTAAAAATGATTTAAAAACAAGAAAAATAATAAAATTATTTTATAAAGACTGTACTCACAAAACTAAATTTCTAAATTTTATACGTTTGTGATTACTGAATTAAATAATAAAATCTAAAAATATACAAATACATTTAAACAAATCATTTTATAAAAAATAAACAAATAATAAAAATATTTTTTTATAGAGATGACATTTATAAAAAGCAATTTCTAGACAATGGAACATTAATTTTGCATAATTAAACAGACCAAAAACTAGAAAAAAATATTTTATATTATTATTAAAGAATGTATTAATTTCCATAAAAAAAGTTCACAATATCCTCTGATATCTCTAAAATTTCCTTGCTGTATGTAGGGGTTTCACAGAGTAAGAAGGGGGGGGGGGGGCAGCATTAGAGCCCAGTGAAATAGAGACGGGCTTATGGAAGGATAGAGGTCTGGTCAAAGCTTACCCAGACTTACAGAGTAATAAAGCATCATGTCCATGCACAGAGGCTTTAAAAAGCACAATTAAGAAGGACCCAGGTTAATAATTAAAATGCATAATTATTGACCCCTATTTTCAATTCCTCGTAAAGTACATTAGATCAGGAAAACAGAGAGGACAGAAGGGAGGTGTCTCTAATGCACTCTTTCCTGCTTGAACTTCCTCTACATCCTAAAGTGCCAGTTCGCTATTGAGAATTGCACTTAATGAGGGTCCGTCACAGAAAAAAAAAAAAATCTCGTACACCATCAACAAGCATTACAATCACCACCCCCCCACTCTCAGTGCCAATGCCCACCCGGAGAGCCGGGCCAGACAGGGGAAATTTGAGGGTTAACTGTCCCTTAGGGGGCTATCAATGCACGGAGAAACCGTCACTGCTGGTGCCCCCCATTCTCGTTTGACAACCAGGCCCTAACAGATTAACATGCAGTCAAGAGTGATATATTTCCTGCCAAGTAGTCAAATCACTGCTGTATAATGATTTTGTGTGTGGGAAGACACAAGAGGGACACTCTTAATTAAGAGGAAATATTTGTTTTGGGGTTTTGAATCCGGCTGATTCTGATTGGTCCACTCGCAGTGACACTGTTTAAATAGGTCAGTCGGGTGATAATTTGTCATTTTGACACATTAAAACTGTGATGTCAGGAGGCTGGAGGAGAAAGAGGGATCAGCCGAAGAGGTCAGAATGAAATGGCCTGGTTCAAATGGAGGCCGCTGAAATTACCAGGAGAGTTCTTCAAAATCCTGAATGCCAAGG
This sequence comes from Barbus barbus, assembly GCF_936440315.1. Lineage (NCBI taxonomy): Eukaryota > Metazoa > Chordata > Actinopteri > Cypriniformes > Cyprinidae > Barbus > Barbus barbus. The sequence goes on from NC_136718.1 coordinate 17,096,453, forward strand.
ACAGGTGGATTAAGGTATTAAAACAATCGCATTTCAGTCTTGAAATAGTCCTGCACATGACTCAGCATCAAGCCTATCTGTTCAAGATCAGGTGCGAGCGTATTCGCACCATGCGCAAGATCCGATGTAAACACCAGCGAAAGCTAATGTGAGCAATGATTATGGCAAATGTTCCCAAAACAATCCCATCATGGAAAGAAAAAAATTGTAAATGCACCCAGATGGTGAGCTGCTTCAGACTGACATTTTCCGATGGCATGCTAACATGCACAACTGAGAAAGCTACCAGAATTCAAACCAATGTAGCAATGGAGCATTTCAGTGTATTTTATTTCCGCCTCTAATTAATATCAGAGAGCTGGCTGCAAGGGAGACGAGAAGACAAGGGTTACGCTAAAGTTCAGTCCTGAATCTATTTACAGTGCCGAATTAATAAGAACCGGAGGTGATAATAGTGCCAACACATTCAAACATTTGGGTGAGTGATTTTAATTTAATCAAAGCCGTTTAGTACAAGTCTATTTCTTTAGCGCAACAACTGTGGAGAGCGAAAAAACACTCCTTTTTCCCCTCACTTTCCAGCTATCCAAGCGGATGGAAACCCATAATTTCTTCATACACCGCTATATAAACTAATGTGGTGTTGATGGTCAAGCCTTGAAGTGTGTGTGCTCATTTATGGCTGTTCCCTGCGAATGAGGAAATGGTTGAGAGAAAAGACTCTTAATACTTTAAAAATTCCATTAGTGAACTCGCTGCCATCATGGGACCCTCTCCGACAGAGGCACTTTCTTCACAAGACCAAGAGTTATGTCTTACACATCTCTGTCAAATGGACAGCTCTGTGAACCTAAATAGCTACTCCCATTCAAACCCTTTGATAATAAAGCTTGTGATAAGTCTTTTTAGGACAATGGCATTTATTTTTCTTTTAAAATCAACATAACATCAAAATTGATAATTGAAAAAATAATAAAATAAAGGTTTGACATTAGGAAGAAAAATACAAACTGCACTGCTTGTAGTGCTAATAATTAAGGTGAGCTGTGATGAAATTTAAGCCTCTTAGTGGAACATGAACCATCTGGGACAACAATATTGCTGTGAATGTACAGCCCATAAGCATCTGCAGTCATACTGTACCCTTGGAATGAACAGAAAATAGGAAGCCAGTGTGTGAGAGAGAGAGAGAGAGAGAGAGAGAGAGAGAGAGAGAGAGAGAGAGAGAAAGAGAGAGAGCGCAACCTGTGCCCTTCAGTCTCAGTTAAGGCACAGCTAACAAAGTCTGACAGCTGCCGGCTCCTTGACAATTGGGGTCAGTTAGAGGAAAAGTAGCTCAAGTTTTCATGGCTTTGCAGGAGATGTTCAGGAGCAACTGCCCACCGCAGCATCAAAGGGGATTAGAGGCCGCAGCCATCTGCTGCCAGGACAGGCCATGGGCCTTTCATGTCCTTCTTGGAGAGAAAGGCAATCCTTCCGTCGCACAGTTTTAAGTCCCACCGTAGGGGAGGAAAGGTCTAGCTGGGAAGGACAAAGCCAATTAGGCCCAAATCAGTGAGAGAGAAAAAAGCCAAATGTACACTATTAATAGCAGAAGGATTGTGTTGGCATCTACTTATATGGATACGCTCAAAAGGACAAACAAATGTGCACACATAAAACAACACCAGCACAATGATATTACAGGTACATTTACATCCTCACCATTTACTTTTTGTTAGTGATACCCATTAAGGCAACTTTCCACAAAGCCTACCTACATTAAAGATACCTTAAACTTTTTGAGAAAAAGAAGAGTCAAAAATAAGTATAGACTTGCATTGAAAAGGAGGCTTAAGATCAGAATCTTAAAAATTATTGGGATGTAGCAACCAGTCAGAACACTCTAGCATGGTGGGTCTTACATGCTTTCTGTGCCCTGAATCTCATTTTTCCTCTCTTAGACGTTTATTGACAAGCTGTGCCAACATTTTTCTTTCAGCAGCTAATTTGTTTTGGGTCCCGTTCCTGGCTTCCCCCATGACTGTTACCTCAATAGTCTGCTACCTTTCAGCTCAGCAGCTCAGCACTTGACCCGCCGTCGTCGCTTATTTCCAGAGCTCTAATTGTCGTTTAATCACATATCAACCTGTCACTTAAAGAGACCCTTTTTCAATTGCAGGAATTTGCATATTGTGTGAAACTAATTTCTATCAAAAGCTCTGCTGGCTGTGAAAGCGTTTGTCTACCCGGGCTCTCTCTCTCTCTCTCTCTCTCTCTCTGTCTGTCTCTGTCTCTCTTCTCCAAAGCGCCTGATTTTCTCCGTTCTGAGTACAGGTTTGTTAACAGCCTCACACATATGGTGACAGGAGAGATAAGGAGCTGAGAGCTCATGACGGAAGGTGCTGGAGAAAACATGATGTCATAATGGAGGGGTTCGGTGGGCAACCGCTGGGGTTAATATCACCCTCCACTCAACTGTAATGGCATACATAGGGAGCGCTAGGGAGGCCACACTTTTGCTCGCGTCTCTGCGACTCACGCTGGGATTTGATGATCCTGGCCGGTTTTTACAGAGGGTCCTCGCAGTGACGGTCCTCCAGAGATGGACAAGTTTAATTACGGAGAGGAGGGAAGCTCTTTGTTCCTCCTTTTATTATATTAATTGATAAAGGGGGCCAGAAGGGGGCTCTTGGGGGACAAGGATGAGAGAATGTTTTCAGAGGGGTTTAATCCCGTTAGAGGCACCGGTCTGTACCCCAGCCTCACTGGGACCCTACGCTAGCTTTTCACCTCCACCCCTCTTTTCCTCGATTTTGCTCATGGCTGTTACTCCGCATGAGTACTCTTTTTTGGGTTCGGATGGGACAAGGCCAGCAGATGCCACCCTGCTTGAGAGAATTGATCTTACCTTGTACTACTATTATATATATTATACAGATAAAATGTGCACCATATAAACTGTATAAAGTGAGTTGAGAAAACTTAAATTCATCATAACTTGATGCAGATTTTTAGGTTCTATCAGCTATTGTATTAAAAAGTGTCCTTTCACACTTCTTTGTATTTGTGATTCAAAAGGTCCTGTAAACTGAAACAAATTTGTGTAGTGTAGTGTGTTGTGTAGTAAATGAGTGTAGCGCATCCGATATTCAGATTAACTGATCATTATCAGTATTTTCATTGCTCAGTGTCTCAATTTTTACCTTTCCATTTCTGAATATTTGGTTAGATAGGTTTTGGTAAAAATAAAATGTTGCTCCAACGGACAGTCTGTACATTCATAGAAGGAGGGCTTAAACTGAAGCACTGTCAATATCTTAAAAGTGCACACTTCACTAATACACACTAAGTTAGTCTCAGCCCTGATGCGTTGGCTCATTGAAGGGTTCATCTCAACCTGACCAAGTTCCTTGTCATTTTTTTTTTTCAACAAGGAGTCAAGATGTCTCAAAACTGTCAAAAGCATTTTCCACAAAGCTGAAGAGAGGGACAAGAGGGAGACAGGAAAAAAACCTCACACGCAGACATACGCACCGACACGGACACACTCGCGAGGCTGTCAGGTAAATTAGATCTGAAAGCTGACAATTTCTGACCATATTTCCTTGATTATTTCGAACAAATGCACACCAGCCGCTCTAAGGAGATTAAAGTGACATAAAAGTCTCAAGTGGGAGGAGGGAGGGCAGAGAATCCAGGTCACCCCCATTTGTCCCCCTGCCTGACAGCAGCTATATCGCTATCCAATCCAATAAAAATCCCCCCTCCTTTTGCTTTAATTAATTTTACAGCTAGCTTGCTTAATTACTTTCAATCAAAATCCTCTTGCCATCACAAAATTAGAAATGGTTCAACTCCATTAGTCTAAATTCTTCATTTACATACACAAAGACTGTCAGCTCTTGCTAAGCAAACGGCCTCTTGCCTGATGAGATTGTTTTTTTTTCTTTCCCTTCACTCTATCTCTCTCTCTCTCTCTCTATCACTGTCTTTCTCTAATCATAAACATGTTCAATGTTAAAGGAGTGGTAAGGATGTCCAAAACTAACTTTCAAAACTGAACAGATGGTGGGTTGCCTGTACGACTAGTCGACTAATCAGAAGTCCTATATAATTAGATTGATTTCAGGTTCACCTGATCTTTCTAAGGGGGCATTTAAATAAGATAAGAAGAGCTTGACAGAGTGTAGTTGAATATGAATGGAGGGGTCTTGAAAAGCATTTTTGAAATTAGAACTATTACTTATAACTTAAACATACACTCAAGTTGGGAAATTAAAATTATATCAAAATTAAAAATTAATTAATTAATTAATAAACAAAGAATTATTCTTAAAACGTAGCGTGTCTTATTTTCATTACGCTTCAATATTTTCAAAATCAAAAACACTCATAATATAAACAAATCTTAAAATATATTTTTAATATATTATATATATACACATATTTAAAAAAAAAAGGTTTTGTTTTTTTCACAATATTACTTTTTGTTTTTACAGTTTTTTACTGTATTATTGATCAAGTAATTGCAGCCTTGGCAAGCATTAGAGCCTTCTTTCAACTTGACATTAAAGTTATAACAGACCTGTACAAAAAAGTTCAGTAAATCAGTCATTTTGCGACTTTTCACTTCTTGTTCCCTACCGACAAAAACTGAATATGCACAAAAATCTTTAACCAAAACATACTCTTTAAACAGGAACAAAAAACCTGCCTCAAACCGAAACAAATAGTCCTTGTATTAAACAATCACCGCAGCAAGTCACACTGTAAATAAATTAATAAATAAACAAACTTTTTATTCATTTTCTGAGGTTATGAGTTTATTGCATTTTTCTACCACTTGGAATTATGAATTCACAGTTTTTGCTGAAAAATGTAGAAAGTTAAATGTAAGGAAACATTGTTAAACAATTTTTCCAATAGACTGGCGGCAAATCATGGTAGTGCAGTACGGTGTGCACTAATGCACCCAACCTGGGTCTCTTGCCTTTTAGGACGGGGCCACACAAGCAGCCATCAACTACCGTAGTTTCGATGTGATATTCAGAGGCCAAACAATCATTTCCACTGGTGACGCGTCCTCTCCATCACACTCAGTGCCCAAGGCCTGCACATCAACAGGAATTAAGGACATGCAGACACAGTTAGTGGGCTGGCCATGGAATCCACCCCCAGTCCTGCTCAAATAACTAGGGCCCTGTAATAATGACAAAATCAAAGCAGGCCCTCGCTGGTGCTATGGACGTCCCTAAGCATCACCACTCAACCCTAATATCCACACACACACAAAGTGCTGACTCTCGCATGGCACGTTGTTTTGTTTGCCCTCACTTTCCTTGACCACACGCATACAAAGCCGCAAACACTCACTAACTGGGATGAGCTTTGATCTGTTGTCTACACGCTAAACATATTATCTTTCAGCTGCTCGCCTCTCACGCTGTCCTCACTGGTGATGATGCAGAGAGAAAGTGACTTTGGAAAAGACTTATTTGCAGGGTTTCATTTCAGAAGGTTTGTGACACTTAAGAAATCAGGCCAAGGAGCTGCAACTGTTTCCTGTTTGGATGTCCTGACTGGGACATAAAACCCAGGCCTGGGAAATTTAAAGTCAACCTGTACCGCTCTATCGTGTCCTCTTTATTTTGCCCCCAAAAGATGTAAAATCTAGTAATTTTGGGATAAATATTATAAGACGAATTTCCAAATTCAAATTTACTGAAATCAAAATTAAAATTTTGTTTAAAAACAAATTGTAATCATAAACAATGATCGATTCCAGATGGATAACAATCTGCATTTTTCCTCATTAAAGATCCCAATTTGCTCATAAATAAGCATAAAAAATAGAAATTTTCAACTTTTCATTTACAACATCAGGAGACCGTGATGGAGGAAGACCCTGAAGGAAGGGTCCCCACGCTGAGTCTCCATTGCTTCCACCCTCCTCCTTAACAAGGGGTCGCTCGCACCAGCGGAACAGCAAGTGGGAGCAATACCCTGATCACAGACCACCAGTCCACTTTAGCGGAGCTAAATAACCTGTCTGTTTGTCACTGTATTTCCTCTCAGCTCATGCAAATCTACACCATGCTGCAGGGCAGATTTGTAGGACAAATACTATATAGAGAGCGTTAAAGAGTGTTATATATATATAGAGAGAGAGAGAGAGAGAGAGAGAGACACACAATTGACATCTAAATGTTTCTAAATGTAAATAAAATATAAAAGTTCAATATGATATAAATATAAAATAATTATTTTTAAGAATGGATAAAATGTAAATGTGTACCTTCAATGCTCAATGAAATATGTCACTTTTAATGGAAACACTAAAAATGCATAAATATTATATAAATATTAAATAAATAAAAAAAAGTTCTAAATAAAAATAAAGACTTTTTTCAAATAAAAATCATGTTCCTAAAAAATGGGTGCTAAAAACAAAACAGATATGGCAGCTGAACAAATTTCTATTGTATTATTGTAAGATTGTGGAACGTAGCGTGTTGAGAAATAATTGTTATTCCAAAGAAAGATTATAAAATATGATTACATTCAAATCATGCAGTGACACCACACGCTGCAAAATAACAGCACAAAGGCACATTCATTACACGCACAAAACAGCATAAAAACAGAAACATAAACAGTGAACTGAAGAACTGTCCCCTCATTGTTCATCTGACTGCACATACATAGAAAAACTGTGTTTTCCCTTTATCCAATTATTTAATGAGAAAGGGAATTTGCCCCAATTCCCTCATTTTACAATGTATGACATGCTATACTACACAAAACAAACACGTGAGAAAAGAAAGAAACAAGGCTTTCCCTTTAAATTTCCCAGACACTAATTGTTTGGAAGAGTTTTGAATGATTTTAGCCGTGATTTAATGTAGCTTGTTAAAGAGTGATGATGTCAGCACAATAGAGGAGCCTCTAAATCCACCACATTCACCCAAAATGCCTCGATGAGATAATCACGGGTGACGTCTGCGAAAACACTTATTATATTCGCCCATCGCCTGGCTGAAGCTGCTAAAACTCATCAGCGTTATTCCCTATTTCTCTCTGGGAATGAGGAGGGGGGAAAAAAATGATCTGAACTTTGAGGGAAGACTAGTCTCTTTTTTTTTTTTTAAAGGGACAGGGCTTTTTCTATGAAGAAATGGGCTGCTTTATTGCTTATTGAACATATTTGCAAGATTTTCTATGAACAATCATACAACTTTGACGTATTTACCTTTTACAAGCAGCTTGTTTTTCTGAATGCTAATGCTGGAATACTGAATCTTAGCCACTTGTCCCTGTTCTTGTGCACATGGGCTTTACCAAAGTCCCATAAAAGGCTTGAAGCTGACAACTCAGCACTAGAGATAAGAAAAGGATCAACCTGAGCTTTTCTCATAGCTTAATTTATTTTAAATCCCGGCTCTATTTACCCAGCGCAGGCCAGCAACCATTGTCCACCTAAAGCTAGAGAAACTAATCGCTGCTTCAATGTGGCACCTCTACGAAACTAGTCAGGTATTTATATGTATACGTCGATAATCTCACTACATTCAGGGGCTACGGCCTGAGTTGTGAGTCTGCTGGGTCGAGGGCAGTGGCTCCCTGTAGAGTAAGTTAATAATGAGCAGCTCTTCGAGCAGTATGTGATGTGGAGGTGAGGTCCTAATCCTCCGGCTCGCCCCCACGGGGGCAGGCCTCCACCCGGCCCCTGTTTATCATCGGCAAGAGCCGCGTGGTCGAGGGAGGGGAAGCGCAAAGCATTCGGGCCGCTCACGTCAGACAGGATATCTTCTCCATTGCGCCAGCACTTTAACCCAGCCTGTTATTAAAACTCTAATCTGTTAAACATGTCAATGTTAGCACTTTTAGCGTGATTAATAAAGCGAGACATAAAGCGAGACTCCAGAGTGCTGCGCAGGCCTTTCTGTTGCCTTAGGTTGTTTTGTTTCATGCCTTTCTTTTGTTTGATTTAAATTTTTTTTTTATTTTGCCTCATAAATGGTTTGAATTATCTACTCGCACGTACATAATTCTCCAAATATTTTCTTTTGGTATGCACCTCACGTCAATCAGAAACTGAAAATGTATTACCCTGAAAGATAAATATTCAACGCTAACTGAGACATATATCTTCAGGAAGCTAACTCGAAAAAAGGTTTCCAAGATGCTAGTATCAAATTGGCTTTATAGAATGTGAAACAGTGTATGTGCTTGCAGAGAAAATAGGGTGATGCACAGCAATGGTACTGAGGCGGAGGGGGAGACTTAAAGGATGTGATTTATCGGAGCTTGATTGCGTGTTAATCGAGGTTACGTGTATTAAGTGGAATCTAATTGGAACAGACACTGGCAGCCTGACAGATCGACATGATGCAGATGGATTGAGAGAGAGAGAGAGAGAGAGAGAGAGAGAGAGTGGGGTGAGTGAGTGAGAGAAAAAGAGAAAGCAAGAGAGGGACAGCAGTGAAGCAAATATGAAACTACTAAGAGGTGCTTTCCAAAAACACAGGAATTTGTACTTAACCTACTGGAGTTACACTTAAAGAGTCAAAAACTTCAATAATATAAATGCAAAATTTAAACTAAATTAACTATGTGTGTATGTTATTGTAAAGAAATCAAATCAAAATGTAACGTGCAAATGATTTCCTTGCATGATGACATCACAAAGCCCACCAGGGATATATTACACCCACTTTTTATCATGATGTTTATCACCTATCAATGGACAAAATATAATTTTCTCTCTCACAGAATGTCCTGTTTACATTTAAAAATGTATCACATTACAAAAGTCAAATGGCTATTTATATTAATTTTAAAAGGATATGTTTATACCACTAAGAATTAGGAATATCACAGTAATTTGTTTTATGAGAGCGTGGCAAGTTCTCTGGCCCTTCTAGAAGACACAACTGCACCACTCCGTTCTGGCATGTGCACTGCACCACCTCAGTTGCCACAAACATTCATTTATGCTTTATTGGAAACAAGGGGAAAAAATATCCTCCCCTTAAAAAAAAAAAAGGCCCAGCTGCTCCAGTACATCTCACCTCTGGGAGCCAACTGCCCATGTGTACTCAACTCACCAGCTTTTTCTATCCCAGAAGACAACTGGTTTGAAGGCCCTTGCTTTAAATCCGAAGCATTCACCCTATGACTGAATGCCCTTTACTACATTAGTCAGAAAAAAAGGCACAAGAGCCACACCTGTTGTGCCAAACAACTGCTCTCTGAAAGGCTACACAAACACGTAACAAATTATACCAACAGAAAAGGAGGGGGTGAAAAATATCTGTAGCCGCATGCCAAATGCCGATCGGGAGGAGGTGACTTTAAGGTTTCTCTCTCAAATGAGCGTGTGGACACAAGCCTGTTAACAGACATCGATTCCATCAGGTCTTGGACTCAGAAATGTCATTTGTAGTCATCTTTTATCACAACTGTGTTCAATAACAGGCCTGCGTTATTAACAGCAGCACATACCCGTCGTGGATGACTGTGTCCATTCGCGTCCCTTCATTTTGCACTCGTTCTTGCATGATAATTACACAACTGATGATGTGAATGATATCATTTTGTGCTGTAATCTCAGATTATTTCACATTGTCAACCAGAAATCTAAAAAAAAAATTGCTTAGTTTTAGAATGTAGGTGGACTGTGTGTGTGTGTGTGTATATATATATATATTTATTTTTTAATTTTTTGCAAATTGTAACTAAAACAAAGATTACTGTTTTGCATGAAAATACTTACAAATAATATGTCAGTCTTTCTAATTTGGGAATCGAACCCATGACGTTGGTGTTTGAAGCTTTACTGGACCACAAAAAAAAAGGATCCAAAAGCTGTTCGCCATTGTTTAGTGAAGACTAGAGAGAATAAACCCTCACTCATCAACACAAAATGCTCAAATGACTCTCGACACAGTCCCGTCACAGTGCCGAGACAAGGGACTGAGCTACTCCTTTCCTCCTTTGATTTGATGCATGCTGACTGTTACACTAATGGCATTAATAAGGACAAAATTACTATTTTGAAACACTGACTTTTCATTTTCCTGTCCCTGCCCCCAGCCCTCCGTTACGGGACCTGCGGACGGGTAGCCTTCCGATTGCTCGATATCCCATGCAAATTGATTGCAACATTTTGAGAGGCCAAGAAGACTATGATCATTGAAATTTGACCCTCAGCTATTTTTAAGTGTTTGATTGAGATAGCAACTCATACAGTTCAGCCCAGATTGTCCAGATAAGATTTCTCTTACTCTGGATATTCTTCTTACGCGTGGCAGAGGCCTGCAAAATGCAGAAATATGCAGAAATGTTGAACACAAATAAAGAAATATGGATATATATGTATTGTAATGTGCAAAGGGAGGGCCGGTCATGCTCTGCTAGGCTTTGAGCTCTAACATTGAGAGAAATGACACAGTATGATCAAGGACATGAATTGCTCATTGATTTTTAGCGCCAGCTTAACTATCCATTCCAATTGATTTTAGCCCGGCCGGGTTATGCGAGTTATTGCACTTTTAATGTATCTTCTGTATGGCGGCTCACTACTGACAGAGAACAAATTTCCAAGCGCACAGGAGGCAGAAAATATGTTGATATGTAAAACAACTTGCCAAAACATGTGAGCTGTTTTCTCTCTCTCTTTAGCCCTCTCTCGCCCAGTTCCTGGTTGGGAAATATGCACATCATAAAAAGTGTACTTCAGTCTCTAATTATTGGGATATGTCAGTATTTTCACCTGAGAAAACCTTTGCTGATTACAAAATAGAGGCAAAGTGATATAAGTCTACCGAAATGTTAATTACAGCACATAGCTGCTCTTTGTGAGCCAGTGAGAAAGTGCAGAACATTCTAGGTGCACAGGAACCAAATAAAACCTTTACTGCCTCAACATGCACACCACATACAGTATACATTTCAGGCTGAGAATATACAGAGCCTTACCAAAAGTGAATCAAGTTTCCACCCAACATGTACAGAGAATGCGGCCAAAACCTATATGCAAATGAAAAATATTCTACATGAAAACAGCATTTTTCTATTGTGCTAATTTAGTATGAACCCAGTCTATTATTCATAGCCAAAATCATGAAATAAATTCAAATTCTTGGATAATTCTTGATGTAACTCTTCTCTATCCGTGGTATTATATCATTTGCATCAATTATTAATTAAGCATGGGTTTAGTGAAATAAGAGATAATGTGAGACATATGATCCAATAGATGGGCTAAATGTCATCTGTCACAGAGAAACACGTTAAAATAGAGGCTCACTTTCCTGTGCGGGCTCAGCTTTCACCCCGGGGAGGGGAGATTTCTTTTACTTCTGCAAAATACCGCTTTCAAATATCACAAAGTCTATTACGGCACACTCATTTCAGCCCTATTGGTTCAAGTACCTATGAAGTTCGAAGGACATTTCGTTCTGTTTTCAAGTAGGGTCAGATTACAGACCGAACTGAAACCCTAAATTTCAGAACTAAATTCTGAAAAAACACTTCTCTCATCCCACCTGAGACATCATACCTTTTCATTTCCCATACTATGCCAGTGGCCTCATGAGACAGGTTTAATGCGGATTTCAGTGCAAATGGGACGTGGCGAGTATCTTTCCAGCACGGTGAGTGGAAGTAGCCACCAGCGCTGTGTCTATAAGAGTGTCAGAGTGTGTGGGTCAGGATGAAAGACAGGCTCCCTGTTAAAGCTGCGAGAGCTTTCAGCCATGCGCTTGTTTCTCTCTGCCTCATTCATGCTGTGGCCGTTGAGAGCAAACTGCACATTGATTCATTTCCACAGGATGACAGGCTGTTTGTGGTGAACATGCTTTATATGTGCTATATATGATGTCAGTGAAAACAGAAGTTAGATAAAACTGACAAAACCTCCACACAAACACATTCATACATGTAAATAATAATTTAAATAATGCAATATAAAATTATGGAATTAGGGCTGTCGCGATTCGTCGATTTTAGTCGACTAGTCGATTTTTTAAAATCGTCGACTTCATTTTGCTCCCGTCGACTAACCAGCAAAATACCGGAAGTGGCGCATTTCATGGACGAGAATCCATAAAACACATTTTTAGACTATTTTCCAAGGCTGCATGATATATTAAACCCATTTAAAAATCATAATTAAGCATAATTGTGAATTCACAACCGCTATGAGTTAATTAAATAATTATATACGATGCAGTTCACAGTATATGCGCTTTAATTATGTACATGCGTGTAGGTTAATTTCGTGCATCTCACAGCGGCTCCATTCACAGTAGCTCCACAGAAACGGTTATCATTTACACGTGGAGCGTCTCAAACTCATCTCTGCATGTTGTTGTGAGTTTGTGTTTATTATAACCTTCATCTGGGAACGCAACGCGCGCCATTTCATCAGATTTGTAAGGTAAATCATTTATAAATCTACTCAAACACAGGAGAATACATCGCGATTTCAAAATAAAAGCTCAAACCCTCACTCTGAGTTTACACGGTTTGATGTCCACATATTCATTTAATTACAGCGGCTGTAGCATTTCTGTCCTAAAGAAATGGCCAAATATGAAAGATTAAGTGTTCGTTTGAATTAAATGGTGCTTGGTCAATATTAAACAGTAATGTGTAAAAACAATCATCAGGCCGTTGGCGCCCCCTGCGGTCCTTTGTTGTAATGCGTAATCTACATTAGCTCTATTGTTTATAATACATTATGGCCCGGTTTCACAGACAGGGCTTAGACTAAACCAGGATTAGGCTATAGTTCAATTAAGACATTTAAGTAATTTTTATTAACTTGACTTATAAAAATCATTACTGGTATGCATCTTGAGACAAAACAAAGGCACTGACATGTTTTAAGATCAGTCAGTGCAAGTTTATTTCAATTGAAACAGCTCAGAATTACATTTTAGTCTGGGACTAGTCTTAAACTTTGTCTGTGAAACCGGGGGTATGTATTTTAACAGTTTCGTTCAATAAAACCATATGATTTCTAGCTTTTCATACTTAATTTGAACTAATTATTATTGCATCATTGTTATTATATATGTACTATATATATATAATAACATTTTAAATGACTATACCTGTCATTTTAAAAGCTATTGTTCATTTAAATCCATTTTTATTACCACAACAAAAATTATAATTATATAATTTTTATTGAAATCCGTTTTATTTCCAAATTCAGTTTTTTTTTATTATTATTAATCAAAAAGCCTGCCTAATTAATTGAGTTTTACAGTTTTATCTGTACCAAATTCTGTTCTCCATTATTTTCTGGGTTCCATTTTAATTGTTCCATTAAATTTTAATAATAAAAAGCATCTCCAAATAATTGATATTATATTTAAAAAAAGCATTTTTCAGAAATACTGCACATTTATATTTTTCACCTAAATAAATTCTGGTAAATAATATTTCTGGTAAATACTTCTTTAAAAAGTGTTTTTTGATGATAATTTTATTATTATTAGACTAGAACACATGGATATGTAGTCATTCTCACAATATAATATTGAACTTTGATTTCAGTGATTTGGACTATGAGATGGACACTTGCTTCTTGCACTCTGTTGTACTTCACTTTTGCTTTAAAAAAGGATTTCATAAAAATTTGGATTTCATTTGGTTTAATAAAATATTTTAAAGTAAAGTTGTTGTGTTAATAGTTTAGATTAATCGATTAATCGAAAACATTAGTCGATAGATTAATCGAAATAAAAATAGTCGTTAGTGGCAGCCCTAAATTAAATTATTTATATAATTAATCATTTTGATATGCATATAGTGCATACTAAGCTAGAGTATTAATATTACAAGCTTTAGTAATTATAGTTACCTTAATTTATAACAATAGAAGTTTATAGAAGTAAATGTGTGCAGAACAGTAGACTCTTAAAATATTTGCAATGCTTGAAATATCTAAGATATTATGCCTTATTTTAAAAGGGCAATTTAAATATTTAAATGCATTTAATGACAGTGTACAATAACTATGGCCTTTCTATCCCTCTGTTCTTTCACAGGCACATACACCTTTTCTGAAAATACAAACAGCAACAAAAAAAAACATGAACACCCTCCAGCATTATTGATGAAGTGATAATTCTCATTTGAAAAAGCGACTTCACACTTGTGCATGTGATTTGCATGACAGCATAATTACAATATTTCACTTTTCCTGTTGATTCTCTCTATTTGTGCACAGCAATGATAGAGCCAGCACAAACCGTCTGCCAGTTACAACAGCAATTAGACACGTCATGGAAAACTTTCTGATCTCATGTTCCTGTTAATCAAGGTTTGAAAAAAGCGAAGTCCTTCACTCCTATTTACCTAAACCAGCTCACTTTGTGTAGCATTATTTTATGGGTTTGTTGTTCTAGTGTGAGGTATTATAACTTTGCATTCTTTCCCAAGGTCAGCTGCTGGCGTGACACACACAATATTTGCTTATGGGGCTTTTCAGGTCAGTTCTATTATATTTACATCAAATAATTTTTGATAAGGGATGTAAAAGACCTATAAAACTGTACCATAAATGGGAGAGGTGTAGTTGGGAAAAAAGTACAAAAGATCAACAGGTTTATTTCTTCTTTTTTTTTTTATCTTTGACACGTTGACATTTTTGCGCTGAACCTTGCCGAGCAATGCACCTAAACTAGGCCAACAGAGTGGGCACCAGCTCTTGTTTCTGCCCAAAGTACCTGTCTCTTATCTCTACAGCTCTATAATCACTTAACAAAGACTCGGGCATTTGCACAAATTAAAACATCAATAATGCACGAGTGCTTTTCAGTTTCTGCCACACACCCCATTGCTGGGGCAGCAGCACTCTCTCAAAATGTGCCACGCTCTCGCCCTGAGAGACCTCAAATCCAGTACCAACCCACACCCCCTTGACTCGGGAGGGGGGAATTAAATGCAATAGACGATTGGGGGAGGGCTTATTTTTTAAGAATGAGGGAAAGTGGCGCTTCAGTGTAAACAGCCAACACCCTTGAGTGGCGTACTTCTATAAACAACATCACCACGGCATGGCCACCGTTTGTCATTAGCGGTCTCGATGCGAACACAGACACAGCTTTAATTCAGGCCTGGGATTCTGCCCTATCTTTACATATCTAAATCGGCAAAGGCTAGTCTCTTATTTACAGGGATGAGAGCAACCAAACCATCATATTGAGATGAAATATTGCATGTTAAATATGCATAAAAGGGGTCAAAACAAGTCCACTATGGGAGAAAAGGAAGAGAGGAAGGGTGGAGGAAAACACATTAAAACTTAAAGGGTCCGAAGATGGAGCCAGGAGGTGTTCCATATGAGACAGTCCATTAGGACATGAATCTTGTCCCCCGTCTTCACGTACTGTCCACATACCTCCCAGAATGTATAGTCTATACCTTAAATAGGAGATAACCATTCAAATACTGCAGGATTTGTAATGTGTGTGATTGAGCCAAATGTGCATGTTTGTGAACATTAAACACATTCCTTCAACGGGCAAAAAGATGTCAAAGACAGACTAACTCATAGAGATTCACACACACACACACACACACACACACACAGGCTTTTAAACTGACGCATTACAATTAAGTTGCTTTATTTTTCCAAAGTATAATATTTAATCTTTTTTCTAAACAGATTATTTCATGTTCAGAGCTAGTTTATCATTATTCCATAGTTTTTTCTCTCTTCCCGTTACCCTTGCAAACAATCCCCTTGTTAGCAAACTGTTAAGACAGGCGCTTGGTACACAAATTGCGCTCGACCAAGCGAATTTGTTTTGCAAGGATGACCTGTTTAATCATCTCATTTTCTTTTGCGGACGTTTATTCATCTGGTTTCCACGGTTACGGAGAACATTAAGGGGCTACAGTAATAAGGCTGGAGAGTCAAACAGGTAATAAAAAAATTAACGCCATTTTCCAGCAGCCGAGGACGGTCTCTGAAATGAATCAGGGGAGAGGGGAGTGCACACGCAGGTGAAAAGGGGCCTCCAATATTTCCAGACAATTAAGGGCCGGGTGGGTTATTTCACTCTGTAGAGAAGCTCAGATGGGCGTCCAATGGACATGACACTTTCAGAACAATCAATGCTCGGCTGTTTTAAAGTCCTAATGTTCCCTTATTTATCGTGATACTCTGATTACTTATCAAGACAATCAAATCCATCTGAATTACGATTATTAAAATGTCTTCCCTCCATTCTAAGATAAGATTACTGTTAGTTGCAAAAATACAGTTATAGAGACATGTTGTAAAACTATAGATAAAAAAAAATCTATGTATTTAGATAAAATATATAAATATAAAATATTTTTTGCAGATTTCTTTATTACAAAGACATTTTTTTGGAAATTATTTCTGGCCCTTTTTTAAAGCCTTCCAAATCACTACAGAAGGTTATGTCTCTCTCTCTTGACTGACAAATGTTGCCCCTTTGTACCAACCAATGAGTCTGACTATAAGCCAAATATAGAAAATTCCGGCACAATAGGCAGGACAGGTGTTGGAACCCCTCTGAAAGGGTCTGGGCTCAGTAAGTGAGACTAACAAAATCCAAATATGGTATTCAAGTATAGCAGTGTACAGGCAAAATAAACAAGCCATTAGCATTCTCTATCTCTCCTCTACCTGCCTTATGCTTTCACACAATCCACACATAGCAGGGATCTACACCACAGATTGCATAATGTAAGGTATAAAGGGAAAAAAAAGTAGCAAAAAACTCCGGGCAGACTTGAACAGGTATTTTCATTCTATTTCTGCTGGTTGTGCAAGCCATAACTTGGCATTTGTCGTGGTCTGCGCAGTGCTGGAAAATATCTAAATCATCCTGGAACACTATTTAATGAAGGCTGCTTTCAACAACCCAACATGCCCTTTCATTCATTACTCAGTGTGTATGAATAGATGGACATAAAATTGCACAAATAATAGCACACAAGCCTGGTGTCAGGTGGCTTGTTTGCCACATAGCTTGCACGGGGTTTGACTCATTTCGTAAGTTGGTTGTTCCAAAAATATACAGTGGCCGCGAAAATTATTTGGAACCTTTTTGACACTTAAAATGTGTGAATGTCATTGCATTAGATAACCAAATGTAATCTGCAAAGAAATGATGCTAGAGATTTTCTTGGAGCTAACTTCGCTTTTCTGAGACATTTTTTAAATTAACCAACTGGTGTCAAGGTGATTTTTCGTCAATGTATGAAGTCAGTTCCCCTCAAGATCACACAGGTTTCCTAGCAAAGTAACCACAAGTGTAGTTCATCACCTTAATTATAGACCAAGTCTGCATATACTTTATTTTTGAACGATTTTTCAATATATACACTATATAGTTTTATCATTTGAAAGCTAATAGGCCAATTCATTTTGCTTAAAAAGAGTGATTATTCCATCTATAAAATAAAAAGCCACTTTTTCAGTGTTGTGATATGTATGTACGCATATTTAAAATGCACAAGATTCAATTTAATATTTTATTGTCCAAGGCAAAGTCATTCAGACAATTTGAAGTGAGTGTAAAATATAAATAAAATAGTTATAAAAGTAATTATATTACTATTGAATTTTAACTTTTTTTTCTTTTATCAAAATAAAAAAATAAAGACAAAACAATTCAATCAAATAATAACTAAAATCAAATTAGCTCTATGTCTTGTTAGAATTCAAGCTGAAGCAATTTAATGACGTCAAATCCACACCTGTCATCCAGACATTTCCCATGTTTTAAAGCAGGCAGTCAGTTTATCATACAGACCAAGGGTATGAACTAGGACACAGACTAAAGAGACATCTTAGCCTCTCCCTTTTGGTCTTAACAAAAGTCTGGGGCCGGGACAGAACAGCCTTGAGTTCCAAAACTCCTCTTGTAAAGGCAGAAATCCCCAAAAGTGGGCACACAGAAGAGTCTAAAAAAGCTCTAAGCTCCAACCATGAGACCGCCAACTGCTCTGTTAACAGCCTCTTAACAGGTGTGGGTCCAAGCACCATGTAATCCTATCAAGTTACAGAGTTTAAAAAAAAAAAATCAGTCAAACAGCAAACTCCCGAGCCCCCTTTTGCTCTCTCTTGTTCTCTCTCTCTGCTCGGTTTAGTGTGTAGGCTGTGACAGAACGCAACAGCTGGGCTTCAGATTTATCATGTACAGACTGTAATTATTGCTGCTGCTGCCTGCTACTGACCCAAGTGAATAGAATGTCACAGGCAAAAGCACACACAACCAGAGGATTCACGGCAGGGGAGGCTTCGAACGCAAGCACCCCTGTTTGTAGTCAATTACCAGAGAAGACAGGATATCAGCTCTGTGGCTCTCTAATGCAAACAATCTCTGAGGAAAAAAGGCAACAGGGAAGCCGTTCATTTCCCTTGCTTATCATTGGGAGAGTAAAAAAAAAGTGAGTATTGTCTTTCAAGAAAAAAAAAAAAGAGCAAATAAGTGAATATTTTCATGACTGAGTAGATGAGAGGGAACTTGTCAATTCCACACGATAAACTTTGAGAGATGAATGCAACATGCACACGCCGTAGAGATTTGGCATAAGACCACCGGAAAAGCAATGCTCTAATCTTATCGCCAGCCCCACCCCATGTGACCTGTGTGTTTGGGTCCGAGATAAGGAGACTGCTAAAGACTGCTAGCGCATAGACAAACCATCCAACAGCTTGGGCCAATCAGTCCCTTAACTGCAATCCAGATACCGTTCTCCGCTCCTACCAGACTAAAGGAGCTCGTCAGAGTGTAGCTGCACTCAGCCGTCAAGAGCGGGTCGCGGTAGCCTCTCTAACAACCCTGCCTGAAACCTGCCTACAGGGTTGTTCACACCTTAAAGACCCCTGCCACATTTAAAAGGATTAGTCGCCACATTTTGTACCGGCTTAATCTTCCTTTCAGACAGCATAATAAGGGAGCGCCGATAAGCGGAGCATGCAAATTTCATTCGAGGCCATTGGAGCTCAAGCTTTCAGACAAACAGACTAAAGTCTTCCACACTGTGCTAATTGCTTCTTCATATTCTTCTTTTCCCCTCTTATATGCCGTATCAGCTGCCGCAGATTATTTGTCTCCCCCACTTTGCATGAAATTAGAATTTCATGTGGAAGATCATAAACGTGAAATGTAGCCATTCTGCGAGGCCCTGCGCGCAGAGGAAAATCTTTCCACAACTTTTCTAACCATATGTGCCAAAACAAGAAAACTCCATGTTGTGTCTGCACCGAGGGGAAGAAAATGGATCATGAAATTCTCAATTGTGTGGCACATTTGTTGCAAAAGGTGAGGTAGATAGTGCGAGATAGCAGCACTTTGAGAAGCTTTTTTTGCGAGATGCAAAACTTAAACCACAAGCCCTGTGAAGCACCAGTGCCTTGATAGTAATTTCTTTTTTTTCTCTCTTTGTACAGATGACTTTTGTTTTACTGAAAATGACACCACAACTCACCTGAACTTTACGTTCATAACTGGATTTGCTTACAGCCAGGGAAATTACATTCTTGGAAATTGTATAATTACTCAAACAATATTCCAGCTTATTCACAAAGATGTAACACTGTGATATATTTGTTTACATTAATACAGAAAACCTTATCTAGTATTATCCTATTTAAATAAAATGTTTTTATTTAATATACTATTTAATATATTACATAATAATTTGTATATACTATACAGCTAAATTATACAATTACAAAAAACTGCATATTTTAAGCACATAAAACTATGCATATTTGAGATCAATTTATTATTCCACAACCTTTTCTAGCACAGTATCAATTAGACCATTACTGTGTATAAGTGACAGAAAGGTTTTGAAGTTTTAATTAGGGTCTGGTGTCTGCATGAATGCACAGGAGGAGAGGAGAGGAGAGGAGAAGAGAGACCTCATAAGCATCACGTTCACATGCCTAGAGATTGATCCGTTCCTGTATTAGCCTCTGTTATCATTTGCCCGACTGTGAGCTCGGGGACTGCTGGGGTATTAGGATGACAAAGTTCATTTTGATGGTGGGGAGCCAGTGACTGATCAGGAAACTCAAGCTAGACTCAGTCGCCCTCTCTCTGTCTTTGCTAGCCTTTCCCATTCAAATACATAAAATGAAACAAGTAAATACAAGCACATTTACTACAGCATTTAAATCTACAGTAAAATCTACTGATTATTGTAAATAATAAACTAGACTATTAATATATATTAACTTTGATAATTAAATTGAGAAAAAAGTGATTTTTTTGTAAAGAAATAAATAAAATAATAATGTATGAGTTATATGAATACAACATTTAAATAAATACAACTATAAATAATTTAGTAAATGCATTTTTTGCCTTATTTTAATATGTAAAAAACTACAAATTGCAAAAAATATATATATAAATAAATAAATAAAAACATTTTGTTTCAAATTACTCAAATATGCAATGTACAAAATGCATTTCAGATGTCCTTCTAAAAGGAGCTCACCTTTCTTCTGTGTCATCTGTGCATGTCATCAATTATAGATTAGAATTTAAAGAATATGCATGAGTTGACGTGGCAACACTGATCACCCCTTCACTAAAGAGCGCTCTTGCCGCTCTCAGCGGTCGGGTGTGCCAGGGGTCCCTAAATAAGCATAAAAGGGGTTAAATGTGATGCCTAGCATCCTCTCCCCCTTTAATGTCCCCCCTTCCAAATGTACTTCAAAACTCTGTTAATCTACGGCACACAACATTCCCATTAGCATAGCCCAGCCCCCTCATAAAAATTCCAGCTAGTTTAATTAAAAAATGTAAATTTACTGTCATCCGAAGAGCTGCAGAATTAGGACAGCAACAGCCTTTTTTATTGCTTAAGACATCAAATTGATTCGGTTGTTGCTAAATTGTGATAAAGGTTATTGAGGGCTGCAGACCTTGGTTTTTTTTTTCCTCCTCATTTGATCCTATTTTGCAGATGAGTGGTAAAGGTGCTCAGAGTGGACAGAGGCTAAAACTGCTTTCGCTCGCACAGAAGAAATAAAAAACTACTGGAGTAATAAAATAACTCC
The DNA here is from genome assembly GCF_936440315.1 of Barbus barbus. Classification (NCBI taxonomy): domain Eukaryota; kingdom Metazoa; phylum Chordata; class Actinopteri; order Cypriniformes; family Cyprinidae; genus Barbus; species Barbus barbus. The sequence continues at coordinate 17,117,511 of NC_136718.1, forward strand.
AGTCATCTGATCAGAGGGCATGCAGCAAAATGACAATGATTAAAAATTCTCGGGTGTGTCTCATTTAGAATAAGAATAAGACCGAAAGCAAATTGTGATAATGTTAAAAAACAAATTTCTGATAAATATGACGTAACTAATCTGAAGCCCATTCTGAAAGTTCAAGAGATGCTCTTTAAAAGAAGCCACAATGGCATTTAGTTTTACTTAGTTTAATTTCAGCTTTCACCATTTATCATTTAGAACAAAAAATGTTCATTAGTGTCAAGAAAAAAAAAAGTTTCTTGCCCGAGGGCAACAAGACATGAAGATATCGCATCAAAAAACTCGCTAAAATTATTGATTTGAAATTTTAAGTTATGACAAAACCTACTTTTGGCACCGGAAAAATTCACTGATGAATGTACGTGTGTATTTATTTTCCAAGCTAAAAAACAAATCGTGGTTATTGACTACTTAAACAACCAGTCCTATTACAAAACTAAAACATGCAAAAATATGTTTTTTAATTTAATATAAAATATAATGTTTTTAATAAATAAACATAGCAGTTACACACCTTAATATATAATCAAATAAGTGTCAAAGTGACGTCTAAAACTCTACCTAAACAGAATCGAGTGAAACACACTGAAAGCCAAGCAAACAAGTGTGTGAATAAACACTACAATTCTGGCCTAAATTAAAACTATGTAAAAAAATAAAAATAAGTTTAATTTTCCAGGAACTCTATTTAAGACTAAACTGAAATAGAAATCCAACAAACTCAAACCACACATTACAAACTAACTATGATAAAACAGAAGTGTTTATTTCAGGAACATATTGCCATTTCTGATTTTATAATAATAATAATATCTAAAGCTCCAAAGCCGGATTATTTGGTGATGAAATTAGAAAATAGGATGGGACAGTATGACTGATATCAATTTCATTATATCCCTAAACGGAGGAACAAGGAAAACGGAGAAGGATATAATTTGTTCTGTGTGCCCTTACATGTGTCAAAACAACCTTACTACAGCATTTTGTTTACTCAGTCCCCTTGGCAACAAACCCCTAGGCCACACCAGTCACTTCACTAATATTTTTACATGCCTATGAATGTGTATGCCACATCGGTGCTTTCATAAAGTTATATCAGCATCAAAAAAAAAAAAATCCCCTGAACTCAGAAAAACAAGACTGCTTTTATACACACAGCTATATGAGTTTCAAACATCACTGAACACCTGTAGGTAAGAGTGATAAACTTGTGATAAACTTGACTACTTCCAGGTTTAAAATGAAAGTAGTCTACTTAAATTCTTCCCCTCCTGAGAGGCACGAGTAAAGTAAGAAAGGAAAACACGGGACTCAGGGACAGAGTGATCGTATTAAACACTGCCATATTCTCAGGGCTTGTCGCACAGTTATAAATAAAGGTACAGTAAACTCACGGCGACGATATGCGGCACTTAAAACAACTTCCCTGTTCAAGACATATTTTATATTAAAACACTCACTTATGGACACGCACTCACACACTCACACAGAAAGGTTAAAGAGGGTCACTTACCATATTCAGGGTAGTCGAAGTTAAATCCTGTCAAGCATGTAACTTTCATAATATTACTGAACTCTGTTTGAAAATCATCAGATGTAAGCTGGTCTGTGAGAAAAGGAAAACTAAAAGAAGTTGACAATAAACGCCTTTTTTGCTCTCAATCATGTACTAAACTCCTTGACATGTAATCTGTCAATAGTTTGTAGCAGAGATAATGCCGGCTGCCACGAGTGAGGTTGATTGGCAGCTTGGCTTTGCCCCTCCCTCCTGTGGTTTGACGGGGGGTAGGTGAGAGAATACAGACCCGGCCCCTTCCTCGACTGCTCCTCCTGCCTTTCTCTCTCTCTCTCTCTCTCTCTCTCTCTCTCCCTCCCTCTCTTGGTCTATGGTTCTGCTCCTGTACACACGCACACACACCAAGCAGTTGGTGATGTCTGAATAGGCAGATAGGAAATTACAGCAGTGGAGGAACCTGAGCACACTTTTTTCCTCCCCTTAGTGGGCTGGCCTTCCCATCTTTGGGCTCTTCTAGCCTTTCAAGTCTCTCGGGGAGGAGCCTTCCACGATTCCATGAAAATGAAGAGGGAGGGAAAACTCAAAGGCTGAGAGAAAATATCAAGCTCATTAGATATATCAGTCGGACATTTTTGCATGCGATTCTGATGATAACAGCACGCCTGTTTTAAAATGAACAAAGTGTTCTGGTTTTTGTTTATCTCACGTTGTGGGAAAGACCCTCTCTAGCCTACTGTGCATTTGACTATCGCAGTTAATTTTATGAGTGTTATTTACTGAAAACAGGAAGTTTGCGGAATATTGCAAGAAAAAAAAAAAAGCATACCAGCAAATTCATGTGTAAAGCTAGGGTGGTTATATAAAAAAAAGGGGGGGGGGGCTATATCAGTTACATTTTATTGCATATTTTAAAGTTTCCTCATAATAAAAAAACAGACTTCAGTATTGAACAGTGCTCACATGGTGAAGTAACCTTATCCTCTGAACAGTTGGTTGTATATTACGAGGAAGAAAAAAAAAAAAAAAAAAAGAAAAACCTACATGTCCCATCCCCCATTCCCTTCTTCTCCCTCCCTTTTTCCCTCCTTCTCTTCTTCATTCATCTTTGCCTGCTCTCTATGTGCTTGTCCCTCTGATAAGGTATCAGTTTTCATTGTAATTTCAGGTGAAATGATAAACGGCAGCCGTTACCAGGTGACAATGAATACTTTATAAGACAAAGCCCTTATTTGCCTGGCAGTTTCTTCCGCTGCGGCATGCAAAAGCGCACCCGGACAGCATATTTTCAGCATATTTTCTATCAAAACACAGTCGACTTTGGAAATATTTTCATTTGCAACTTGAACCGCAAATGATATGAGTAAACACCAGGAAGGAAGTGCCAAGTTTTGGCCAAAACAAAAAGAGCTTAATTTCTCGAAAGCACTGAGAAATAAGGCCAATAAAAAGGGGAAATGCATATTCTGGGTACTGTCTCATAACTGTGAGAAATGAGTCAATCTCAAGTTCCTGTTTACTAACTGTTACATCTCATTTGTGAGCATAAAACAGGTTTTGGTTGATTTAGTGATTATGCGGATGACTCATAAAGAAACAATGGCAAAATGTTCCCACCTTAAACTCAATAATCCAGAAGGGAAGAGCCAGCGCAGTCAGTCATCAGATATCTTCGAGATGTTCCGGAGAAAACCCTAAACATGCAAAATATCAGCAGCCGCACCACACCTATCGATCTCTGCCAACTTCATAAACGTTTTGCAACAAAACAACATAATGCCACCTTTATGCGCAGGACGTTTTGGAATTAGTACAGCAGCAACACGTGTCGAGCGCATTCAAAGCGCTGACTGGCACCGTAACAAGACGCGCAACGAGCGCGCATCGTTCCGGCGGAACGCATTGTACGGTAGTGAACGGCCAGCGGTCGCAGATCATTTTTCTTTTCGCTGCCATTTCTGTTTCTCGGAGAGGAGCTGAATGGTGTTTGATGTGGCCCATTATGATGGTATGCTCAGGGCATGGGGGCGAGCGGGGAGGGGGGACTGTGACATGGCAGGGCTGCATCCGTCAAAGGGATGCAGGGGCCAGACGTTTAGCTGCCCCTGACTGCGCACTCCAGGAGGGGCTGGTCTGATGGCCGCCGCTCCAAGCACCTCGCTCCGCCGGGACAAAAGCAATCGCCCAGTTGAAAGATGTGAATTGAGGGGCTTTTGTGCCTAGGGCCCGGGGCCATGTGGAGTGAGAAAACTGACCTTTGCTGGGAGTTAGATTGTGTTTGAACCCTCTCGCTGTCTCAGCCAGTGGGATGGCACACAGACTGAGTGGACAACTGTGAGGTGGAGGGCATCACAAAAAAGAAAATGAAATAATAAAAAAAAGACAGAAAAGGGAGCATCACCACCACCAACATCATCATCATCATCTCTCTGGCCTGAAAAAGAAGCTTTCCCACAGAGGTTTAAAATAGAGTTTTTTCCCCTCTCAAATCTCAGTTGTGAAATTGACAGGAAATTGAATATGACAAAATCTGGAGTCCAGTGCAGTGGCTTGAAAAGAAGGCCTGAGAAAGCATTTGCCCTTGTATTGTTCTAGCGAAGCCTGTGATGTTGGATATTATTCCCCCTCACGTCTATTTGGATAGCATTATATATTTATTTTTCCCAGGAGCAAGCGTATTGCATACCAAAATGTGAGCGTATCTCCAAAAGGAGTGGTCAGAAGTTACTTATCATAAACTAATTGGCCGACCTGTGTCGGTGATCTTTATGATGAAAATATCTTTATTAAATTAGCCTATCATCATTTTGCAAACAAATGAAAATGTGCCTTGAAAAAAAAAAAGGTTAAAGATGTTCCTGGAGCAAAGAAAGGTGCACATCTATCTAGTGGTAGGCTGAAATGTCCAGTTCACTTAAAAAACATTACTTAAAAGTCTAAGCATTTGTCTTGACGCAGCTTTCATCCCCTGCCTGCCATCATTACATTTCAGTATCTCTCCCGGATGCAGACAGTCATAATGTAATCTTCCTAATTTCGGTCTCTTGCAATCTGGTTTTAAAAGGGAATGAGAGAAAGGGCCACATTTCTGAAGGCCCTGACCATAATCATTTTAGACAGATAGCTTCTCCCATCACAGATGAGCAAATATTTGTAAACTAGCTATCTAATGGAAAATTATAGTGAAATTAGAGCGAAATTCACGACAGAGAAATCTGATTACCTCTAATTTTATTATGCCATCTTAGCCCACACAGCATATTTTTGTAGAGTTTTTTCCATAAATACCTATGCCAGGGGTCCCGGTAATCAAATAAAATTGAAATTCATCTCCCCATTAAATTCAATTAGATGCAATTTCAAAAGCCTATCAAAGATTTTAATTACTAAATTATAAAAGTCTCTAAAGCCAAATTGGGGAAGAAAAAAGTACATCCTGCATCGGAGGGGGCAGGAACGTAAATGTAAATAAATGAACGCGACTCAAAATAAAAGCAGCAGAGGAAATTGCCGATGCAAAAAAGATACCCGATGGAAAATAAAATTAACCGAGCAGAGGCCTTATTCAGCGGCTCTGGGTGGAAGAGTGACGTGCAGCCAGGACGAAGGACTCCTGGACCAGAGGAAATGAACTTAGCTGAGATACGCTCTGCTTCTAAGCGTCTGCCCTCCGAGTTATTACGCCATAATTGACTAATTGACACCTTAATTTCATTTATGGGCTCCTGCATTGAGGAGTCAACCTCTGGGTATGGAGGTGGTCTAGGAAGAGAGCAGCGAGCCAGCATCCTGTGTGCAGGTGGATCCGAGCCCTGCTCTCCCCCTAGACGCCTCGATCACGAGTACGATAATTAAATGGCAAAGGGAAACATATTGACTGAGCAAATGCTTGCGGAATACGCTCAAATCCGCCGTACCTGCTAACGATGACAGCTGCAGGGGTTCAATCGTGCGTGCGCAACCAATATCCTCGCAACTTGCCTCATTGGGCATCAATTTGTTTCCCTGCGATAATTCTTTTTGCTAGAACGCATGATAAAGGCTGTTTTTCTAGGTGATGTGAAATGCGCCGCTTAAATTATGTTTACCCACCGAAAGCTCTGTATATCATGACACAAATTCATAAACAGCAAATTTGCGTCGGATTTACGGATGAACGGGTTTCGGCTCGCCGTGCCATGATGCGTAGGATCGACTCTTTTAAAGTGACATCAAATGCTGCTGCTACCTTTCCACAAAAGTGCTCACAATGGGACAGTAGAGGGGTCTCAGGTCACCTACTAGGCCCATTTCCCAGCCACCCCCTACTCCACGCCAATGGGCGGCTAAAACAACAGCACAGCAGCCTGAGAGGACTACAAAGCTCCGTCTGAAAGGACACCTGCTGCCTTTATTCACTTAACGCTCTTTAACTGCTCCCTGTGTTTGTTTAAAAGCCATATCCTAAAAAGACAACTTTCAGGCACTGGATTGGGCGATGATGAATTAGATAAATAATGGCATTAATTGTTGCTAGACAAACATCTTGCGTCTGAGAGAGAGAGTGTGGGTGTGGGGGAGTGCGGTTTCTGGAAGACTCTGCCCGATGCCGAGCCGGGATCCGATAGAAGAGGCTCTGTAAATATTACTAAACTGAAACTTTAATCTGCTTTTTTCCACACTCAAGCTGGCTGGGTATTAAAGCTAATCTTTTTTGTTTGTCATATGGTGGGAGATATGGATGGAGCTAATTTTTAGAGACAAATCTGATATTTGTCAACTGGTTGAAAAAACCTGGGGATTTTCCACTAATCCTCCCACGGATGTGAAGGCGCGTTAACAGCAAAATGCAGACGGTGTGGAGCTCTCAGCACCCAGTCCAGACCTGAGTTAGCCTCGGAACGACTTACTGCAAACCTATGCTAACACCCCGAGCGCTGCCCGCGGCTAGTTACCACAGCGGCTAGCGTGTTTTTCTACGCTGCAGTTTTCTCGCTGTTTATTCTCTATTCTTCCCCGTTGTTTGCCTGGCTACTTCCTATGCAATTATTAAAAATGCAACACTGAGCTAACTTTACAAGTCTTGCTTTTTCTAATATGGAGACAAGGAACAATTTTAATTTAAAATGTAGCATAAATCTTTAAGGACGCCAACCACAAACCCACTGGGTAATTTTCTTGTTTACCTTTCCAAATTAAACTCTTTCCGTTCCTATGTATACTTTTGAAAACTTTAGAGAATAAGTTCAGTCGTTTAAGAGGTGGATGAAAATTTTGATTAAGGATTACAAAGCATGCACCAATGAATTTTTCACAAAACCAGGAACATAGTAAAACAATTATCTGCTCCAAATTTAATTCTAATATATACTAAATATATGTTGCTAACGGCACAGCTTACGGAAACATATACTTCAAATTGATCCTTCAAAACACAGCAAAATGTATAAAGGGCAAGAAAATAGAAAAAATAAATAAAATACATAAATAAATGGACTACACATACACACAAATATAATAATAATAAAAAGATTTTGAAATATTGTTTAATTTGCAGTTACTAAAATATGTATTTACACGTATGAACTTCTGCATCCATCCATCCATCGGAGGTTAAAGTGCAGTCCACTAAAAAGGCTGTTCATTATTGACTTAATTGAAGCATTAGAAAGAACAATCTACAAATAGAAGTGTTCAGGAGGAAATTAGCCTTTAAAGCTCTATTTAAGGAACAGTGCCAACATGGCAGTTGACATAAAGAAAAGGCTTTTTAAGAAGTTAAACACTACCCTCCCTCAGATGAGAGGCCCCTTATGAGCAACCGTGTGACTGAGACAGAAAGAGAAGAACAAAGCTGATCATCATCAGCTGGACAGACAGATTTGAGATCAGCAAAGGTGTGAGGTAGAAAGCCTGTCACTTCACCAGGCGGAATAGACTACAGTGATACATTTTCCCACTTCCCTAATGTTCATATTTTTTTTAACTCAAAAACAAGCAATCCAAGCCTTCCATTCTGACCACAAACATGCATTAACAATCTCTAGCCTCCAAAGTTTGAAAGAAGCTGTATAAACAGGCACAAATGTTCAGCTAAACTTATTCATCTTCTTTCATGCACTTTGTCAGCATGTTAGTGTTTTATTTGACAGTTTTATTTCATTTGTACACCACAGGTTAGCTTGTAATAAAATTACTTATTTGCTGCTTTAAAGAAACACAACAAGTTGGATAAATCTAAATTTGAAAATAAAAGCATGGTAGAGATTATTTATGTAACACAAATCCTCGTTGAAACTAGCAAGCATAGCTGACATCTATTGATCAGTCCTACTGTGAGCTAAGGAGCTGAAAAAGTTTATATTATAGGCACAGTGAAATTCAGCATTTTTTTAACCTTCAGAGATGCTTTGCATTCATCTGTAAAATAAATAAATATATAAATCCCGATAAGGCGGGGAAAGAAAAAAAGAAAAATCACTAAAGCTCTTTTGGTGTAATTGGCTGAACAGCAAGGGCAGCAGAAAATTTACAGGCAGACGACAGTGTGAAGGGGACTCGGTCACCGCACGAAAGCAAGCCCTCAGCACTGGCTGCTCTGCTCTAGCCTGGATTTTAGCCACTGGCTTGACACTGGGCTCATCCAATGTCGCCCCACCTACACTAGACGGAAAGCAGTACAGACTACCGTCATGCAGTCCTGAACAGTTTTAAAGGTACAGTTCACTCAAAAAAAAAACCCTGGCTGCTCTTTTTAATAAAATTAATGAGTGAATGAGGAATATGCAATTTGTCAAACTATACAGTATATACACGTACTTGCGAGCGTGTGTGTGTGTGTGTGTGTGTGTGTGTATGTGTGTTGTTACAAAAGATTTCTTTTTCAAATAAATGCTGTTCCTTTGGAATTTGTATTCATCAAAGAATTCTTAAAAACATGTTTTCAACAAAAATATTAAGCAGCACAACTGTTTTCAACATTGATCATGATTAAATGATAAATCAACATATTAGAATGATTTAGGAAGGATCAGTTAATTAAATTTAAACTGCTGTAAACTGTATTTTTGATTAAATAAATGCAGACTTGGAGAGAAGAAGAGACTTTTTACCAAGAATATCGTACCAACCTCAAACTTTTGAATGGTAGCTCATATTTGTGACCCTGGACCACAAAACCAGTCTTAAGTGTCAATTTTGTCAAACATCATCTGAAAGCTGAATAAATAAGCTTCCCATTGATGTATGGTTTGTTAGGATCAGACAATATTTGGCTGAGATACAATTATTGGATAATCTGGAATCTGAGGGTGCAAAAAAATCTAAATATTGAGAAAATCGCCTTTAAATTTGTCCAAATTAATTTCTTAGCAATGCATATGACTAATCAAATATTACGTTTTGATATATTTACAGTAGGAAATTTACAAAATATCTTCATGGAAAATGATCTTTACTTAATATCCTAAAGACTTTTGCCATAAAAGAAAAATTTATAATTTTGACCCATACAATGTATTTTTGGGTATTGTTACAAATATACCCCAGCGACTTAACACTGGTTTTGTGGTCCAGGGTCACATTTGTAAAAAGACATTGTAATTCACAGAAAGTCTTTACTCTAGTTCTCCTTGGCATGTTCATGAGAAAAGTAGCAATGTCTGAAAGAATCTCTCTTTTTATAGAATTCCTTAAAATGAATCACTTCACTCAGTTTGGTTTAAATGATTCATTCATGTTATACGGATTCGTCAACTCAATGTGCATAGCAAGTTTTTGTAAAGGAGGATTATCAATAAAAACAGCTTTTGGATTTAGTGTATTAGTCATATAGACTATATTTATGACATTTTTATGATAAAAAAAAAAATCCTGAATGCTCCCATGCAGTTCATTGTAATTGCATGGTAAAAAAAGGCAATCAGGGCTTTACTAAAAACATCTCCTTTTGTGTTGCAGAGGAAAAAAAAACTCACTGGTTTGGAGCAACATGAGGGCGAGTAAATAATGACAGAACTGTCATTTTGGTGTGGACTATCTCTTTAACATGACATACAGTGACATGAAGGAAAAAGTCCTTAACAGAAACCAAGCAAATCCAATCAAACTAATGGAGGGCAACGGTGGAAGTAAAGCTGTCGCGAGGAGCCCAAAATTGGCCTGACTTGTGACAGTGGTGCCTCTTTCAACACCAGCCATCTTGAGAGGATAGAAAGGTTAACACTTAAAACCTCACAGCTTTATCTCACCCGCCGATTTTCCATAAAATGCCAGGCCAGGGAAGCAGGCCATGTGACCGCCATGTAGGTCAGGCAAACGGGGGTAGAGCGGTGGGTGGCGGTGGGGCCCGCGGAGGGAGGGACTTTTCGATGGAACTGTCGAAAATAGCATGCAGTAAACAGATTAGATCAATAAGGATTGTTGCTATATCTGTCTTTGAATACTACCCAGAGAGAGGATAACAGAGAAAAAGAGCAATGGGGGGGGAATAAAAAAGACAGGAAGAGAGATGAACAGACCATTTTGTTTAAACAAAGTTATAAGGTCATAAATGTTTGGGTGGAGCTAATCAAACAACTGCCTGCATGTGGAAAACGCCTGAATTTACCAAGGCTGAGAAATGTGTGTATACGTACACTTGCCTAACATACTGTTAGTCTTGACCCGAGAGAACCTGAGACACAAGTGAAGAGTTTAAGCCTGCAATAGCTGACAGCTGGTTTGGGCAAAGCCAGGAAATATAACACTGTGTGTCAGTTGCTCAAATAAATGTTGAAAATGGCAGCTCTCAGCTCAAACTGCAAATCTGAGAATGGGTTAGGAACACTAGTAGGTTTGACAGCGTGGTTAAAATATACAAAAACCGATGCGGTGCCGACCGTTTTGCGCAATTTATCAGACGATAATTGATATTAATGTAGAAGGGGCCTGTCAGCCGGCACAGGCTGGAGTAATGAATAGGTTCCTCTAATGTACTCACTCCCAGACCCTTCAAAACTTCTCAATCTTTCATTTTTTTGGTCCCCTAGCTTGTTCCTCTTTAAAAACCAGCACAAATGTGAAGGTTTGTGTGCTATCTGACAGACCAACCCACAGGGAACACAATGAATAGTATGAGCAGTATGTTTCGGTTTGCATGCATACAGAAAAGGAAGCAGATCTATTGAATGAGCGATTGACACCCAGACTGGATTTTTCACTGTCAAAAGAGTATAAAAATAACACTCATCGACTGGTTGACCTTGCTCGGTGAAATGGCAATATATTGAACATTTGTGTGAAAATACTGTATGACGTTCATTAAACGGACATCAGAGACGGTGGATCCAGGAGTGAGATGAGTCACAGCGAGATGTTTTTGTCTTATTAATTGACCTTGACCAATCGTTCACCCAAAACCTCCATTTTGTTTTGGAGTTTATGTTGCATGTAACTAACGCGAAATGGCCCCCGCGACCTAAGCACTGCCTAAAATTGAGATATTGGCACTGCTGTTCATAATCTAAGCATTTTTTCTATAAATATGAGCATTTGGTGTGTTTGAACGTCAATCCCCAAGCCATCAAATCAAGACACTGTATCCCTGTTTACAATAATTATTGATCATAAGTCTGCTCTGGCTTCTCATAAGGGTCCCTTTCAATTGATTTTTTCTCTCCTGCCTGAAAAAAAAAAAAATAGAGTTGGTATGAATTAAAGGCTGTTTTGCTTCAATTCATCTAAGCAACCAGACAATAATTTAATGTTACCAGGGAAACGTGATAACACAGACTCCTTGTTGCTAAACAATCAATTAATTTTATGCTTTGTACCGCTGTTTACTCTCCCATTAAAACCTGAAAAGTCAGTTTAGCTTTTTGCAGCGCTCCAGTTTTCGGGTTTTGTTGAATAAATCCTGAAATACAAAAGAGAGTGAGAGAGAAGCCAGGTGGTTGTGAGTACAGCAGCTCCACACACAGACGTGGCCTTTTGTCGGGATGCTGAAATTCAACAAACCATGCCCCATCACGAATAGAAGCTGTGTTTTTGTTGAAAGGATGTTTTTATGTCACCATTCTTCTAATGAGGGGGCATGACAAAGCATTGACTTTTATCCATTTTAATCAAAAGCATTAGCCTGGCTTACAGTGAACAGATACCATTCCTCGTCATATGCGCACGTTTTACAAGTGCGGCATGTTTTGTTTCTGGGATCTTTACAGTCTTTATACAGAAGCTTTATCATATTGTAAATATATATTTTTTTCTGGAAACAGATATTCAAATATTATATATGTCATGATTTACTCACCATCATGTCGTTTCAAACCTGTATGATGTTTTACACCACAAAAAGAGAGGTTTAGCAGATGTTCATGCTGCTCTTTATCATGATTTATATTTTCATTTCATATATAATGGCAATGGTGACCAGCATTTGTCTTATGAAACTATGTGTGAAAAATACAAACATTCAAGACTTCTTTTTATTTTAATCTTTAATAATTCACTTATATATTCAAATATGTCATGTCATGGCACATTAGGTTTAAAGTCAATGGTTTTAAACATCATGTCTTTCATAACTGATCACAATATGCCAAAACTGAATATCTGTATACTGAAATTACAAAAATGAGAATTGAGAGCTTTGGCAGAAGAGAATTTTTAGTAAAAAGCTTACATAAAACTTTCTTACATAAAGCTATAGTATGACATTAGAGGATTGGAAAATAACACGAGTCATTTGGACCACTTTTATGATACATTTGTTGAGCTTTTCTTATAAGTTTTGGAGCTTGACAGAATTTGGTCACAATCCACTTTCATTGTATGAAAAATAATAAAAAATGTACAGGTTTAAAATGATATAAGGACAAGTAAATGATGACAAAAAATGTATTTCTGACTGAAAAAAACACTTAGAAATATCCCTATCGGTGTGATGTTACTGTTACGATATACGTGCCTTGTTGAGACGATCTACAGGAAAATGAACTTCAACATCTCTCTAAACGCTGACAGGCCAATGTAAAGAGGGTAAAGGGATTAAACGATGTGGCCCAGCAATCACAAAATAAACCGAGGGCTAATCTTGCCTTTAAAGCCAACATCTCCTGACCCCTAAGACTTCAAACTAGCAGTAAGAGAAAAACACAACAGGGGTCATTTCAGGTGAGCGGGTGGCTGGGCCGTAAACCCACACCAATGCAAACACAAATTATCATATCAATAGACATCCACTGTCTCTTTTTCAACACAGGAAGCTCTTAACCATAATAGCGCACCAATGATTACATGCCAAAAGCATTCATATATGTGTATGCATACAAACAGACAGACAGATAGACAGACAGATAGATAGACAGATAATGTCATTTTACTTGAGTGAGCCAAAAGGGTATGTGTATAAGCATTTATATAAAACCCTTTATTTAACACACTTTATTTAATAAAAAGCCATCTTGATGATTTAATTGGAATTTAATGTCCAAGTATGCTCTACTATAATGTAAAATCAAATTTTCCTCATATGGGCTGACATATATCATTATCATCAAGATAAGAGGGATCTTAAGGAAAAATGGTTTTGTTGAGTCGAGCAGCCTTGCGTTTTAAAGACTGAGTGGTTCAAAGTGTCAACTGTCGGGCACATAAAAAGACATAACCCTTCACAAGAGCGTCAAAGTTTCTCAAAGCCTACCAGTCCAGGGTATCCGTTTGATTGAAAATAATACGTCGTTCCATCTTTCAAAGAAGTACTTTTCCTAAAGCATCGTTGATTGCCCCGTGTACATTACTAGGAGAGATTATGATAATATTCCACATTGTGCTCTGTGTGATGCAGGGGAAATTCAATACTCAAAAGGTTAATGCAATCAATTAGGATGACAAAGGGGCAAAGTAAAACCCTCCTGCTCGCTGAGAAAGGAGCAGGGACGGAGAAGGAGAAACAGGTATTGAAAGCTTGAATAGATCTGCCAGGAGAGAAGAGGCACTCCAAACATGTGAGAAAGAGGTAAAAACGAGGGTTGTCTATTCTATATGAGCTCTTCAAAGCGCCCACTGTCCTTGTGTCACACAAATGCAGACGCACACAAGACAGATAAAGATTAAAGAGGAGCTCTCACTAATACTCAGTGGCTACATCCTTTTCCTAACACAATATTCACATAATTTTAAAAACATAGGACAAACCCACTAATAAAAGAAGCTTGTTAGGTTTAAATGATAAAAGAATAGATATACTGGTAAAAACACATTCATCTGTGTGAACTTGAGGGCAAACTCACTTCATACACCCACTAGAAATCACCTTGAGGCCAGTTGGTTAAAAGTAATTACAAAAAATGGCTATATATTCCACTTCCTTAAGCTTACTCTGGCTTTCAACTTATGTTTTGGGTTTAATATTTCAATTTCATCTGCACAGAGCAGTCACAGCTTGAATATTAACAATAATAAAACGGCTCTGAAATTAAAAAGACAATCCCTTCTCTTCAAGAGGGAGACAATGGCCTTTATTATTTAGATAGATGCTACACTGCTGCACAACACAAAGGATTCCCATCACTGCAGATAAATGGATAAAGTTAGATAGCAGTATTGAGCTGTACAACTATTGTGATAATCCATATTACCTTTTCAGTCCTCAGCACAGTCTATCAGAGAGAGACTGTGATAATTACATCTTAGCAACCGTCTGTTCTGATAAAAAAGGCAGAGAGTGGCACTGTAACGTCTCTCTATTGAGAGACGCCGCAATGCCTAATTTCCCACCCAACGCAGAGAGCAATTACATAAAGGGAGAAGGCTGTAATCCACCACATCTGGGAAGAAGCCAACTTAAACCACACCTGTTTACACCAGGCCCAAATGCAACAGTTGAATTTCTGCACAGTGATGTCCGCTGTCACTATATCTGTTTGCATTCGCTACGCTTTTTTGCAATACCATAAATGACATAAGGATTTGTAAAGAGACAAATTTCCAGGAATTTTTCCAAAGGAGATTGCTCTGTTCCAAAATCTAGTGAGCTGCCATAGGCAAAATTTTAAAGCATTGCAAATGCGCTCCAGGCATGAAGTCTATTTCCAAAGATAGGTAACTTAAAAAGATACCGAAAATGAAAATTCTGCAGAAGATATACAGGTTTGGAACAACATAAGGGTGAGTAAATGATTTTTGGGGGGACTATCCCTATTTTGCTGGCTCATAATACCACATATTCATCAAAATCTATAAGGCAGTATTGCATGTATTCTTTGCAGAGAGACTCTGAATTCATTGCGAAAAGTGGTGGACAATGCGAGGGAAATGCTGGTTATAAATTTGTTGATTTAATTAAATAAATATGTTTATTTAAAATATAAATTATAATAAATTAATACATTAAATTGATAAATGTATGTATAATATTATGCATAATATTAATATCTATTTAGTATCTTTTTGTTGACTTGTAGCAGGAAAGAAAAAAAGATTCACATCAATGAGGGTCAGTCTTCTATTTCAAATTAAAGCCATGTATTAAAAAAGTTGCCAGTTGCTTGTGGTATTTAATCATTAAATCCCATTTCGCATTTGGCATGTGTTAACTTTAGACTGAGCCATCTAGCATGAGCGGTAACCAAGGCCTTCCGTCGACATGCTAAGAAATTTCACTTTTTATAAGCGCAACTGCTGTAATTTGACCTACATCACATTTCCCTGTCGCACCATTTTAAGGGCGAGTGGACGTACCACTGAGACAAAAAGCCCTATAGGCTTTGAAGTTTCAGGGCTTATGAAAGGCAAGAGACCACGGTCTCAAAAGATGTGGCGGCCCGGAGGCCCTGGTTCAAAAGAAAAACAATTACTTTGAGCGCGAGGGGAACGCGATGCTCCTGTCTTGGCTTCCTGCGGCCTGAGTGGCGGCCGGGCGTTGGGGGGTTGAGGGGGCGATTTGAAGAGGTGGCGGGTTTGATGGATGGGCCAGAGAGAAAGTCTATTCACATGGAGATGTTACATCATAAATATTTACACAGGGCTGCCGTTTCCATGTAGCCTCTTCTTGTTTTGACACACTGGAAAAAAATTCAAAGGCCAAAAAAATCGAAGGGAAAAAGAGAAAAAGTAAATAGGCGATGGCATACAAAAGAGGTGATGGCTTTTTTATTATCACAGTTTGGACTGATATACCAAAGGAAAACGAGAAAAGTAAGCTGACAATGTAACTTGTCAACTCAGCAGATACATGCTCTCTTCAGCCCTGTAAAAGAGGGTTTAATATATCAATGTCTGTAATTACTTAAATAAGAGAGAATAGTCTCCGCAATCTGTCTTTGCACTACATTTGACCCAAGCGATCTCTAAAAACAGCTCAGTTCGGTGGTCTAGCGAGAGGGAGCCTGCTTTTTGTTGTCTTAAAAACAGCTAATCCAATTCTTCTCAGCAAGTGCAATTAAAAGCCTTCCAACTCCCCGCAGAAGGCCTGAACCAACAAAAACAAATTTGGCAGTTTAATTTTCTTCCCACTGTTTGAGAGGGAATCCATTCTGGGAGGCTTCTGCGCTGCACCCGCCTGGTCTCTGGGAGCTTTTCGGGAAAGGAAAAGGCATGCAAGGCCCCATGTTGGAGCCAGTTTGGCTGATTAGCCGAATTAAATATATCAAAACCCAATTAAGCTAACTATACTCCAGCCATTCAGGTTGCAATGAGGAGAGAATTGGGTCATGATGCTGGGGCTGCCTAGCTTGGCACACTGTCCTATGTCTGAATGCGAAGAGGGACTCCTAAAGCATCTGGCTTATTAGACCGAGATGCAGAAAAACATTGCTTTGACTTGAAAGCAGGCCTGGGTATGATGGTATATGCAATGCGATAGCATTAATGTGTCAATCGGTAGAGATTGTGCCGTTTAAAAATATGGCATGAAATTCAATGATTGCTTTGTTGATTATAACAGGAGCGATTTTGCATTGACGAGACACGCTGGTGCCTATAGTATATGTATATAACGTATTATGGTTTAAAATGTTGGTTTAAAATGTTTCATTATGAGTGTCACATAATAAGAAAGTTTTATTTTTATTAAAAAAAATATTAAAGCAAAAATTATATTTTAAGCAAAAACAACTAAATGTTTTTAAAAAAAATCTATTTATTAAATAATTAAATGTTGAATGAAAAAAAAAAGCTGTTAAACAATAAAAATTATGACGTATACCTTTCTCATGACTCTTACCACTCACCCCTACCTGATAGTAAAACCAAACGCTGTTATCTTACAAGAAAAAAAAAAGATTTAAAAGGCTCTAAAGAACAAAGATGTTCGAATCGGAGAACATCTCATCCACATATCGCCTGACACAAAGAGCATGATCTGTGTTGTTCTCTCTCCATTCCCTGCCCAGCCATGCATGACTGCCGGTGGCTGCCGAGACATTGTTTAGATATAGTTTGCCCGTGATTGATGCTGCAAGTGTGTATTTCGCCCTGCACTGAAAGACACTGGCAGGACAAAGGGGTGTTGATTTCTCTGAGCTGCGTATCATGGTCAGGCCAGCACCCCCTGGACATGAGGATGACCCCGAGACTGACACGAGACAACGCACAACATCACTCCTTTCCGCTGAGATCGCTGCTGACTCAGGAGCCACGGGCAAAGCCATGGAAAAGAGTGTCATTCATCCCAGAGAGCAAATCTTTATGCTCTTAACTTTGTCTGTAAACTTCCATGAGCTGTATTAATCATTTGTGGCATCTTATGTTTATCGAGATGGCAGCTGTCAAGTGCTAAACATGATGATAATGGAAAACCGTGTGCTCCAGTAAGCTGCATGCACTTTTAACAAACGCTGCAACCTCAGAGCAACAGTGAAAGTTAGCAATATATTACAGCACTGCCTTGAAACCTAAAAAAAAGGGAAATTAACCTTTTTTGCCAACATGTAATCACTCACTGTGTGACTTTATTTTGTGAAAGGAGAAGTGCTGAAGAATGTGCTGCCTGTGTATGAATGACAAACTTTCATGTTTCAGAAAGCATGCAAAGCACAATATAAATATGATGAAAGTTTCATAAAAGTTGTCAATATGATTCATATTTTATTTATTTTTCTCTTAAAACCTCTGCAACTAGATAATTTAAATGGCGAGTTTATATACTGTTTAAAAGTGTGCCATTATTTATTTATTTAGAAATTAATTATTCTATTCAGCCAAGATCCCCTAAATTGATCAAAGGTGATAATAAATATTTATATTTATTTATCTGTTCAGATAAAACAATGTTATACTAAACTATTTATTTATTCATTCATTCATCTGATTTAATTTTCATTTTATTTATTTATTTTGTTTGTTTGAAGCAGCACAACTGTTTTCTACATTGATAAAATAAGAAATGTTTCTTATAATGAGAACTGGAGTAATGGCTGCTGAAAATTCAGCTTTGCCATCAAATACATCACAGTCAAATACAAAGTCAGGGTTAATGGTTTAATAATGGCAAGAATTGGACCTTAAAATAAAATTTCTCACAAAAACTTTTTTTTAAAAGATCCAACCCCAAACTTAAGAACAGTAGTGCATAATCTTATGGTCGTCAAATACTTTTATTGTGTTTTTTGTAATTTTTCAACATTTATGCTTTTATGTTACACAGAAGGCACAAAAATATTAGCATATATAACTGTACAAATGTAATCATTGCACAGGGCTATTTCTATAAATATATGAATAAAAACATGTATATATTCTGAGCATGAACAGAACATGACCAACGGTCAATGTGCATGCTTCTCCTACCTTTCTCTTCCTCTGACAGAACAAGTCACTCCACTCACAGGCTTACTTCATCTGTAAAACAGAGAGGAAAAAAACACTTTAGAGTAAATAAAATCCAAACCTCTATTTATCAGACATTACACAAAACACTCCATTAATACCCCCATATCCACACGAGCGTATACTGGCTGAGTGTCTAAATGTGAAGATATGTCTTCCCCCTTAGCATTCTGGGTGCAGAAACTCAGTGTTGACTGAACAAAAGGCTCTCAAATGGCCCCCGTTGTGACCCATTGCATACACACAGAAAACTACTGTATGGTGTCGCAGTTGGTGGGGACTGACAGGTGACAGAAACCCACCACAAACCCCCCTCACATTACTCATCTGAGCCCAGGAGAGCAGGTGTGCCATCAGTTAGCCAGTTTTTTCCAAATATTCTATCGTGGCTTGCCGATGATAATTTACTTAGAATCAGTAATCCTAAAATCTGATTGAGGGAGGATTTTATTAGCCACTATGACCTTGGCCGGCGTACATTAACCAAGGCCAGCACAACACTCATATTACAGTGGGCAGTAAAGCCAAGCCAACTGTGACCACTTTCTTCTGATTTCTCTGTAAGCAAACATCCATGATGAGATGTCTGGTGATATATGTGGTTTGAACAGCAGAGCCTAACTGAGCGTGGATGAGAGAGCGAGATAAGCATTGTTTAGCGCTATGAGATGAGCACACAGCAGAGTAATTCTTAGACAATCTGTAACATAACTGTATCACTTTAATGTTTGTTTAAAGGAGAACGGTCTCATTTTCGTGTCACTAGTGACACCAACTGGAACTGCAAAAATAGCTTTAACTAATTAATTAATGTTTCAAACAGGTTTCCAAAACACTTACCCTCCCTGCTATTGGTCAAGCATACTAATAGCTCTGCCTTAAACTCACTTGATTGGTTAAACCAGAGTTGTTGAAGAGTCAGCTGTTTGGGATGCTCAAACAAAGAAAGCAATGTGTTGATAGGTGGTTTCCTTTTTTTTCAGGAAACCTTTTTTTAAGGTAGAATAAAGTATTTTAACACTGAACAATTTACTTTAACTAGCCTAGTCTTGTAATCTGTAATCTTCTTTCATTTGAATCATCATCAATTTAATACATTGAGATTTTTACATTACAGAGATAAAGCTGTTTTGTGGCTTTTAGTCCACATGTTTTTGTACATATACATGCTAGTGTGCACCTGCAAAATGACATAATTACACAATTTTTACACATTAAACAGTCTTTCTCAAACAAAAAAAACACACCCAAAATATTGATGACTCATTCTGCATTGTACAGATTTTTGTCCAATCAGAAAGCCCCTCCTCCTGTGACCAACTAACTATCTGTGGTTTATTACTAAGTGACGTAACTAAAGCCAGTTGGCTATCAAAAACAAAGGATGAGCTTTTTGATAAACCCCGCCCACACTCTCTAATTCATGTCAACATAAGCAAGAAAACTGCCCTCGACAAGCGATGTAATGGGGTATTTAAGTTTAGCCAGTCATGCGAAGAAAAAGTTAATACACACACACACATAGGAAAACAAACACCCAAACTGTGATAACCGGCAAAGTTTCCTAACCTTGAGAGCACGAGCAACCGAAAAAGTTATAATAATTCTAACCTGATCTTCCTACTTATTTTATATCTCCCCTCAGCAACCTAACTTCTACTCGGCAACAGTGCAGTTATTAATTCATGAGGCACTAATTAGTTCTTTGTTTAATTTTGTGTTAAACAGACTGACCGGAATGATAACGACTCGCGCTGTAGCGCTCTGGTCCCACGCCGCCCCTGTTTGCTACAACAAGGGAGCATCGTGCGACTAGCATGATGAACCCAATTCCCTTCTAAGTTGCACTTCATTAAGTCAAAATGTGACAAGGAGCTTAGAGGAGGAACTGGCAGATCTGATCGTACATAACAATGCAGGCCCCGTAAGTTTGGGATGAGGGGGAGCCGTGCATTCCAGCATCCATGTTGCTAATTTTCTATTTTTAACCCATAGGGGCTGCCTTTCATTTTCCTTTAATTGTTTTTGTTGGGAGCTGCAGTGTCCTCTCTTTAAATTGCCGCTCCTATCAACTCCCCAGATCAAACCCCCGTGCAACATCTCTGGCGCAGAGTAAACAACAGGCTTGCCCTTTTGCATGAAGTGGCGCGGGTGGAATGTGCCGGTAAATAGGTGACTTTAATAACACGTTTGGCACAGCACACACGCCAGCTCACGTCATACGCACGCCATGACAGGGTGTACGTTATAAAAGAGCGCAAAGAAAACGTTGCATTTATGCCTTTGGGTCTCGAGAAACCTGCTGAGGAAACAGAACAAAAGCCGGTCTGAAACTGGGAGGAATGTGACTGTTTTCCAACCTCCCCATATTTCACATTCTTCACCAATGCGACGAGAACACAAACATAATAGAGAGGCTAATCAAGCGCATGTTTGAGATTTATGATTATCTGCTGAGAGCATTTGCCAAGTTTTTTCTCTTTCACACATGAGAAAGTGTGGTATTCCTCATTCTTGCAAATATAAGAGACACACCTATACCCCATCCGGGCGCAGTTATGTAACGTGTGATATAATGCATGTTTGATCTCTTCATTCTGCCCAATTCTGTGTCTTATATCATTCTGGGTAAGTTCCTTTATAAAAGCACTCGCATCTGCAAAAATGCTTATTTTAACACTGTTAGCTTAGCAACATGCTAACATCCAACTTAAGTTGAGTTTCTCTTGTGCAGTACCATTTGTGCAGTGTGCTGCTGGCAATGTTGGTCATGCCAAATAACTTCACTTATCAGGTTTCATGACAATTAAGATGCTCCTTAGAAGGCAGCTGCCTATGTAGTAGGCAGTGAGGCAACTCAGGTTTTGTAAGACGCGGACAAGTTTTGACAATAAATTTTGATATACATGAACTTATATTTCTAGTAGCAAAAAGTTTCAATAAAAAGAGTTTAGTGCAATTAAAAACAGTATTGTTCCCAGTATTTGTGAGTGCTTGTATTCTTATGCCTAGAGTATTGCACATAGACATAGATTCCTCATTAGCGACTGTTTCTATGGGCTGCGATACATAAGCCATCTGCCATTTTTGGAATGGTCTGCAAACCTTTGAGGGCGTATCTACAACAGCAAATTATACGCTTGTATATCTTTGAATATTCATTGATTATTATTGTGAATGATGTCAAGTTACCCGTTCCTAGATGGCAGACGCGTCAACGTATCTAGAGCGGATAGGGCTTCTATACATATCTATGGTATTGCACTGTTAGCTTAACAAAACGCTAACATCAAACTTCAGTTGAGTCTCTCTTGCCTCTCTGTTGAGTTGCTGGTAATGTTGGCTGTTCTAAATTAGATATTTTAAGGGGTTCTATTATTACTAAGATGCTCCCTAAAAAAGGCAGTAGACAGAGATGCATCTCACTAGGTTTTGGAACAGACCTCAGATATCATGTAACTTTAACGTGAGAAAAATAAGGTTATATATATCAAATTTACATTGTTTGCCTCTACACACATCTACTGAGTTGCTTCACAGCCTACTGCCTATAGACAGCTGCTTTCTAAGGGAGCATCCTAACCATCACAAGGGACTAATTTGGAACACAACTATACAAAGCACACAAATAGCGATACAAATGGGTCACTCAAATTGAGTTTGACGCTTAGCAAAATGTTGCTAAGCTAATATAGCATAAAAAACACAATTGGGATAAAACAATCCATTTTAATTATTTCGATTTTGTTTGTTTTTTTGAAGGGGGGGGGGGGCTGTTTAAGCATTTAATTAAATATTTAAATAGTTAATTTATAAACATTTGCCTGCCATTTTTGCATTGAGCTTGTCTTAAAACAAGGCAGCATAATTAAGTCACCTACCCTTTGCAACGCCTCACAATGCTGCCTCAGTAGGCAGCTCGCTAGGTTTTGGAACAGAGCATAGATGAGATATTTACCCTCTCAAGGGTCTCCCCATTGGTTAAAGATACGATAAAAAAACAGACTTGTAATTACACTGTATAATAGGCAAGATTGGCATTTTCAAAATCATTTTCATGTGGATGGAAATGACATTGCTCTGACTATTCTGTATTCACTGGTGCAGATAAATAAACAAGGCATGAAGAAAGAGCGAGAGCGAACGAGGGAGAGAGAGGGGAAAAAAACACGAAGAAAGAACACAGAGTACAATGGCAAGCAGGTCAGTAATTAGAAAGTCTGTTTGCACAGTAATAATTTTAATATATTCATCAGGAAACAGGGCATGCTTCGCATGATAAAACGCCATCAAGGAAGATATCCCAACACCCCCTTAACCTTTACTGAAGACTGACAGCAGATTGCCGAGGATCTCAAAGACAAACTAGCTCGCCAATTATTGACACATACGACTGGGCTTCGTTCGGAGGGGAAATTATGCAGCGGACAGTTGACATGAAAACATGACATTTAGATGCTACCTTTTGCTCGCCGTCACAGTTACCCACCGTGGGTTAGTCTTATTAGTTAAGTAACTCAATCAAGAGCGTGGTGTACTTTATAACAAACCCGCACAGAAGCCGCAACACCTGTTAAACCAACAGAAAGTGATGAGCGCCGCACTTCTCTCAGTGCTGGAAACACCAAAACGGTCATGTACATGACAAGAGGCGTTGAAGGGAAGCAGTAACCTTGTTTGTTATTGTGACTGGTGATGATGCTATGGAAATTATTGCAAATTGTTTAAAGTAACCCTGACACGCACACGCACACACACACATAAAAACTTGACCTTATTAAGTCATTTCACAAACAGAAAAGCATCGAAAGGTGAAATCAGTCTCGCCATAAGATCGTGCTCAGATCAACACAGGCATGAAATATACTTCTACGCACACCAACCAGGAGAGCAAGTTCTGTTAATGTGCTTCTCACACCTTGAAGAAAACATCCATTAAAGATTTCTTCCACAGAACTTGATTTTCTTTATGCCCTCAGAGTCCGTGTGCATGACAAAACTCTTACATGACAGCTCCCTATCCTGAAAGCGAAGTTAGCTGCTCCCAGAGAATCCACAGAGGACCTGTAGGTTTAATAATTAAAAACAGGAACATACACATTCAAAGTAGCATACAAAACAGCTTGAGATAACAATCCTCTGTCCTCTTAGTTAGGATTTATGGCTGAACCATTGTTTCCATTTCCTGGCTGTGTTTGTAACTTATAAAATTAGAAACTCGGGAACCCTTTCTGGTGGACGCAGACTTGGACCAAATAAAAGCTAATCGCTAATTACATGATTCAGATGACATACTTTGGAATCCATTAAAGTGAGCAGCCTTTCCTCCCTGGCTCAGACCTTTTCATTCTTTACGTACTCCCCTCTGAGTCGCTATTCAACGGCTGTGGCACAATGAAAAATCGAACATTTACTTAATAGCGCTGCTTATGCAGAGCTGACAGAGGCGAGAAGGCCCCCCTTTTTGCTGTCACTTCTCGGAGCTATTCTCCGCTGCCTGCTGGAGAGAAGGACACTGGGCCGAGGGGCAGCTACCTCTGCACCCCACCCTGCCCTCCTGCCCTAATTTTTGTCGTCCATCTCTTTGAAATCTGGTGCTCACGTGGGAGCGAAGAATGGTGAGCAATGTGCAACAAGTGCCGGCACCATGGAAACCACTATTTTCCTCTCAAAATATTCCTTTCTGGCCCTTTTGAGGAGCTGTCACTGCGCAAAGCGAGCATCACACGACCCCGGGCCCGGCCGTGACAAAGCCTATTTTCTGCCTCGTACTTGATTGATTAAAGAACTTTTTAGCAAAACCATGTAACGAGACAAAAAAAGTGACACATGGGAGAAAGGGCCGGGGGTGAGCTTCTATCACACTGTTTCCCCGGTAATATGACAAAAAAGAGAAGGGGGTCGGGAGGGGGAGCCGAGGTCAGCGAGAGCATGAAAACCGACCACAATTGCGATTAAGACGATCGGGAGAAAAGGCAAAGACAATTGGGATGTGAGCTCATCTCGTGGCCGACATGAAATCAAAACTGACCTTATCTACTTCTAAATACTAGCTCTTGGCCTTTACTGTTCACTATTTATTACACAATTTTAAAGAGAAAAAAAAAGGGACCCTAATGAAAAATTTACTATAATGAGAGAATATAAGGTATTAATCAGAGTTATTATAGTTAAATAAAAGTAAAACTAAAACCATAAAAAAGATTTTTGTTATTGAACTAACATTTTATTTCAGCTAATTTCCGAGGAACATTTTTCAACTTGATGTACAAAAAAACTATATATTTACTGTAAACTATATATTACTATAAACTATATATTTACTACATACTGACAACCAAAGCCAATAAAAATAACTAATAAAAACTGAACTAAAATAAAATACAAAGGAACCAGAAAACACAAAACTAAAATCTAATTCAAAACATGCAATAAAAAGTCAAATATAATGACATAATATAATATAATGATATTAAAATCAATCTTTTTATCTCTTTTTTTAATAATGCTGGAAAAACTGTCTTTGTGTAAATAAATACAATTTTTATATAAATAAATATAAAACTTATATTTCTGAATTCATTTATTATAGTGCTGTCAAATGATTAATCATGATTAATCACATCCAAAATAAAAGTTTTTGTGTACATAGTGTACCGTGAATATTTATTATGTATATATAAATACACACATATGCATGTATATATTTCAGAAAAAATCTGTTCAGTCTATATGTTAAATATATTTATATATAATATAAATTATATGAATATAAATATATACATGTAAATACATGTACATATGTTCAAAATATATACTGTATGTGTTGGATGCGATTAATCGCGATTAATCGTTTGACAGCACTAATTTATTAATAAATTTAATCAGAAATAACAGGTCAGTCAGAATGGTGTAGTTCACGCACATGCCAGCAGGGGCTGACGAACTAAACACTTCCATCCTGATATGAAGCGCTGAAATTAATTCCCAATGGATAAAATACCGTTACACTCAAAAATGCGCAAGTGGAAAAATGGGTAGCGAACCGCATTTCATGTTGACTTTAATACGATTTTTAATCTCGCCGAGAGTAATTTGTTATACTTATGCCTTGAGAGTTCATACATCACCCCGTTACAGAACTTTTTTCATTTCCACCGAGAACCTCCCTGGCACATTTGATTAGCCATGTTACCATAACTACCCACCTTCAATCTGATTCATGATCGCTGCTTCACCGCTATCAATGCCAGCGCATAATCTCTACTAATTCCCAGCTTTGGCTAGAGAAATGCTTTTTGCATTAACTTTCATCTACACATCTGTATAACCTGCTCGTGTGACTCAAGTAAAGCGAGAGATCAATATGCTACACAGAGCACATTTCATGTATCTTGTTGGCCTAAGTGACAGGCCATTTAATATGAAGTGAGGCGGATCCAGCGGGCCAGATCTGCGCTCGAGTCGGGCTGCAACATTTATTCATCTCCAGAAACAAGTCAATACAACCAGTTCATCAGCTGGCTTTCATCCGCTAACACATTTCTTTTGTGGATCATTACAGTTTGAAAAACAACAAAAGGTGGGGGAAAAATGAAAATGTTTACGCTGAAAACATCTCGGGTTGTAAATGGTCTTTATTAGCCAGTATGAAACAGACATGCACATGTAATGTTTCATCCCAGCTGCCTTTATTCGTATGAAAAAGGGGATATTTACCAAGCGTGTGGGAGGGGGTGTGCTTTGGCATCATGATTCTTGGCAGAAGAAAATTAGTATTCCAGATCTGGCCAATCTGGGCTCAAAAAGAGCCTTAGCAAATCCCCACGGTGGAGGTGTCAGCCGCAAAATGACAAAAATCTGCTCCTTGACAGGGAGTCATTTATATTTTAGCTCCGTTCCATTATCTTAACGAATCCATCATCAGCCAATGCAATATTAACAGCAGAAAATCAACTCATTAGATCCAGGGGGATTTAATCAAGATTGCAATCATGTATGCGGTTCCTGGAGAGTTTGATTTTTTTTTTTCTTTTTGGTCCTTTCCACATAATTGGCGCATCTCCGATCTTAATAAATTATTCTCTGTCTCAGACTGATGCCATTTTTCCCTCCCTCTCACGCCAGGCTCACTCCGGCTCTGACTATAATATTTACAATAAACATTATTATGTCATGGGCACACTGTTTAAATGGCCTTTAGCTAACTCTGAGAGGTAATTGGCTTTTCCATTTCTCTCTCGTTTTCTTCTTAATTGCCAGATGATATTGCTAACTGTCTCCCAAGGAAAGAGGAAAGCCTTTTGGTGGGGCTGTGCTCTTTTGCCTTTGAAAGTCTTCTGCTTAAGATAGTGAGCAACTCTTAGAATTGTTAATAAACACAAATATTAGAATGTCAGGTCACAACAAACACCAGCACCAGAAAAGCTGGTTTAACGATGGACTGAGCAACTTTTTTCCCCCCTATGTTTCATTGGCTGATTCAGCAGTATTCTGACTTCATACTGACAACTATTAGATGCAACTATATTAAAAAAAAAAAAAAAAGTGTTCATTTACCAATAATGCTGCAGAAATATCCTATTCACGCATGAATTTGTAACTCATAAATGAATGTCAGATAACAGAAAGGTTGCAGAGATAAAGGTAGAAGTATCAAAGTCTCACTTGGTGGACAACTTGGCAATGTCCCTGGATTTTCTAGTTATGTACTGGAAGTACAGAACATATTTACTTCATTATGGAAAAAAACTAAATCTCTCTAGAGTATAATAACATGTCATATAAAGTACAAAATAACATCATAAACTGTGCTTCTTTACTGAAATCATACAATGTTAATAGCTAATGCTTCAATCTAAAAGAAAATTGGCTCTTTTAACTACTGTATAAATTGGGACTTTCACTGCAATGTTTATTAAACATATTGCAACGTCTTAAATTAATTTTTATATATGTGGTCAATGCATGGAAGCCCACTTTTGCTTCAGAGTAAAGAAAGCATGTACTTGCAAGATTACATTCCATGATAAAAAGTCAAAAATGTCTCATTTATCACAGTTATGAAAAATAGTCTAAAAGACAACACTTAAAGCTAAGTCACAAGACCTCATTACTTTGCATGTACTTTGCATATTGTATTTTTAATTATATTAAATATTACATAATGTCTCCCATTTGTTTATATATATATATATATATATATATATATATATATATATATATATTGAAAGTAGAAGCCCACTTCTGCTGCAAAGTAAATAAAACAATTATAAGACAAAGTTTAAAGAAACAAACATTGTGTGATAAACAGCCAAATAATGTCTCAATTACGGCATTTAGAGTCACAGTTATGAAAAACAGTCGCAATTAGAATAAATGAAGCAGCAATTACCTTTACAAATATAAATGAAAAGTACAATTCACCTCTACTTACAGTACCGTATTATATGAAACAGGACACCATATTATTTGAGTTGAAGTACCATTTAATTTAATAAATTATCAAAACAAACAATATAGTCAAACCCAAGTTAAATAGGAGTCCTGTAACATGCCCGGGCCTGGCCTGTTTCCACAGCTACACACAGCCAACAGACACAAATATGGAAGCATTCACATAAAACCAGTCAGAGGAAGGAAATACATGGATCACTCAACAAGAATATCAAACAAAGTTCATCCCGAAGACTTCAACAAAATCTGCATCTACGCATGGTAAATATTTGACAATTCACAAATGTATTCAGTCAAATTGCTTCCCACAGATCTCTCTCCACCTCCCGTCGGCAGCGCTATCCTGCCCGGATTAACACACAACATGTCCTACAAGATCCAAAAGTATAAAAACTGGGGAAGAGCCTTCTAATCTGCCTATGGAACAAAGTCTTTTTGTACAAGCCTTACCCTGACCTTGTCACTACCAGTTAAACTCACTGTCTATTCTGCAATATAAAGCCCTGGTCATCTCGCTGTGCCTCCTCCTGTTTCCTGTGGCAGCCCTCTGCCTGTAGAGAGCAGCACAGAAAGCCCGGCTAATCCTCGTGTCACTCTGAGATGGTCAGCGCTAAATCCTTCTTCTCAGCAAACCAATCTCTGTGTTTTTTATCTAGATTTATTAGATTATAAGGCCTTCCTGGCTCTGCCTGAGTCAGTGCGACACATACTAATCCTAATCGGAATAGACAAGTATTAGCCCAGTTCAAGGGGAGCTAAACTGTGACGGCGTTCAGCTTGCTGTGACAAGAGCCAATAACACCTCAAGTCCTTGATTTTTTTTTACATGTCTATTTCTAAAAAAAAAAAAAAAAAAACATTTTCGTATCAATTAAAAATACTGTAGTAGCTCACCAAATTTTGTATGCATAAATTATGCTACTTAATGTGTTTTAAGGATGTAAATAAATTACCTGCATAAATCTACCTGCATAAAAACAATGGGTCCATGATTATATCACATGAACCTATTTAATCAGATTCATCAATGCTGCTGTTATTTGTTTATAAGGCCTTATGCATTTAAATAAATATGCTAAAATCCTAGCATCCAATAAGCAGAGTTGCCCTATAAAGTGATCAGGGTTAAATGCCTCCCTGCTTGCCAGAGTTAAAAATAAAGTCTAATTCTAAGATACTTTTTCAAGCTGTTTAGTTGTTTGCATGTCTGCACACACAGCAGGAAAGACAAGGAAAAGAGGAAAATGCCAGTTTAATTTATCTAAATTGGGCCTTTTAGGGTGAATTTAATCTCATCTTGCCACACTCAGTGATAAACGAAGCAAATATTTTCAGAAGCTGCATTAGTTAATGTGAGCTGGCAGTGAGTAAGACCTATTGGAATGGGTCCATATGACTTATGAGGACAGGACTGACTGGATCCAGAGGTGTCTCTCTCCAACAGTGTTGCTGCCAGTGCTATCAGGGCCAAAAATGTGGGTGCTGAAATACTACCTTAAAATCTTCACACTCATGTAAATTTATTCAACCGTTAGTCTTTATTTAAAACAAAAATGAAAAAGAGTTCCTTGGCTGAGAATATACATATAAAATAAAATTAAATATAATTTTACAAAAAAAAAGTAAAAATGCTATTCCAAACATAGCCAGAGCTCCCAGTGCCCTTGTCTGAGAGTGTTTGTCTGAAAGTGAATGTAAGAGAAAGAAAGGATACATATGCATTCTGCACTACAGCGTATAGTAACAGATTTGTGTGTCCATGTCTGTTTGTATGCGACAAAAACAGCATCCAGTACACTGCAGCCTGACTGCGTGTAGCCGCTGGCTGACAGGAAGAAGTGAGGGAGATGTGACAGCAGTGTCTGCTCCCTGTACATGTTAGCTTGCCCCTGAAAGCGAGAGCCTACTCTTGGGTCCTCCCCTCTGGGCAGGAATGGGACCCTACATATCACTTCCCATTCCCCATCACTGCTTCAACCAGTTCAGATCACCCCTGCTGAAGAAAAACCATCTGAAACCAAACAAAGCTGGTCTGCAGATATCCCAGCTTTATTAAGTGGATCTAGTTTGCTGGTTTGGAGTAGTTTTAAGGACATATAGTACCATCTTGGCCAGGCTGTGACATCAACTAGACCAGTTCAAACCTGCTAAGAACAGCAAATCAGCTTAGATGTACACCTATAAACCACATGTTCATATCCCGGTGTATCTTTGGCTGAGTTCACACGGTAAGCGTTTGGGATCGACAACTGTGTTTACTAACAGGTGTGACCCAAAAATTGTTCATACAACAGAAAGAATAACAAAGTCAAGCTCCTTTTCTAAGTAAACTAAACTATAACTAAAGCAAATATCAAAGATATCTTATATAAAGTTCATCACAACTGACGCAACCTTATTTAACAAACTTGCCCCAAACATGACACAATTCATTAAATTCATCCTGATGAATCACTGTTGGAAAGAATTAAAGAATTAAATATGTTACCACTTATTTTTAGAATTGTTATTTAATATAGTTACGGCCAATTAGTGGATTAATGGAAAAATACTGTGACATGTCAAAAAAGTCAGTGTAAACGCACCTATTAATTACTGCAATTATCTCATCATTAGAGACATTAGTTTATTTTTATTTATTTTTATATTTATTCCTTGAAATATTTAAAGAATCATTATAGGAACCGTTAAGAAAACAGAATTGTTAAATTCTTTACAATTCCAATCCCAAATTCCTATTTCAGGGAGTGTGTGAGTTCTAGAATGCAGTTGTCACCCTTTTTCAAACCTGAACTGCATGTGAACAGAAGCATATTTAGAATCCAAACAGTATATGTGTGAACAGCCATAAAGAACCAGGACCCCCTGTTGTTTACAATGACTTCTGCTTCACAAACACACAGGCGTTAGGAAGGGTGACCCACACTCTACTCAACACCCACGAATGTGCCTGGCATAGACTATTTATTTCCAAATCGGGACCTCGTCAGCTTTGTGAGAAAATCCATGTCTGTCCCAACTGCACTTTTGTCTCTTTTATGTAAGTGGGAGATATTTCAACTGGCTATCGGTTTACCTTATACGTGCTGGTATATGCAGGAAAGGTGCCCATGTAGGGTCAGTGACTCTTCTCCGAACGTCCCTCTGAATCAACACTGCCTGTCTAAGGCCATTTGTTTTGCTCTGTACCCTCTCTTTCTCTCCCTCTAGATGGAAAATATGGCATGCTGTTCAGAGTGGAATGTTGTGCTGAGTTGCATGTCTGAGGAGGCTTGATAAAATGCCCACAAGTAACACAACCCTTGGTGGCACTTTGAGAATCAGCAGCGGTTGACGTTGGTAAGAGATTTGGCTGAGCTTACGCATATTTTCAGCGCTCAGCCATATCTACTGACAACAAAAATCAATCTGGTAGCAAAAAAGCCATCAGTTTAGTTGACCGTGGTAAGGCTAAGCACTAAAACATCACCAAAAAGCCTCAAACGCTTAATGAAAACTTAAGAGAGAAAGTATAAGGGAGAGAAGACAATTTGTCTGATGCCTATATAGAAAATAGCTGCACAGGGGCATTTTCAAGATGGCCACCACATAGCTCACATCAATGGGACTTGACAATAAATATTAATAAACACATTAGGGCTGTCAGTTTAACGTGTTAACAAAGTTATGAAAAAATAACGCGATTAAAAGCAGTTAATGCACTGGCCCCGCCCCCAGACCTGTCTGTACATCATCTTACATTTCATACAGTGACTATTGACAAATATGATGCAGGGCATAAACGCAATTATTCCCCAAAATTCAAGATATTGGGGTAAAAATGCTCCTGTATGAGTTTTTTCTCATAGTTATAAGCGATATCACACAAGCAGCATGAGCAATATCACACGAGTGCTGTTTGTCCCTTGTGCAAATGTGATTTTATACAACAGTACAGTAAATAAGTTAATATTGTGATTTTAAACACAATATTGTCTGTTTTTGCTCAGTTTTGCCAACAAAAATATTACCTATAAAGCCACAGCAGAACTGTTGTGCATCTCCGAGCAACACAGCAGTGTTTAGTTTCTGAATGAATCCGCGTTTTGAATGAATCGTGTGAATCAATGATTTAAAGCCCCATTCATAGAGTCTTTTTTTTTTCACTGTTTCCTCAAAAATATTATACAGAACAACTGTTTTCGGCACTGATAATAAGAAGAAATGAATCCAAATCAGCATATTAGAATGATTTCTGACTGATCGTGTGACACTGAAGAATAGCGTAGTGGCTGTTGAAAATTCAGCTTTGCCATCACAGCAGTAAATTACATTTTCATAGTATATTAAAATAGAAAACAGTTATTTAAATTGAAGTAATATTTCACAATATTTTACTGTGTTTATAACAAATAAAGATTAAATAATAGCAGTAGTGTCTCACACACCTAGTTAACTTACTATTTAGTGCCTCAAAAGAAAACTCTGATCATCTTACAAAATTCTGATGCCACTAATCTGACAAACATCAGCAAATCCAGAGATTAGCTCTTCCTCAGAAGTGCTCACTGTGTCAATCTGGTACTTTGCAAACACACCTGGAAGTCGCATAAACTCAGCCAATCAGACTTGAACTAGCGATTTTCAGATATAGTCTTGTCAGTTTTGTGTGCAATATGCATCAGACGGACCGTGAACGGATTGCGGGTGCACCATCTGAGGCTGAGTCTGATGGTTTCTCCACTGAAGTGTTCCTCACATGCACAACGACTGAAATCAACACAATCTGCCAGAATGAAACAGCAGCGCGATTATCACCAGCGAGAGGGTGGGGAGGCAAACAGCTGTTTAAATGTGAGGGAGACAGGAGGAGGTTAAAAGGAGTCAATGGAGGCTAAAGAGACAGCAGGTCTAGCGATGACAAAAAGAGTGGCCAGGGACTGCAGATCAGGACTTCTGGAAACCACATCAAACAGGCTATGGAGAACAGCCAAGATGAACACACACCAACTGTTGCGGAGCGAGAGAAGGAGAGGGAATCAGGGAAGAAAAAAAATGAAGGGAGGAGGAGGAAACGGAGAGGCGGCAGGCAGTAGTTAAGGGAAACACAAACGACCGATGCTTCACTGGCCCAATCAATCTGGTGCACCAATCAATCGTTCAGCAGCCATACACTCCAACCTATCAGAGGCCGGCAACTCGCTCAGACGAGCACCTGACTAATACCCACTACAATGTCACTTCTATATTTGTATCCCACTAATCTGCTCTCCGGGCTCCAATCTTTTCCACTTTCTTGCAAATTTATCACTAGACTGAAAGGCCGGTGCCAGATCCTAAGTGCCTCACCCCTTTAAATTAAACCGTGGCATTTCAGATAAAGCCCCTAAATTCCTTATCTCAGCGCTCTGAAGAGTCTTTAAAGGCAGAGTGTCACTTTTCCTAAAACAGAGGCCATGACGCACATGATGCCCCCCTGCCTCCCTTTCCTCCATTTAGAAGAGAAAATCTTGACAAAAATAGAACAAAATTCAAGTAAGGTGCATTACGAAAACAGACAGCTATCTCTCCACAAGTGCGACCATGAGAGTTCTTGTCTGAGGGCCAACAAAATACCAAACACCTTGGCAAACACCCTGGACAAATGATTTTGGGCTCTAAGTTTGTTTGTCTTTTTGGCCACCAAAAATACAATATATTAAATTACAACCTGCTTGTTCTTTCCAAAGGAAAAGTGTAGCGCCCAAAGATTGCTCTTTCTTAGCTCTTTCAAGGGATATACATTCTCCTAAAATGGAAACAAATGAGACAACTGACATGCAGTAATATTAGTTAAGATAGTCCTCTCAAAGGTATTTGATAAGAAATACTTGAGTTCATATCTCTGACTTTTGATCGCAGACTTTGATGTCTGAGCACAGTTTGTGACATTAAGTTTTTTTCTGAAAGTCTAGAGGAGATACAACTGGAGATTACAGCAGTATACAAATCTGTGAAATTTGTCTAATAGAAACCATTGAGATATTAAAAATCGAATTTGTGGGTTTTATTTCATATGGGTGAAGCTAAAACATTTCTCTCAAACTTCTGTTTTCAGTCAATCTCATATGCAGACTTCTAGCACACAGTGTAACAGCCGTAAGCAGATGTTCCTCTGCTCTTGCTACAAGTCCACAGTAACACCAGTGTGTCAATATATTTCTCATTAACTTGCTTTCTGCTGGAGATTCATTACCTAATATGGGACCCGAAGCATTTGGAGATCTTTTGACTATGTGTGATAATGTGTTCTCTTCGTCTGTCTTTCTTTCTCTCTGCCCTCTACAGATCCCGGTATATTTTCCTGCAACAACAAAGTAGTACATAGTGTTAAAATGTTGATACTGAAACCAGTATGGACAGAGTCTAATAAACAATATGGGACAAAACAATTTGGGTAGCAAATATTTGACGAAAAAATATACAAATAATTTTCATAATCAGAAAGTATGTATTATATTATATATATATATATATTATTTTTTTTTTTTTTCTTTTATTATAAACCCTAAAATTTTGTTAGATTTAAGCATAAATACATGCATATTAAACATCTTGTGTAATTTTGCTTTTCAAGTAACTATCATTTTAAGGATGTTTTAATACTTCTTAAAGAAAAATATTTTTGGCACCTTAAAAATCTTGCAGACAACAAATGCCCCCCCCCCCCCCCCCAATTTATTTCAATGTCAAGAGGTTTACAGTGGTTTTATTTATCAAGGGTGGAATTTTAATGCCCTTTCTTTAGTTTCTAATCTCATTTTGATATGATGTGACTTCCTTAACCCACCCAGTCTATTGTTATTCCCCTTTTTTCATGAATGAGGTCGAAACTGACTGTTCCTTTTTAGAAGGTCAGAAAACATAATAGGAGAAAAGCACTCTGGACCAAAGGTAGTCCCACGCAGCACTAAGCAGAGAAACAAATTAACCCCTTAGATGGGTCCAAGCATTTGACATGCTACAAATCCCCACACTTTGAAGAACTGCACGGCCGCATGCTCTTATAGCGCTGTCTGTGTTTAGCTTCAGCCTCTGGTGTTTATTTATCAGTGCTGTTATCTATGCTAGAGGACTGCCTGATTATTTAGACAAGTCACTGGAGTATTTTCAGGGCCAGAGCAGTGAGATCTCTAGTGCACAGCTCTAAGCAGGCAGTTTGCTTAATGCTTGACCTTTCACCTCTCAGGGGTAATAATACCTCTATATCTTGCCTCACACACACACACATACAGTGGCAAAGCATGAACAACTATCCAGGTGACTTCTGATGAGGATTACTTGGTATTATATACTCACATGTGGTGCTGACTATGGAGGGATCTTTCAGCTAGGCCAACACTATACATACATACATACATACACTACCATTAATTTTTGAAAGATCCTCACCACAGGTGCATTTATTTGATCAAAAATGCAGTAAATAACAGTAATATTTAAAGTATTATTACAGTTTAAATAACTGTGTTTTTATATATATATTTTGTTTATTCCTGTAATGGCAAAGCTGAATTTTCAGCAGCCATTACTCTAGTCTTCAGTGTCACATGATTTAGTGCTCGCATAACATTTATTATTATTATCAATGTTGAAAACAGTCATGCTATATACATGGTTTGTATTTACATTTTAAAATTAACGTATGTAATATGTGCCCATAGTGTGACAAAATGTAAAAACAAAAATGAACAACAAAAAAAGAATAGTTAATTTCCCTTTCTCTGACTGTCATTGGTCAACCAAACAGATAGCCCCGCCACCAAATCCACATCATTGGTTGCTATGAAAGCTGGTTGGAATACTCAAACAAAACTCTGGTTGAACTAGAAATTAAACTTAGATTTTAAAGTTGAACAGTTTTTACACTGCATTGAGAACACTGAGTACTGAGGCCTAAATTAAACCTACAGCACCCATTACTAACCTCTCTATCAGTTCTTTCTTTCCTCCAAAGGTTAGTTCCGTTCTTTTCCAATCATAAGAAATGCTCCCTGACCCTTATTGAGAAATTCTGTTTTCCTTTCCATTTTTCCTTGAGATTTTGAAAAGGAAGCAGATAAATGTAGCCTTGTCTCCTGGTCGCAATTTCCTGCTTTTTCCATTTTTTCCAGTTTTTAACAAAACAGTCTGTTCATATTTCCTCCTCCTATGTGAACTTCACACCCAGCACACACTAATAAGCTAAACAGCAACATACAGCAACTGCACAAAGAGCTCTCCTAATAGAAAAGGCAGGCTAAAAATAGAATAAAAATAGAATAAAAATGCTGTTATCCAGCTGTCCCCTTTAAATCACTCACAGCCACTGCGACCGCTTCAGCAGAGACCTCAGCCTGCTATTGCTTTTCTAAACCATAAGCAGAATGCGTTTTTAAACTCTTTTCAGTATGCTCCCCTCTTCCTGACTAGTGCCGTGCATTCCACAGCCGGTGCAAGGCCACGGCCAGTACAGATAGACCCTAACACTAGACCCGAATACAGACAGAGTGTAAAATAGTCCCAGAATTCATGCGGCAGTGAGTGACATACTCACGTACAGGACACTCGCACGTTACACCCCTGATCGCACCCACTGAAAGACAGGGACAGACGGCGCACTTGGCAACACAAAGAACACTGAGCTTAACAGTTCTCAGGTTCTCTACTTTATGTAAAGTTAGACGCGTTTGAAGGTTTCAAATATAGCGTCTGCCAAAGCGATTACTTTTAACATTGGCAAGCCCCAGCGTAGTTTCTATGAAGCATTCTTTAACACTTCCCTTCTTAACAGCCATGTGCTCTAACGCAAAGTGCAGCCCCGGCCACAGCACAGAGGGGAGCATAAATTATCACTGATATTTAACGTGCTGCCTGGGAGGAGCCGCACTTCAAACCAGCTGCCAAAATTAGTGGCATTTAGCTGTTTTGGAAATTGATCATGTGGGGCCTGATGCTGCTGCCTGTAACAAACAACTAGATGAGCAAATCTCACAAATCCTCCAGGTAACATCTTACCTCTGAATCAGAAGTGTACACACACTCTGTGTGTGTGTGTGTGTGTGTGTGTGTGTGCATGTTTATGTGGTTTATGAGGACACAAATTTGTATAAATGACATGGGTATGACAGAGGTATTACAATATGAAGGTGGTTTATGAGGACACTGCCTATGTCCCCGTAATTCAAAAGGCTTAAAAAAAACGTACTAAATGATGTTTTTCTGAAAATCTAAAAATGCACAAAGTCTCCTGTGAGGGCTAAGTTTAGGTGTAGGGTTGGTGTAGGGCAATAGCACACACAGTTTGTTCAGTATAAAAACCATTACGCCTATGGAGAGTTCCCATAAACCACAAAAACCAACATGTGTGTCTGTGTGTGTGTGTAAAAATGGGCTTAATTTTCTGTAATCTGGACATGTTTCTGTAAGATTCGCCTTGATATGAAAAATGCTTACTGGTCATCATAAATCAGACAAATTAACTGAACGAACAAACAAACAAACAAACAAATAAGAAAGAAAGAAAGAAAGAAAGAAAATGAAAATTAAGTCCACTTTCACAACAAAAAAATAGTGTAATTACACTATTATTACATAATAATACACAATATTTACACTTACATACACACACACATATATACATATATATATATACACATATATACACATATATATATATATATATATATATATATATATATATATATATATATATATATATATATATATATATATATATTATACACACAAAAATATGTGAATGCAAATATTGTGCATTATTATTATGTAATAGTGTAATTACAGTTTTATTATACAGTATACATACATAGTTATTATATACTATATAACGATTCTTGTTATAACTATTTACAAAATAATAATGGCAGTAAATTCAACTATAGCGAAATGTGAGTCTAGACATGTTTCTGTAAGATTCACCTTCGTATGAAAAATGTTTTCTGATCATCATAAACCAGACAAATCAAATGCCTCTGCCTCACATGAATCAAATACATCAAATGCTAAGAAGGATACAGTTCTCATAAAAACGCTTTACGTGTGTGTGGTTATTTTTCACCGCTTTAAAACACCTGCGAAATTTATAACGTGTATTCAACATTTTTTATCTTGTTAAACTTGCTAAACTCTATTCCTTATTCAAAAGAGCATCACTGTACATATAAATTAAGTCACAAACCAGTTTTGACACAGCATTATTTTCACCTCTCAAGATAAACATGGCCAGTTGCTCTGCATAGTAACTGCTCTAGCAACAATATAAACAGCCTAACACAAGAGCAAAAAATGTGCATTTCAGTTCAAGGAAGTTTCTTAAGGAAAAAAAAAGTGGATGAAGATACATCCCAGGCGCTCCCGACGTGTATGAACTAAATTTCTCTGTTCACAGACATTCCTGTCCTGGAATCATCAACACATATTCTCTTTAATCCTTAACTGGCCAAAATGTTCTTTCAGCTAGTCATTCAGCAAAGCACGCAGCACACAGCCACAGGCATAACAGCAGACGGGGAGAGGAACGGTACGACTTACTCTGCAATAAATCCACCGGCAGGCAGGAGAGCAGGGCTGCTTTCTGAAAGGCCCACAATCAGGCACCAGATAAATTGCATTTTGTGCAAGCTGCATTGTCTCTGCTTCTGTGTTCTGCTAATCTAATGTGTTCAACATGGTCTTGGTCACCTTGACTTTGGTTGCCATAGAGCTCCATACAAACACATCCCCACCCAGAAATGCACCAAATAAGGCCAAGGGAAAAATCTCATAATCAAAGAGGTGAAACAAGAGTGGAAAATGCTTCCAAATATACATGCGTTGCACTAAAGCGCGTATTAAAGCTGGAAATGCGCTAATATGATGACGAAGACTAATTATTCTAGGACAATAAACGCATTAAAGAGGGAGAATGTTTACGCATTCGTAATCATCATTCATTTTTAATCGACAAAAGATAAATTTGAGTCGTTTAAGACCGAGGCCCTTTAAGCTGTATCAGGGCCAGCGTTGTTTGTTCTCAATATGACCTTTAAACACTTCGCTGAAACACAGAGGAATCAGCCAACGCGAAGATGGCCGTCCTGTCTGGCAGCCGACCCCGGCAGATGCGACTTCTGAGGAGTTCAAAAGAATTCGGCATGGGGGCAAGGCTATTTACATAATCCTTCAGATATATTCCCCTGCAACCTAATCAAATTATTCACAAGTCTAGCCCCTAACCATGTAGACCCCACGATACACAGCCCTTCCATTACCGTCCTCTCTCTTCCTTAATCATATCGAACCAAAACCAGTGTCGATTTTCCCTTTAGAATGGAAGGCGGTGGCGGAAAACAAAAGCATTGCGATGTCTGACACACACAACAGTCTTTTCCCTCCAGGTCCATTTCGCTTGCCGTCTCAAATTAGTCCTCCATTATATTTGCTTTTCATCTGACGCATTTAAAAGGAGAGAATATTGGAGCTAGGGTTAAACAAACTGCGATACAAAGAAACAGATAATTTGTTCCATTGTGAGTCGAAGACCATAAGTTAATCACTCAAAATAATGCCTTTTTTTCTTTCGGCGCTGAATTTGCGCATTAACTTGTTTAATCGACCGAACGACTTACATTGCGATAACCTGAAATGCCCCACGTCTGATTGACTTGATCTATTATTATTCACCTCCCCTCACACTAATAACATCGACTGAACCCTGTTTAAACAGCAGCATCGAAAAGTCATATTTAAACATGCACGCAATATGAAACTTGTCCGAACGATGTCTCATTTAGGCTCCTACAATTCCTAATTCTGCACATTGCAATTACAGCTTTGTCTCAATAACAATAGCCCATCACCACAGTTACGACTGGAACCTAAGGGGTTAAGCTGTCAGGCTCCATCAACAAAGTTTACATCATATGTGCGGTCAATTTTCAATGACTTCTTTTCCCACGTCGAAATAAACTATTTTATGTCTCCAAATATGCAGATCATTTTGCTTAATGAAAGATGCTTGACGTCTCCGATCCAATTAATATGCAAATGCAAGCGAGGATTTATTTGTGACATTCTGTATGGGTGAGAGAAAACAAAAAGGGCTCTTAACAGTTACACTAATTGCTGTGACTGATTGTCACATATCATCATTCACTCTGAATCTCCTAAATACCACATTTCAGATAAAATTCGTGCTTGCACTTTGTGAAGATTTATTTACAAAGGGGTCATATAGATCAGAGCGCCCGGCATTGAGCGGCAAGAGCTTCCGGATAAACAATCCTCTCCCTGTCTCCGCTCTGTTTCGGTCTGAATAGAACACAAAATGCTTGTTTCTTATATCAAACACGATATACATCAGACGTATGCGTGTTTCCTGTATCCTAATGGTCAGTGCACTAATGCAGTTTGGCCTCTACTGGGAAAAGGCTTCAATAAGTGATGTATTTATTACTGTAAAAATACAATCTCTAATGCAGCTTCACTATTAAAAACATTTAATGGACAGTGCAATATAATCTGTTGTTTGCATCATCCTATGGCTTTAATGTATGAAGCAATATACCACACACAGTGATTGACTTAAGACAAAAGATGTGGCCTTCCCACAAAGCCAGCTAAATAAAACAGCCGGTCTACTTTTAAAGCAACAGAACCCTATTAGTCCACAAACCAAAAAATGCAAAGGAAACAGTGCACCTCAATAGTCAAGGAAAGGGTTAATATGTTAATCCAACTGATAATATGTGAGCATTCAATGCAAACACCCTCAAGGATTCTATGTTGAGAGGAAAAAGTAACAAATTAGTTCAGAATGATTCAGCCTTGTTTTTTAAGCCAGCCTCAATCTATAAAACTAACTAGCATGTAATTGGAAGATTGGAAATAATGGTCTTGAAAAAGACTCTTTATCAATGGAGCAGCAGTGGCAGAGCTGTCAAGCTTAAGACATCGAACTGCCACTGACAAATGACTTAACGGCACAAGACTGAGTATATGAATCAGAAAAGAAAAAACATTTTCTGATGAATGAATACCTCAGTGATGTTAACTAAATACAGCAAGATGAACCCTAAAACAAGGCTTCTTGCTAAAGCAGCTTTTGCATGATGGTGTGTGTGCGCTATAAAGATAATATCTTTCAGCTCACTATGTTCTTTCTCCTCTAAAGAGGTTGGAACACACAAGGCAGCTATTTGAGGATGTAATCACTCGCTCCTCTCCTTGAAGCGGCCCATAATGCTTCGCTGCACACTGGTTAGCAGTTAGCGGCCAGAGCAGATTGTAAACAGATCTCTCATGAATTGCGGGTTTAGCAGTTTTGCGCATCTCCAAACAAGGTGCTTCCGATAACGCCATTCTCTCCCTGACAAGGGCTGACAAAAATCTGTCACTTTGCTGCAAACATGTGATTTGAGAGCCGTCAGTCAATGTGACTGACGGCTTCAATCCCCCCAAGGAGCAAATAAGAAAAGACAAACCCAACCCTGATATACAATGTTTGTTTGTAAATCCCATTAAATGTATCTCTGCCTTTCTAAGTGCTCTATATAGAATAAGGTACGTATACAAAAAAGTGAATGTCACTCAACTTTTAAGGCTCACAAATGAATGATATAACTAAATATTCAGAGATAACAGAGAAAAACATTTATATAGTGTTACAAAAAGTCTATTTAAAGTAAATTCTGTTCTTTTAAACTTTCTATACATCACTCTATTTCAAC
The DNA here is from genome assembly GCF_936440315.1 of Barbus barbus. Lineage (NCBI taxonomy): Eukaryota > Metazoa > Chordata > Actinopteri > Cypriniformes > Cyprinidae > Barbus > Barbus barbus. The sequence continues at coordinate 17,159,037 of NC_136718.1, forward strand.
ATTGATAATAATAGGCAATGTTTGCTGAACACCAAATCAGGAATTAGTTGTTTTCATCTTCTTCAGGGCCCCAAAACCCCCTAAATACATTTTAACGATATTTCACAATATTACTATTTTTACTGTGTTTTTGAATGAATAAATGCAGCCTTCGTGAGCATAAGAGACTTCTTTTAAAAACATTTTAAAAATCTTAACTTTATCTCCAAACTTGACTTGCACAATCATATCATATTTCATATCTCACAATTGCAAATTTCTATTTAGCAAAGGCAACTTTATATCTCATAGAGTGCCTTAATATTTTAAACTTCCTTTTATGTGGTATTGTGAGGCAGAAACGGGTTTCCATAACTAATCAATCTAAACAAACAGAAATGCTTAGAAGCACAATACATCACCGTGAAACATTCCAGAATTTTCCGTAGCTTCTATCTCACTTCCCGCTAATTTGCAGTCACTGACTGGCTGTAATGAAGGCCTTGTGCATTTTTACAGCAGTGTCAGGCTAAGCACTGTCATGTATAAATTAACCAGTGAGCTAAAAGCTTTGTTGTCCTGCAGGAAAATGCAAGTCATCAAGCATTAAGCACATATTAATTTTCAATGGACCAGCAATAATGGGAATGTTTTATGAACAGGAAATCACTGTGGTCTTACCCATCAACCGGTCCGCATCAAACGGTGCTATTGCGCACCGTCACCCCCCCGTGCCCTGCGAACGGTCTTCTCGCCGTTCGGAAGATTGTTGTTGAATGTGCGAGCATGTCTGGATGCAACTTTTGGACATGTCACAGAGCTACAAATCTGGCTCTGACCCTGCGATACAGTCCAGTGAAATGGTCTTCATTGGGAGATTTGAATGATGGTCAGGACTGCCTATGCGAGATTAAGGCAGCGGTTGTGTGAAAGACAGATTGCTATGCTTTTATGGCTAACTGCGGTATGCTTATACCAGGTAGCAGGTTTTCATTCTCCAGGCTTTTATTATGCCACATATAAAAAGCGTATTAGATGCGATGATGGGCACAGGTCTGCGCATCCTTCCAGACCCCTAAAAGCTTTTTTCAAAACAAATGCGGTAGGGTGAGAAATTTTAATAACAAGTAGATCGCCCCAATTCCATTCTTTGCTAACTAATAGATTGGAGCGCGTCATGAAAAAGCGGAAAATCCTATAGTATATTTGAAGCACAAGTAATCCAGTGCATTGAAGGATACTCTCCCTCCCTCTCTCACATCTTGGAGTTTATTTCACCTCAGACGGAGGTGAAAATGGCTTTGGATTTTTTTTTTCTTCTTTTAAACCAGACTCAAAGGGTATGCAATGCATTCTGGGGCCTAAAGCTGATGCCCTAGTGGCTCGGCCAGCCACTTTTCCAAGGCCTGCTACTTGATTAAATGCATAATCCACTACTCCCCATCCCCGATGATTTAGTGTGCCTTTAAATCAGCTTGCGCACACATAAAAACCTCAAATAAAAATCACCAAGAAAAACCATTGCACTCTAACTGTTCTATTAAAATGATACCCGGCCAGGCCTTTCTTCTCCGCAATACCGTTTATTCCACATGAATGCGTATCTTCATTTTTTTTTTCCAAGGTGTGCATATAAAATATTTAAAGTTTAAAATGTCAGCGTTGAAACATCAAATGCTGGAGTCTCTCATTAATCACCTAGGATGTAGGCTCCCTTTTAAGGTTATAACCCTTTGAAAGAGCAAAAATTACATTTCTGACCTTGAAGATGAGACAAACTCATAAAGGTAAAATAATTCACGCTTTAAAAGGAGGCAGTTATCTGCGGGCTCAAGTTGCTGTGCTGTGAGTTTCGGGGGGACACCAAACAACTTTCATTTTCATATTTACATCGTAGCTGTTCAGATTAATTCGAAATCAAATCGAGAAAAAAGAACAAAACTGTGAGAAAACATCAAACGAAGCAATAGTGTAACTTTCAAATCCATGGGGCTCAGCTATCTGCGCTGCATAGAATGTTGCCTTTTTTCATGGACTTTTATTAAATGGTGCATGACATTTCCATTACTCAAGGAAATTAAATTCGCTAATTTTCTTACAAACCCGGTACGTCTGCTATTTTAGGGAGGTGCGCCGAACAGAACAATTGTTCCAACACCTACACAAAGAAAAGGGATTGTGAATCTACCTTTTGAAAAGAAAAAGTGAATTAAAGCCATAAAAGCAATTTGCTCTTTAATAAAACAGGTCTTGGTTTTGATCTTCAGCTAAACTGGCATTTGGCTAGGTATTAAGCCTGAAGCCACTTGCATTTATAAACCCAGGTGCCATGTTCCCGTTATGCAATTTACTTCCAAACTGCTTCTAATAACAATAAAAAGAAACAAATGTGATATGTTTCAGGTGTTTTCCCTTAAAAGCCTGCAAAACACCGTCTAAACTGAAAAAATTTAGTTTTCAATCTCCAATTGTGTTTTTCTTCTGACAAAAGGCAATCACTATGAAGCTATACTTATTTATTAACAGACAATGTGGAATATTCAGTCTAAAACCCTCAAGATTCAGAATTCAAAAACAAACAAATCCATTAATGTGCTGCAATATACTGCTTTTAAATCGTTCCACAGGTCAAAATGGAGCATCCCAGAAAACAAACATCACACCAAGACTTGGTGTTGTTTAAATGTTAGTTTCTAGAGCCAGCGGCTTTCCTAAGGAGTTGCGCACACAAGTGAGTCTTGGCTGGGCCGGTGGAAGTGACAGCGTCACACTGAACCTGGCTCTTCTCCTCTGGAGATGAAAAGGCTGATTACTCTGCCTCTCTCCTGGGGAACCAGCAACATGTCTGACAACATCATTGAAAAATAGACTGCTGAGCCCCTCTGGGTCTTATAAGGCCTCACATTTAATGCAGAGGAGATTCACACTAAAAAGGAGGTGACACTACAGTCTCTACAACTGCATCAATGAATACATTAAAGACTGTAAAGAGAGCGGATTCCACTAAATGTTCAGTTTTCCAGGTTTACACTGTCTGATAAAGCAGGACTACATTTACATTTACATTTATGCATTTAGCAGACGCTTTTATCCAAAGCGACTTACATTGCATTCAAGTTACAGTTTTTACATTTGATCAGCTCTTGCTTTCCCTGGGAATCGAACCCATGACCTTGGCATTGCTAGCGCCATGCTCTACTATTTGAGCTACAGGAAAGCACATTAACTATTAACTAATTCAGTTTAGAATGATTAATCACCAGCGGATGATCTGTATTGTCCTCAAAAGCTTGACACATTACGCTCAACCAATTGCAGACAGGGAAGAGTGTTCAGGAAACCTGTCTGAAACAGTAAGTTTTTTGCAATTTTGCTACTAGTGCCACAGAAATGACACACTACACCTAAAAGCGTAGCATGTCTCACAAAAAAACAAAAAGTCCAACAAGTTGCATCATAAGTTTCTACAAGATCACACGGTGCAGCAAAATTATCCTTTCAAAATGTGCTTCAAAAACACTCAATGATGTTTTACATTACCATATAATTCTGCTCTTGTTTGTGTAAATATAAACGCATTTAATAGAGCTCAAACCAACGACCAACAAATAAAATGCCTGTATTAGCAAATAAAATTACTATTAAATATTAAATATCAAATCTACTAAAATTACAATCATTTTAAACGTTAATTTTTAATTGAAACTGAAATTATTTTCATATTCATTTATTATTATTAACACAAGTCATTTTATTTGCTAATATATAAGTCATACATAATTAATATACAATTAAGAATACATATTAATTAATAAATATAACAGTATTGGTCTTGAAAGCATTTTAAACCAAAAGGCTGGATAATATAAATATAAATGCAAAAAGGGGGTTACTGTTTTCAATTAGTCTAAGCATCATGAAAAATTAAGATGAATAAATTCTACACTCAGCAGAGAAAGGCTGACAACATCACGGAGAAGCCACATAAAATGTATCTGTTGAGTAAAAGAGAATAATCTGTGCCTTATGAATCTTTATCCAGAGGGGCGTCATTATTAAACTTAGACATGCATTTCAATTCAGCAGTCATATCAGGGAGAACAAGGAACAAGACAAGATCAAGAAATCCTAATTATAATTACAAAATTACATAGGGTGCCAACAAGGGTGCCTAGTTTAATTGTAATAATTAGAGCCATAAAATTTTAATAGGAAATATGGCATTGAGTGGGTTTTGAGGCTTATGCCACTTTAAGGCCCAATCGCATTGTGTGGTTGAATGTTCAATGATGAGCACCGTGATTAAGACGGTTTACTTTGCACTGCTGGCCCTTTAAAGGAGCTCAGCCTGTATCACTGCCCTGAAAGAAAAAAAAAATCCTCATCCTGCACCCAAACCGCCACACATGCCCTTTTCCTGTCTCTCTTTATTACCCTGCCACGATCCTCTTAAGCAGACCTCTTCCCCAGCGCAATACCATATGTTTTCTGTTAAGCCTAATTTCTTTTTCTCTTCATTTAAGACATGGACTGGCTTAGCCAGAAGCATTGCTCGGCCCACTCTTCTACTCATTCATTTTCTTCTTGGGTTTTCTGTTATTTTTTTGGCCCTGTCTCTTTAAGGACTCCAAAGCTCCATGTTGAAATTAATTTACAGCCACAACAAAACCAGCACAGGATTTTAAGATCATTGTAAGTAATTTTAAGTTAATTCACTCCAGATTTCTACATTAACCTTTCAAACAGAGTTCAGAGCGTAACTGAGCCGAGGTCAGTGTTGATGTAAAAACAGGTCATTCACGGGGGATTTTTCCAGGCCTGGTTGGTTTACAGTCAGCAGGAAAACTCTAGAAAATGCTCACGTATATTTTAAGCAATGGACTTTGATCCAAGTAAATACATTTTCAAAAAATACAAGAATCATGTTTTTTTGCAATGAACAATGAGAGAAGGAATGCATGTTTAGAAACTAAACATCAAATTCTAATATCATTTTGACTTTAAATGCTTATTTTTTTATAATTATTAAGCAATAATGTTAATAGAACGGTGATGGAATTATTCACATTGAAATGTCCCTGTTAGGTGTCACACCTGGGTCTGAGGTCTCCAGAGAGACTCCTATGCTGACAAACATCTTCCTATGACAGATTTCAGTCCCTGTTCAAGATATGCCACTCTCTGCATTTCCATGTAGCACAGCCCCTCCTGTGCTGAGACCGATGCTAATTGCATGTTTTTCTGCACTTCCCTGAGGTGCCACAGAAAAACATCAACATCACAAATCACACTGTAGTGTATGAGACTTGGCACTAATGTACTAATTGTTATACCGTATTCCTTACTTATGGAACAGTACATTATGGTAAGCACTTAATGTTCAACACAATAACCAAGACAGGAAAAATAGACTTGTGTTTTCCTTACAAAGACTCCTTTTTCCCTGAGCGAGATGATTCTATGTCACAGTATAGTGAAACAGCTCTTTTTCTACTGAAAATCAGTCTGTAATCCTGTTAAGTCTAATTTAAGGTTACTTCAGGTACATCAGGGTTTCTTTTTGGAAGTGGAGGATCAATGAATCAATAGAAAACACTTTGAGGTCAGAAACAGCTGTGCCTCTGTAACTGACCTTGTATAAAGGTCTTGTGCATATTGTTGATCTACCTTGATTGCCAACAAAGCCAATTCAACATTTAAGCAAACAAACAAATAAATAAATACATAGCTCTTTGACAACTTAAATTATAGATTGAGACAAAATTCAAATTTAAAATTTCCAAAATAAACAAACCACATTATCAACAAACAAAAACAAAACAAATATATAACTGCACAGCTATATAGACTGAATAAATTACAAGATTTAACAACTGACAGATTGTGAGCCAGAATACTAACTAACCAACTTAATAAATCAATTCAGTATAGGACCGTAAAAATGACAAGATTTGACAAATAACAGATCCTGAGACAGAATGAACAAACAAAAAAACAAAAAATGCACAGCTCTATTGTACAGTAGAAAAATAAAATAAAATGTAACTCCTCTTTCACCAGTTCAACTTTGGAGCAACGACTGCTGTAGTTAACAAGATTTTCTGTGAAGACTAAAGTCTGTAAAACCTCCTTTGGTCGTAATCTATGAAAACAGGAGATAAGCCCACCACGCAGTTCATGTAATGAAGCTCACATCAAACACAAACAGACTGTTGTCTGAACATCCCCACCCAAAACAGGCTCTGTCTAAATCATCTGTCCATTAGTGGGCTCAGACAGACCACATAAGACAGGTGACTTTTTTCAGTACGGAAGACCCTCATTTCCATGGTTTTTCTGTAAAAGAAATTTGCTTTATTGTGGTTTTTGGGAGATTTTCTGTCAACTCTCTCATGGACTATTAATGTAGTCATATTAATTTGAAGAGAAAGGCAAGTCTTGTAATGAATAACTCACTCGAGAGACAGATTGGATGCAAGTGTGTAAATGGCTGCAACAGCAAGTATGCCATTAGATTCATAGTTTGAACACAAATGATCCAAAGACAGAATCGATTGAGGCATGTTAAACCCCTACAAAATCATTACAGGCTTTAGGGTAGGAAGGAAAGCTGAGGTCTACAAATTAAGCTGTAAATTGTTAAATATCAGTAAAGGTGAGCTCTTCTTTCCAGCATAATTACTGCTGCCAATCCAGTGTGATTTTATAATTCCAAAATCCTGACACTTCACAAAGACACTATAATTGCCTTGTGCTGGCCTTTCGCTCACCGCAAAGGTCCATTAATTAATTTTTCTGAGGATCTGCCCTGAAACGTATTTCTGCTTATGAAACGCAGCTCGTAGGGAGATGTGGAATTTTCCATGAAAACACAAAAAAAACTGCCAGTCTCAGCAGCGGGCTGCTGCTAGCGCTTTCTGCTGGCTTTCAGAGGGGCCCAAGAATAGCCCCATGATTTGGTGCTAAATACACATTGGACATGCAAGAATTCAAAACATGAGGCAGTGGCTCTACATTAGTCATCTGAAACAGAAACTTCCAATCACATTTCACTGCTCAGATTCAATGACAGACCACAACCGTTTACTTGTGATTCACTTCCATGAATTAGTCTTCAATTAATCATTCATATGGTTAATGCAACCATAATTTGTATGTTTTATAAGTTCACCAAATAAATGCATAAACGCAGAAATAAAGTTGCAAAAAGCACAATGCAAAACCATAAAAGCATTATTTAAAAAAGAATAAGAAAGAAAGTATAACTGTGCAGTATATTTCAAAAGATATTCCGCAAAAGTGCATTACATTGATCAAAAAGTGAGAGTTAAGACTTTCTATTTCAAATAGATGTGGTTCTATTAATTTTCTATAAATAGAAAACTGTATGGAGAAAAAGACATTTTGATCAATTTATCACTTCAAATTTGAAAAAAATCTCTCATTGACTTACACTGATAGAATGTTTGCCTTCTGAAATCTAAACGACAACAATTATAGTGATATTTGCATATGAACTGAATTGACTGATTAATTCCATCTACTTAAAGTACACCGTTCTATTGTGTCATTGTGAGCACTGGAACTCTAGTTGAAAAAGTACAACAAGCACATTAGAATGAATAAATACAATGGTAAATGTTTGGCATGTGGAGTTAAGCATATATTTCTGTTTACACATGCAGTTTAGGAATGAGTCTGTGTATTGGAACCGAGGGAAGAGGACGGAGCAGAAAGAAGCAAAAGAGTAAAGCGGGACACTTCACACATGAGAGCTGTTTGTTCACATCATTTGCCATGAAACACTTCCAGTGAGGACAGCACTTCAACAGAGCGGCCCAAGAAAAAACTCCCTCTGAATTTTACTTCTTAGCTGTGAGAAGACTTTCAACAAACAACTGCAAAGACAGTCGCATAAAACACAATTTAAGAAGATCCAAAAATCCCTGTAGAACACCCAAAGCTCAGGGCTCAAAAACTCACTCGTAACCTATCCTTATTCACTGCTGAGTGCGAAAATGAAGAAAATATATTCTAGCGTCTGCCTGCGTATTCTGATCGAGCTCCAATTACGAGCTGAAACAATTGGATTTTACAGGATGCACGCATGTCGAGTTTTCAGAGAATTAGATGGATTTTACAAAGCACCCCTAGAAAAGCATTTCATTAAGTGCATCTTTCTTCCTTCTGCTTTTGCTTTTTTATTGTGTTTATATGCATTTCATATAAAGCTCTGCAATGTATAAATATCAGAGAATTACAGCGAACGCAGAGGCAGGAAGAGCAATGAGATGAAGGGAGAAAAAGAAGGGTTGAAATGGCATCCTCTCTAAACTTAATGAAACAGCATCCTTTAATTTTTTTTTTTAAGTAATTATAATAAAGATGGAAAAACATAATAAAGGCCTCCCAGCCCCCACCTGCTAACAGTAATTATAATAGACTCAACAATAAATGGTAAAGCAGCACAGAGCTGCATCTTGGGAATTCTCTGGGGTCTGTGGATTAGCTTGAAAAGCCTGAATGATTAAAATACACTAATTAAAATTTTGTGTTCCTTGGTAACTCGTCTTCCTGGGCCCCTTGTGCTGGTAAAATGGGAATAAATGTGACAAAAGCAAATACTGCTTCAGACTCCAGTAAGTAAACAAGTATAATCCAGTTTTCATAGGTGTTTCCATTACATATTTCACAAAAACTAACGCTCTTCAGACGCGCATTATTTCTCAAAGGAATGGTTCAGACAAAAATGAAAACTCTCTCATCATTTATTCACACTTTTCATGTCTTTTAAAACCCATCTGACATTCTTTCTTCTGCTAAACGCAAAATATATTAAGCAAACTGTCAAAGCTGCTCTTTTCTATACAAAAAAAAAGTTTTAAGGCAAGATTTTTAAAGAAAAACTTAAATTTCAGTCTTTTTTCAGTCCGAATGGCTTCAGAAAATAGCAAACAAGTCATATAGACCACTTTATTGGCTTTTGGAGCTTGATCGCTCCAGTCTCCATTCACTTTTATGATATGGAAAAGAGCAGCCAGGACAATCTACTAAACTTCTCCTTAACTTCAACTCAGGTTAACACAAAGTCAAAAAAGGTTTGGAACAACAGAATGAACAAATACACTAAAATAATGGTGCTATATAGCATTAAAAGTGGTTATTTGGCTTGTAATCATAGGGGAACCACTTTTGGTGTTGTATATAGCACCAAATCTTGGTGCTTCAGTGGTTCTTCAGCGGTTCTTCACCGGTTCTTTGGCATGACTGAGGGGCTATATAGCACCGCTACCATATACAGAACCTGCTAAGCTCCTGTATGGTTCTTCAGCGGTTCTTTGGGGTGATTAAGGTGCTATATAGTACCACTGCCGTAAAAAGAACCTGTTTAGCCCCGTTATGAGACAAAGAACCACTGTTGGTGCTGTTTAGCACCATTTTTGCAATATGGCACCTCTTATGGTTCTACATAGCACCATTTGACAAAGGTGCTGTATAGCACCTTTAAAGAAATGGTGCTATATAGCACCAAAAGTGGTTCCCCTATGAATACGAGCCAAGAACCAATTTTAGTGCTATATAGCACCTATATAGTACTAACAGAATTTAACACAAATCAGTTAATCAACTCAAATCAGTCTCAAAAACTCTCAAATCAGCTTATAAAGGAAGTCTCTCGAATATTGAGGTGACCTTGCCTTTACTCGAAAACAGTGACCGGTTTCTAACATGAAACTGAATCGATAGTCCTTTGAAACAATCCAAACTAAAGAGAAAACGCTGCTAAATCTCATGAGTAATATGCAGCAAGAGGCTTTTGCATGTTTTGACACATATGGAGAGAATGTCAGGCATAAAGAACAACAGCATTTGATCAAAGAGCAAAACGTAGCAGTAGTAATTATGCTGTAGCCACTTCATTCAAACAAGAACAGATCTCCTCGGCTCGCTCGTCTCTCAATACTGGGCTTCAGTAGTAAAGATACGGCATGAGATCGGTCATGCTGGAAATCTAATGTGTCACCGGTGTGGTGAGGAACATGCTTTTAAAGGGGCCACGTTTTTCGAGGGGGGTCCTGGGAGGCCATCGCCTCTTTCCTTTCGCAATGCGCTGTCTCTGTGAATGATGGTAATCGCTTGTTTGCTGTCAGCAGGAACAATGGAGCAGGGGAAGACGTCTTTAACCCCCCCTTCCCAATCCCCGCTCACTTTGAGACATGGATACGGCAAGTCAATCCCTTGGTAAAATCACACGGAATCAAACAGAACAGAAATATCAAGGGTGTTAAGTACATGCCCGGGTTACTCTTGATAGCTGCGTTCGATGCTTCGGGAGATTCAGCGAAAGGAAAATAAAGATCTTGTAAAGAGAATATGTTCTTGTGATCAGGTTAAAACCCAGCTAGAGAATGTGTACACACAGGTTTAATGGGAAAATATGCTAATATCAATACAGTATTTATTCTTTACTAAAACAATGTTAACTTTGGTTTAGCTGGATAAACAACGCTGACAGAGCTTGTTGAGAATGTGGAGGAAAGAAAGGAAAACCAAGGCTAATTATGAGGTTAAGAAAAGTAGAGCTGGTCTGGCTGTTGGTTCTCGGCCAGCACGGCTTTGGAGATAAACTACAGCTGTGTCTGAACATGTGGATACACTGCCAAAAATCATTGTTTAAAAGAAATATAATAATAATAATATACTCCCATAATTGTTTTTTACAAAAGTTGTCACTTGAGCAGTACCCTTTCAAAAAGGTACACCTTTGTATCTTATTTAAGGTTCAATGTTAGTATTTGAAACATATGACTTCATTTGACTTTGACATTTCTAATAATAATAATTATTATTATTTTATTATTTAATTAAATAATTTGTAATAAAATAAGCAAAATGATCTTTGAAAATTAATTTTTGTTAAGTAGTAATTTTGTATATTTTTGTTTATACAAGAAGTTTATACTTCTATATAAAGCTTCTATATAAACCTACTATATAAAAATTAGTTAGAGTAAAGGTTTCTGCACACTAAGTCGTAGAAATATTCGCATGTTTTTCCGTTTTTTCATATTCCTTTCCTATCAAAATGCATGCTACGGATGCGAAAACGCAGATGATCCAAAAACCTGATCCATGATTTATGACGAACGTTTCGGAGGCAGTGTGTAAAAGTGATTGACTCAATTTCGGACTCAATGACCTTAAGGAACAAATTATTTCTATGTCAATTAAATTCATCTTCATCGTTCTAATGTTGATTTTACTACAAAAAGGACAAATTTGTTTGTTTGTGCTGTGTGATATAACAATATATGCTAAAATAGTAAAAATGGCTGCTTACAAATAAGCAAATTTATCTTTGAACATGTATATTTGTTAAGCAATGTTGCATATTTTTCTTGTTTATACCAAAGATTTATACTTATAAATAAGTACTTGTTAGTGGTGTAAGAAGAAATGAAATCAAGACATATTCTCTAAAAACTCTTAAATTAATCTTGTTTTAAGTATGACTGTTGTAGACAAAATAAATATTTATTGTATAATATGATGATAAAAATACTCACAATTCCTGCTTATATATTTAAACATAAGCAGGAATATATTTTGGAAAAATGTAATTAATTAAAAATATATTCTCTTAAAACTCTTACCTTGTGCACATTTGTAAAGTAAATGCATCTTGTTTAGGGAAGATCAAAAATACTTTTTGCTCTGTGATATCTGCTTGAATAAAAAAAAGACTCAAAATTCCTGCTAAAAACTGAATTACCTTTTCAGTTACCAGAGCTTAGAAGCCAATGACCTGGTATTTTGTCTCTATGGAGCATCGAGGGAGGGGGGGGGGTTAGAGGCTGCAGGCATGAGTGGGTATAGGAGACGGGCCAGACTGGCACGAGACTCATGCCCATTTACTCCTCACCACCGGGCATGCTCCGTGCGAGGCGTGCTGGTGGTCTCAGTCTTGAGAGCAAATTAGATCCACTTCATTTAAATATTCCAGCCAGGAACAAAAGGATGAAGGGTGGAGGAGATGTGCTAGAGATATGCGCCTGATATACATGCAGGCCAGGCGAGATCCATGCACATCTGAAAAACAGATTGCCTCGCTTAGAGAAAAAGAGACACAGCCCAAAGGGGAAAACTTAATCAGATATAGATGTAAAGTCAACACATTGGATTATACGCCACGTGTGAGCGAGCAACAGAGAGAAAGAGCGGGGGATGAGAAATGGCAGAGGGCATATTTGTTGTACCACGTCCCTTTTGTAGAGGTGCTATAATGTGTATGTGCTCTTTGTTCGCTAAAAACCTCAACATGACTCTCGGTTATAAAAACTTCTGCCTCATTGCAATTATACAAAAGAAAATGAACACTTTTGGGTTGCCCTGGTAACCTAATTGCATCAGTACATTGCACACAGGAGCCAAAGTAACTGAATTTTGATGAAAAGGCGGCGATAATTTACGGCATTGAGAAATTAGTTGCCGTGGCGACGCGTTAATTACATCTCAAATTAACAATGCAAGTGTAGTGAAATTAAATATAAATCATATTTTTTGCATAAATTACAGGGGTTGATTAGTGCGAGGCGCCAGGAGAGAGAGGTTGGGATTCCACAGGCCTGTCACATCAACCCTCCCAACACCCCCATCTCATTCAGCTCCTCTTAAAAGAGAAATGCCGTAAGCTCCTTTACACGCCAGCGCTGCGGCAGAAACACGCGTCTGTTTTCTAATTAGCATTTTGATCTTTTTCAGGTTGATGAACTTCTTTACTTCTGTCACTCCTGGAAAAGCATAAAATTATTATTTTTTTTTTCCTTCTCTTCTAAATGATCACTAATGGATGTAACATATGGTATGCAAACATATCCATCATATATAGCCGGGTCTACAACGTCTGAGTCCACTAGTCAAAAAATGCTTCTATTTTTTTGCATTTGTTTAATTTTAATATAACATTTCTGTTCAAAAGTATAGAGTCAAAAATATGTAGATCATAAATAAATACAATAAATATGCAGTAATAAAGTATATAGCAGGTAAATTATTAAAAATATTATTATTATTTAGAATAATTATATATGTATAATAATCCCCCCCAATAATTATATATATTATTAGCATTTATATTAACATAAATTAATACATTTATTACATTTTATTAAATTAAATTCCTTGGTTTCTTTCACATTTTACATTGCAGTGTTAATGATGACGGTTATTATTTAATAACTAATTATTATTAAAGTAAATTATTACATTTATTATATTAAATGACTTGTCTCATTTTTATACTGTTTACATATGTCTACATTTTACATTGTAATGCTATAATGAAGTATTATTATTTAGAATAATAATTATATTATTTATTATTTAGAATAAAAGCATAAAGATGTTTTCTTTCTCTCTCTCTCTCTCCCCTAAATGATCACTAATGGATGTTAAAACATGGTATGAAAACATATCCATCACATACAGCTGGGTCTAAAACGTTTGAGACCAAACGTTTTTTGCATTTCTCTAAATTAATATCATATAAATATAATATGCAGTAACAAAGTCTTCGCTTTTATATTCTATAATATTTAATTGTAATTTTATTTTATTTAAGTTAAAATTTATTTAAATTTCTCGTTATTTCAAAGTTTGAATCTGAAATTTTCAATGCAGTCTCAGATTTATGGTTTCTATTGTCGCTTTACAGGAGGGAAAAAACTTGTACATGTTCTACATGTGATCTTATACATATTGAGTAAGACAGCAGGGTTCAAGGCAAATCAAAATGTTAGGAATTAAGGCTGACACTCCTGAGAGAAAACAATTCCATGTGGCCGATTTTGTGTATGAAATTCCTTTCGATCCCACACGTACAGTGGCATGTGTAACCTCAGAGCATCAAGAACAAGCCTCCAGAGTTGTGTCGGCTGAGGGGGAGCATGTGTCTGCAGAGGAGGAGATAGAGAGAGAGCACAAACACAACAGCAACAGGAACCAACTTGAGCCATCTAAATTATTCATCATCCAGATGGATTCCTTTCTCCTTGAATTTTCAACTCAAATAGACCTATTCACCTACAATTTTCACTGCCGCCTGTTGTGTCCGATGTCGCTCAAACCACAAAAACAACACACACAGCCGTTCAAACCACAGCTGGGAAAAAAATCCCAATGAACACTCTTGTCCTCACAATCCTTTTTCTTTCTTTCTTACTCTTTCTTTTTTCCTTCTGTTACGGTGAGCTAGGGGAGTGACATTGGGGGAAGGATATGAAAAAGCCTGCAGCCCCCAGAGACAGTAACTATCTGCCATTTAGCCGCTAAAATGTCAGCAAAATTTAATGAACTCCACGTGTGTCTCTATCAGTCCTTGAAAAGTATTTTATGTCTTCTGATGCTTTTTCTGCTCTTTATTCCTCTGATAATTCCAAACAGCATCAAATGAAGTGTTTACAGGATTTATGCTTTTTTTAAACATAAAGTGTAATGGTTTGCATCTAAAAATAAGCAAAAAGTTCATTTTAGATGCTAGCATTTTGTATAAATATAATAATAATTTTCAAATATAAAAAATTGCTATCCTGAATTATATTATAATTATAATTATATTCAGGATAGCCGGAGTGATTTGGAAGATTTTTAAAGTGTTGAGCGCACAAAAAGTTCTGTGCGAAAGATGTCATGAACTCAAAGAAAAAAAACTAAATACATAATTGGAACCAGCCATGTGGATAGAAAATGTCAAAAAATAAACTTCAAGCCATTTATGTGAGACTGCAATCAATTTAGACTCCAGATTTAGATTTAAAAGGTTAAAATAATCTATTTAAAATCTGATTTCATGTTATTTCGATTTTTCATTTCTTAGATATTTTTAAGAAAAATGCATCTTTTAAAAAAAAAAATGTATTTCAATGTTTTTAAAGAAAATTTAAATCTCTTATGTTGGATTTATCTATATACATGCATTTTTCGACTCTCAGTCATTTTCTGAGGCAACATTTGCAAAAGCCACAGAAGACATACCATAATAAAGCGCTTTTGAAAATGACCAAAGCAGTATTATGATTCTGTGGGACACTCCCATGAAAATTATTTTGCCAGACTGCATTATGAAACATTTCCATCAAAATACTCTTACACAACACTGCACACGGCTCTCCATCTCTATTGTGTTAGCCTGACGCTCTCTTCTTCTCACCTCAGTCATTAAGGCCCATGTGCCAGGATACAGATGGACAGCCTACATTACCAATATGACCAACCTCTGCTGGCAGAGGTCCATTCACGCAAACTTACTTCCTGGCCTTGGATAAGGAGGTAGAGATGACCTCAGTCTCCAGGGGCAACTCTTCCCTTGTACATATCCACTTATAAATGTGCCTGATGACTTTTAAAAGGACAAAGAATCATTAGGAGAATAAGTAGCCTTTCACATATTCCTTCTGCAACGCCCCCTGAAAGTAATTCCAATGCATTTACACAAAAGAGAATTGCTTTACTGGGAGAGGCAGTGGTTTAATGGTCCAATACGCTCTTGGCCCAAGTACAATTATCTTCATATGATGGTGCAAAAAAGAAAAAAACTTAGGCTTTGAAGGAAAAGCGGGTTCAGTGAAATGTCAGTGTGCACACAAACATTTGGCCTTTCATAAGTAAATAAATCATTCAAATAAAAAAAAAAACATTAACACAACAGTTATTACTCTTTGCACAAACAAACTGCAGTTGATCAAGGCATAAAGAAAACATTTAACATCTTTAGCGCAAAATGAAAAGCAAACACAGTAAATCATTCAAGAAAGACTCCAAATGCAGCTTTTCATATTGATACAGCGTTTATTGGTTTCTTTTAGATCTGTTATATAATAATGGATTTGAAAAGTAAGGCAACACGATGGTCAGAAGGTAGAGAGACCCACCCCAAGACCCTTTTTCCAGTGTATATTTCATATATATCTCAGCCCGGTCAACTGAGCACTAAAATATGTAATAAGTCTTTTTCTAACACTGATTTATGATTTGAACAATCACTTCAGTTAATACAAAACCTGTTAAAAGAGCCAAAGTCTCAACATGTCTCTGTGTGCAGGGGCTAAAACTGGCATGACCTGCCATACAGATTATATTAGGCAGATGTTTGAAGTTAAATAAATATACCCTTTCATTTTGCCTGCTATATGCCTCACTCCATAAAAAAATCCAGACCCTCCCAACAAGATTAAATAAAAAACCCAAATCCAAAGTAATACAGAATAGTTTTAGTAGCAGGAGGGAGCATAGAGTAGTTTGTGGGACGGCCTGCCCTGCATGGTGAAGCATCACCTGAGCTTGTTTTATTGAAAGAACACCTCTGAGCAAGTAAAAATCTACTCACTCTCAGGCCATGATGTAGATGAGTTTGAACTCTCATTCTGGCGGCACCCATTCAAGTGACAATGCTAAACTTCTTCAAATTTGTTCTGATGAATAAACAAACTCGCCTACATCTGGTGACCTGAGAGCGAGTACATTTTTCAGCAAACTTTCATTTTTGGATGATCTATATTCCTTTAAACGTGGAACACAAAAGAGATATTTTAAAAGGGTTTTATGCCCATGAATTTAAAGTCAATGGGGCCCAATGTTCTTTTTAAAACAACATGAGAGTGAGTAAATGATGACCGATTTGATGACCGATGTCTGTACTCCAACAGTAAATGGACAAAAGTATTGATGGATGAAGAATAAAAAGAATGAGAATCATTTTGCACCAAACGCATTACTTCATTTCTTCTTTAGAACACAAAAGGAGACATTTTTGAAGTAGTGGATCCATTTGCATTTTCCATGAAACTATTTTCCCAAAAATTGTGTTCCACAGAAAGAAAGGGAAAAAAATGACAGTACAGAGGAAATAATCACATTTAACTGCTCTTTAAGGAAAGAGAAAACAAATGCATAGGGAACTTTAAAGCTGATGTTTTTCCTACTTTGGTGTATGAGACAGCCATGGCTTGGTCGTTATGAAGCATAGACATATTTAAACAGTCTGAGTATCTGAAGAAAATGATTTCTAGTCAACAGCATGGTATACTGTACATGTATAAATTACACACACAAGACAGGAACTGAATCAGGCAGACAGTCTGTCTTAGCATAAATTCTAGCTTTCCAGAATAAATTGATATGGGCGTTTAAACATCCCATTTTGTGCTGGAAGTGCTTTCACTCAGTGCTAAAGTTCTTGCGGCGGGAAAGAAATCAGTTAAAATTGAAACCTGCTCTTTGGCTGTTGACAGGTAGAAATTTGAAACAGCCATATGGTTGGTAATGGGAGGGAAAGAGGAAGGAGAGCCCACTAGAACCTGACACTCCCATTAGGACCCTCCTGAAAAGTGAAATATTTGATCACGAGAGGGAAATTGAGCAAAAATGAACTGAAACTAGATATAGTCGACTTACTTTCCCGTCCGCGGCCCGATATAGATGTCACTCAGAACTTAATAAGCTTTTGAATTTCCATTTTATCACAGAAAATAGAGTGTGAGAAATAAAATCAGCCAGTTTCACCCTAATGGACAAAGTAATGGAGAGGTGGAACTGACACAATACATTTTGTCTGTGGTAATACCATCAAAATGAAAGCATATTCACTGCTGGAGTTTTCAGGGAATCAATTCAAACCAAATAGTGGCCCTTTTTCTCTAGGTTTTTATTTCATAATGGCTCCAACAAATACAGCACTTTGGCTTTCGGGCAACGGGGTGTCACTCAGGGCGATAGCAACAGAGTCATTTATCCAATAGAGTCGAGTCCTGAAGCCAGTGCGCAGACTGCGCGTTTCGATTCACTCTCTCTCTCTTTCTCTATTTCAGCTCTGTGAGCATTAGCCAGACGCTATATTGATCCCACAGGAAAGGATTAGCTCACTTTTAGACCAAAGTGTTACATATGAGGTCAGGTCATATCAGATGACCTCTGCGGCTCGCAGCTTGGTCTGAAACTGTCGGGCTACAACACGACCGGCCTACCCGACTCGCAGCTCACTTCAAAAGAGACCAGCCTTGGGCCCGTCATCACGAACAGCGCTGAGAGAGCTGAACTCGCAGCCAGATGGACCTCAGCCAATCCTGTTCAAACACCAGGGACCGTGTTCAGAGAGAACGGGTGTGGTAGCAGCCTCGACAAACCGCATTAAACGGTTAAAGCCATCACCAGGGTTTCTTTTAACCCTTCTGTTCTACAGAGACGAATTGTACACATGTTTAGGGTGCCAGAAAAATAAACTAACTAACTACAACTCACATTTTTTATTGTGGCTCCTTGAAAAATGTGTCCTCATGAGAACTCAAACAAAAGTAATATATCTGAAATCTCTAAATAATATTTATATTATATTAAACATTATATGTATAACACCATTTTATAATATTAGATTTTAAAAATACTTTTTATGTAAGACTATATAATACAAATAATCAATAAAAAAAATTGTAAATGTCATTAAGTATAAATCTGATTCATACACTGCTCAACTTAAAAAAGAAGATAAAAACAGTTGTTTAAATAAATCTTAAATAATATGTATACTATTATTTATTAATTATTTGTGTACAATTATTAAATATAGTTAATATTATAATAAATAATATTACATTATATATTTAATAAAACATTTTATATTTCATACTTTTTATAGAGGACGATGTGTATATAATATAAATTATATCAATTATATATATAAAGATTCCGAAATGTTCTCAAACACATCAAGAGGGTTTAAAAAAAGTTAACATTGAAACTGTTGTTTTAAACTATCACAACGCCAGAAAGAGCGTTCAAAATAAAAGTTCCACATTGAGTAAATCTGGAAATCCCTTCTTTAAAAGTTGTTTTGTTAGGCAAGAGAACAGCTAGTCAACGGCAAGATGCAAATCTAGGCTTGCTTTGTTTTTGACAATAATTACAGAAAGTGAACAAGAAGAAGAGTCCTCAGTCCCCTGTGTTCTGCTGCTCTATTAATTATTCTGAGGAAGACAGATGTTAAATTGCGTATGCCCATCAGCACTAAGACTTTCACAAGATTTATCATTCATGTAAATCATGAATAAAATATTTCCTTGCCAAGAGAAAATGTTACATCTGTTTGGTGCATCACAGACACCGTGATGCAAGAAAAATCCGAACTGGAAAATGCCGGTGACCACCTATATGAACACAAAAAGAGTTTATGGAACTAAAATGGTTCTTTTTCTCCTACACAGCATGAAATTAGATTAAACAGATGTTGAATTCATTAATATGAATAAAGCTGTTTTAATTTTGTTTTTACTGCACATTTGCATAAGCCTTTAGTTATGTGCCAAATAATTGAGACGTTTGCCTCTTGACTTTAGAGTACAATTTTGCTGTCCAGCTTTATGTTGATACTTCATTATCTTCATGAATATTCACAAACCAAAGTGACTTTAATACAGTGTTGTGAAAACACAGACAATATTTGTATCTCTTTTCACTTCGCATCCGCCCACGAGCTTCGGAGGAATAACAGTTGTTGTTTTTTTTATCACCGTAGGCCCTTCTTGTCTAATATACTACCATGCATACGAAAACTCACTGGCCAGTGGCTATAAATATTCTTTAATGGCTATGAAACTCTAGTTTGCATTAGTTTTATTAAACAGATTTTTTGTTCCCATGACGACATCATATATAAGCCAGTCAAAATACGCTTATATTTTTGTTTCAGAAAAAAAAGCCCAGTTTTAATAAAACGTGCACAAGATGCTTTGCCTTCCTCCGGATGCATAAATAAGTAAGCAGTGACAGACAGAGTGTCATCTGTGAGGAGAGAGAGAGAGGGAGGTAAAGAAAGGGAGCATCAATGTTCCAGGAGGAGGAGGACGAGGTCGGGACACGAGTCGCGGGGACACAGCCCTTTCGCGTCGCCCCCGGCCACCATCACGCCGGCCTGCCCTCGGAACAGACAGCCAGGCTCTCACAACAGATGGAACTAATGATGCGCAACAAAAGAGATCATTTCACTGTGGTCCTGGGGAAGCCACAAAGAGCGCTGGGACATTTGAATGATAGGGCCAGCCAGTCACTAGGGGTTAGATATGGGAAGCTTTTATGGAGGTGGAAAAGTGAATAGAGGCTCCCTGGCCCTCCTTCGGCCCCTTTGATGTCTCTCACAGAACCAGTGCGCCACTTTTTAAAAGGGAAATATGAAAAGTGGAAGACTAGGGCCTCTGCCAATCTCTTTTTCATTCTTTTTTATGAGCCTTGTCAGCAGGAAATCCCCAGTTTTTTGAAGATGCATGAGTTCATGGCGAATGTACAGTTTGATGTTCTTGTTCGGAGCACTGAGGAATAAAAGATTAATAAAAGACAGTAATGCGCTCATTCAACATTTCAAAAAGCTTTCAAATAAACTCAAGAATCAACAATAAAGTTTTTTTTTTCCCCGCTTGCCCTGCCAACATTTTCACAGGTCCCACCACAAAGAAGCTTATTTGAATAAATAAATAATTATTAAAGAAAGAAAGAATATTAAATCCTTATGAACAAAACAATAAAAATAATAAACATAAATATATACAATATAAATATATTTGAAGTCAAATAGTTTCTTATTTATAAATTATATATTTATATACAGAATTTAAAAATTGTTTATTATTATTAATAATAAAATTATCTATCTATCTATCTATCTATCTTACGTCTTATCACAAAAATTAATTGAAATAATTATTTACTAAATAATTCATATAAAACAATTCAATATAAAACAATAAAACAAAATCAATATTTATAATAATCTGAATCAATAATAATATTATATATCATATAAAAAAATCTATATATATTTTATTATTACATATATTATATATTATATAAGTTTTGAACACTGTATTAAAACTCACAGTTGCCTTGTGCCATCGTTATTGTTAAAAAAACTGCACTGTATTAAAAAATAAATAAAAACAAATGGAAAATGTGCAGTTACGTGATGTCAGCATATTTTTAGGTTACCCAACAAAATACTTTTTCAATGTAAATAATTTCAATAAAATTACTAATGAAGGGGATGAATGGAAATGTACATTGTTCTATAAAAAATATATTTGCATAAATTCAAAGGCTTGTACTGCGAGAGCATACGAGTTAAGTGCACAAAGAGCATTCTGATATATTCTGATATCCATACAGCCTAGATTTCAATGACAAAAGAAATCCCATATATCATTCACCTAGGGGTCCATTCAGACCATGATACCACGCTGTGGGACACCATCATTTAACTTCAGTTAGAACATTGAGGAAAGGGAAAAGGGCAAAGGTACCCTCACTTTCTAAAGCAGGCTCTTATTTATTGGCTTACTCTGCATCGCTCAGGTCAAAACAAATGAGTGTTAACATCACTTCCTCCCAGTCCGAACAATAATAGACTAGTTCAGCCAAAAAAGAACATTCTCTCATCATTTACTCATCGCCAAACCTGTAACGTAAAAGTCAATGTGTAAATATTAAGAGAGTTTTCATTTTAAGATTAACTATTCCTTTAAGTGCACATCAAGCAGACCGGGCACGTTCCTTCTGCTGTTTGAAAATAAACAGAGGGGGGAAACAGCGCACCTTCAAACACCTAGGGAGGGGATTTAAGTAAGATGTGAAGCGTTCAGTAGCTCAATCCGCTTCCCTACTTCCATACAGTAGATATCAGTGAAAGTTCAGGCTGATGCTGACACGAACAGAGGAGCGTGTCGTTATTAGCGGCAGGTTAGTTCTGATAACACTATCAGCCTCCTCCCCCTGGGCCAGCGGTGCTGGGCCTAACCCTCGAATAAAGCCGAAGTGTCTCGACTCCCTGGCACATTAGCTCTGATTACAATGACCTTCATTATATCTGCTACCCTTATTATACACATAGAGCACAGCGCTCCCTTGGGCTGCACACTGCAGCATAAAGGAGAGGAGGTGGGGTGGCCCGCTATAGGAGGATGCGTGCGTGGCATGTGACTGACCGCAACCACGGTGGTCCTGCATAATATCCTTGGCCGAAAAACAGGATATCAGGCCATTGTGCAAAAGTAAGGTAATTGTTCCCAAAAGAACAATGCTTGGAAGAGGTGCAAGATAAAATCCTTGTATTTCAATTGTTTCATATTAAAAAAAAAAAAAGCACAATACCGATGTATTCACTGTCAAAGCACACTAAAAAGAATGTGGAAACCCTTATGTGTCTTTTGAGCATTTCATTTCAAAATAATTGGGTTGGGTTTTTTGATTCAATCCAATTTACGATTTAAATGGATTCAGTTTGATTAAATTCAGATTTGATTTAAATTCTTTTGGGTATATTTAAGTTATAAGATCCATTTTAGTTACACAATGAAGAAATGCTTCTGCTAAATGCTAGATCTCTGCTACTGCTTAGTATCATAGACTGATTCAAACTCATCCTTTTCAACTATTCATCAAAAGAACTGGCTTTAGGAACAGACTAAACAGGTCACACTGTATGTTTTAAGTCACTAAAAACAACTGGTTTATAAGAGTCACTTGTTTGTGAATCAGACTACACTGATTGTGCTGTATGTTTCTGATTCGCTAAAAACAACCAATTCATAAAAGTAATTTCGAAATTAATCAGAAAACACTGGTTACACTGTACCTTTTGATTGATTAAAAACAACCAGTTCCTACAAGTCATTTTTTTGTGAACCTATTTGTTTGTGTCTACACTTGCCGCGTTTCCATTACCCTTCAAAAATTGTGAATTACAAATACACCCAATGGAAACACGTCAATTTCGCTAAAACTCCCATTTATCACAAAAATGTTTTTACGCTAACATGAGTTGGTTTTTCAGGCAATTTGAAAAAGAAATATATTGCAAAAATACAATGGAAACTGATTCGCATATACAGGTCATTTGGCGTTCGTAAGTCACATGATAATTTTTTTATGGACTATAGCCTCCAAGAAACACCTCATACATGGGCACTCTCAAGCTCTTTCCTTGCCATTAATGCCATTATTGCTTAGATACTGCTCACATCTGCGGCACATTATGGCTCCGACACGGCCACCGGAGCTGATCGTGGCCACTCTAGTCAATGCTTGCGTTTATACCAGCCACTAGGGGTGGGCGATATGGGAAAAATATCATATCACGATCTTTTATAGAAATATCACGATTCACGATTTTTATCACGATTCTTTGTTAGTTTTACTATTTTGGTTTTACAAGTTGTCTGAGCATTACAGCCAAACTAGAAAGACAAAGATGCATGGCAGATATTTAGGCCAAAGTGGGCGAAGATAAAAAATCTTTGTCATTATTTTATTAAAAAATAAGAACAAAGATACACATTACAAATACACATAATATACAAATAAAACAAACGGTGCTTTATTTTCAGGTACAATAGGTGTATTTAGCAGAGCATTCAATGAAATTGAATGAACAAATATAAAAATAAAACACTAGATAGACTGATTCCTAAAGCAACTGTATTAAAGTTTTTCAGTCAAGAATAGTGAGTGATTTTTCTCTTTGCGTTTTGTTGTTTTGTTAACGTTAAATGAATAGTTCCCCCACAAATTAATATTCTGTCATCTGTCTGTCAATTCTGTCATAATGTTGTATTTTTATATCATCATTTACTCAAAAGTTGTTTTAAACCGGAATGAGTTTCTTTCTTGTGCTGAACATTTATAAATGCTATTTTGAAGAAGGTGGAAAACCAAACAGTTGCTGGTCCTCAGTGACTTCCATAGGATTTTTCTTTCCTACTATCAAAGTCAATGTGGACCAGCAACTGTTTGGTTTTCCACTGAGTAAATAATGACAGAAATTAAATTTTAGGGTGAACTATCCCTTTAATGACAGTCGACAGCACGTTTAGTGTCCTGTCCCTTTAAGAGCTGCACGCATCTAATAAACAGGCACGCATACGTTTCTCTCGTAACTATTTACTTTCATTTTAGAGATAACCAACTCAGTCTGTATGTAAACCTTGTGTGTTTTGACAGTATTAGCGCAAAATATAACTTAGTTGAGTAATCAGGCGCTGTTAGACAGGCGTTTTAGTGCGCGTGCTTCAGGTGTATGCGCTCAGAACAAGCGCACGTCAGACCAGTGCGAATTAAACATTTAACCAGCAAGGCTTGTATGCAAATAATGTACTTTTGCGAACGCGAATAAGTGCAGTGTCCTGTCTGAGTAACTCTACTGCTGTATGTCGTGTTGTACAGTATATAAAGACGGCGGCGCCAGAACTGTATTTGACAATGTGCGCGGTAGCGCGATAATACGATATTTCTTAAAAAGCAGATCGTGGAGATATTTTTATCGTCCACGATCAAAAATCGTCATATCGCACACCCCTACCAGCCACGCTGCAGCACATTTCAGAAACGGCCCAGAAGTGGCTCCCCATACTGCTTTGCTAAAGATAGACACATTCATCTCCTTCGATTAAAAATAATGGCTAGTGCGGCTGCAACATACATAAACCTAAAAACATCTGTCGCCAGTAGTCGCATAACAGTAGTTAATGGAAATGCTGTCAATTCACAATAGGTTTTTTTTTTAATCAACATTTATAAAATATCACAAAAGTTTTGTGCAAATCTGTAACGGAAACCTGGCTTGTGTTAGTGCTGTATGTTTTGATTCACTAAAAAGTACTGGTTCATAAGAGTCATTTGTTCATGAACTGGACAACACTGGACGCACTACATGTCTTGGATTCACTAAAAACAACTGGTCCACAAGAGTAATTCATTCCTGAATTAAACTACATTGGTCATATTGTTCCTTGCCATTATTTCACAGTACATGATCTCTTTTTTTTCCATGCAAACTCACATTCACAAATATTCACAAATATTCAGTGGTCGTGAAGACAAAGATAATAAAATATACAGAAATCCAAGTTTTCCCTAATACTAAAACTAGTAACCAACAGCACAAATCCATCTTTTATATCCGTCTGCATCAGAGGAGTCTATACAGGAGATCATGATGTCTTAATTTGCCTACAGACGCATAATGCCGGTCACCTCCAGCCTGCAGTCAGAGCCAACGGATGCTGGCAGCAACTCTACGAGAAGAATGGAAGCTGGACCGGGGCCCTAACGGAAAGCTCGGGGACTCTCGTCACCACTTAGCATACAGCATGCTTGTTAACTTCAATTTTCTGCTCATTCCCACTCACAGGGCCGCAGGGCTAACATTCTTCAATTCTTGGCAGACGCACCCTCTGGCAGGGGTGACCACCCCCTGAACGGCAGGGGAGCGGGATAAAGACGCAGAGCACGGCCCACAAATCTCCTCGCTCATCTGCGTGCGCCTGCTGGCTCTCGCAGCATCCTTCTCGCTCTCCTGCCATGGCAGCCGTTACCCATGGAGACCTGCCTCTCCCTATTCACTTAGCCTGGCTAACCGAGCATCGAGCAGTAGGGGTGCGAAGGGAGGGAGGAGGGCATCGGTGCAGTCTGCAGGGGGCCGGTGTGTTTGTTTTGTGGAGAGCGGTCTAGAGAGCTGGCTAAATCTGCTTGTTTTGGATTAGAGGGAATTGGGAGGCTGTAAGCACTGGTTTAGGTGATGATTCCTCAATGACTAGTTAAGGAGTACAACACTTGCCAGACCAGTGAGATGCCCAGAAGGACAGAAATACTGGAAAATAATGTCCTTATAAACTGTTTTTTTTTTCTGGCATGCTAATCTCATTTATGAAATTACCCACAAAAATGTGCTTCATATTCAGCTTCAGCTTCAGAATCCGAATCCCAGACATCGACTATTATTGGATTATCTGAAACAATCATTTTCTTTCTAGATTTTTCTTATTCAAAAACATTGCACATGTACTGTTTATATCCTGCACTGTTATTTTCTCTCTCATCATATTTTCGTCAACAGTTTATTTTAATTAAAAACATTTTATTGTCATCATGATTTGCACTTTTTGGTCTCACTGTTGACAAAAACAATGATTTTTCAAACAAATTTTTGGTCACACTTTAGTTTGCGGACCAATTATTACTATTAATTAATTATTAACTATGACATTTGCCTCAAACTCATAATTTGCTGTTTATTAATAGTTAGTAAAGTAGTTGTTAAGTTTAGGTACCGGTAGGATTGATGGATCTAAAATATGGTCATGCAGCCATAACAACTAAAAGGTGTGCATCACAACAAAAATAAAATATTTAAATTAAAACTCCTGACGAAAAATTACTGCTGACAAAAAATTGACAAGAAAAAACATCAACCATGCACTAACAATTCTTTACGAATAATAAAAAAATGATATAAAAAATATGATGGTTTCAAGTAATCCAATCATACACAATAATGTCAGGGATTCTGATATGTGAACTGAAGCTAAACAGTATAAACACTGGTTTAATGAAATGCTTTGATATGCTCAGGTTAACTCACCCAAACACATCCTATGCAAATGAGATTAATCACATGTATACACAACATAAACAAAATATTACAACAAAATCACAAAAGTGAACTTGATGCTAGTCAGAATGTGCAAGTCATGCTATAAATACAATCTTTCTGTGACTAAAGCATACACAATTTACAAAATTCTATTACAACAGTGTACCCATTACATCACAATATCTTTTCAGGAACTTTTTACACAACAGTTTTTGTTAACAAAATTGAACTAATTAATACAAGTGCATAAAGATAAGCACTATATTAAATGCTTATATTTAAGTTTGGATGATTCATGCCAGTTCCTATATGTTTTATTACTAGATAAAGTTGCATTTATGTCTCAGGATTGTATTTATGGGTTTAGAAGCGGAACTAGTGGCAGATGAACAGGAACCTGGTGAACGTTGAGCGCTCCTGGGCTTTTAGGGCTTAATTAATCAAGGCCTCTGGGTATTATGACATGGTTGGGCTTCTCCATGTGTGTGACTCAATTAAGTTGTTTCGTGAACCAGAGGTGTGACTTCAATATTGCTTAGAGTCACTACTATCACACGAGCTGTGGTTAACATTAGCATTTGGGGCGAACTGAGGCGATTCCAAACATAGTCATAGTCTTCTTCTGCTTCATTGACAAAACACAGCAAGATGAATGCAACGAACAGTTACGCTACTTTAGCATGAGTTATTTCAGCACCAAAACCTGCCACCTATTCACTAACCACAGCAATCCAGCTTGCTGGTATACCATCAAACCACGCATTCATAAAATATGTCATTGTTTACTGGCATAATTTGCATAAAAAACAAACAACATCAGCCAGCAGAATTCTTTTTTAGTACTACACAATGACTTAAGTCTACACAAAATTGCGAGCCAAAAACCTCCTTTATGCTGACTGATATGACTGCTTTAAGGTAACTGGCCGGTTAAATAGTCATTAGCAAACTATAGATGCATTATGGTACATTGTGACACTGACCTTCAAGATATATTGAGTGCTCCAGTTTTGTCTCAGTCCTGTGGGTCACTGTCTTCTTGCCAACAGTTAGCTTGCACGTTCACACTAGACTCTTACATAGCTGTCTGTTGATTCCTGTAAGGACACAGAACAGTTATGGGTACATATTTTACCACCAAACCATAAACCAGAAACGCAAACAAAGATTTTGATGAACTTTTAAAAAACGCCTCCCATTCGCTACTTTGACAAATCAACATTCGGTTTGTGTGACCGTTTTTAATGCATCTTTTTATACCAGTGCTGTCAGTGGCTTGTAACATACTCAGAATTTTATAAACAGCGCTGTTTCCGCAGCACAGTAACTACTTTCATTTCATTGTAAAACCTGTCAAAACTCCAATTAGATGTTTAGAGAGAAAAATACGACTTTCAATTTGCCCAAACAAACCACTCCGTAAGTTAATAAAAAGGCATTATCATCCATCTTGTGCTCTTATTAGATTGTGTATTTATGCATGCTATCCTTTCAAGAGAAACAAGGGTTTGTGGGTAAAACACAAGGGGAGTGTGTAGAGTCTGAAATACAGATTTCATGAGAGTGAGAGATAAAAATGAAATGCGTAGATTTATTTCATCATGTTAAATAGCTTTAATAGTTATTTTTTACCAGGTGAAGTCTGTCTCATTTCATACACATATCAATATGAAACAGATACCATGTATACAATGAGTTATTCTTATTTATCCTAAAATACTGATGGACTTTAATGAGCTTTTTGTTTTAGATAAGGGCTGAAAACAACAGAATTAGAGGCTTGAAATTCCAATTTAAAGAACAGACTAATAACCAGATGATTTTTTTAGACCAGATAAATACACTAAAAACATAATAAATAAAAGTAATTATTGCAGCTGGTAATTACAATGCTAATTATATTGCTAATTAGCTTATTGTGATGTATACTGCGGATGGGGCCTTCACTACGCCTCAGATCACACAGAAACAAAGTCAAAATGGACTTCAGCCTAAATGATAAGAGCACCGCTGAT
This sequence comes from Barbus barbus, assembly GCF_936440315.1. Taxonomy (NCBI): domain Eukaryota; kingdom Metazoa; phylum Chordata; class Actinopteri; order Cypriniformes; family Cyprinidae; genus Barbus; species Barbus barbus. The sequence continues at coordinate 17,187,495 of NC_136718.1, forward strand.
GACAATATGTTTGCTTTAATATTATCAACTGATTGCATATTAACATTCAAATGTCCTATCGGCAACATATTCCCACTGTCCATGTGACCGTTGTGGAATGACATCATTGCAAAGACCTTTGGTCTTACAAACTGAAGAGGTTGATTAATCAGGTCCTCAAATTATTCCTTTCTAAAACCATCTTTAGAAAGGAATAATTTTAATTCAGATTATAGGCCTCATATATTCTCCTGACCCTGGAGTCTGAGGTAAATGTAGACTCAGAAACATGTAACACACAAACTGAACACACCTGAATTCAACAGAAAGACTTCAAACACTGACACACATTATATACTGTATATGCAAACTAAACCTACTGCACTCAAGTCAATAGTATTATATCCAATGTCCTACTACCACATACTGTATAATTACTACATGATATAACATTATTGATGTATTTATCCCTCTCCTCTTTTCGTCTGGAAAAAAATGTGTGAGCTTAATGCAATGACGTACAGTTCAAAAGTCTGGCATCTGTTTATTTTTTTTTGGGGGGGGGAGGGGGGTTGAAAGAAATTTAAACTTTAATTCAACAAGAAGGTATTAACATGCATGCATGCAATTTTTATTAATTAAATAATCCTGACAAAACTGTGTAAGGGTCTCCACAAAAATATTAAGCAGCACAACTGTTTTCAACAATGATAATAAGATATGTTTCGTGTGCATCAAATCAGCATATTGAAATGATTTCTGAAGGATCATGTGACAATGAAAATAATGACAGACAGACAGACAGACAGAGTTATTGTTTTTTCTGCATCTTTATTACTATACTGCAGCTTCTTTCAAAAACCATTTAAAATAAAAAAACATTTGAGTGGTAGTGTAATGAAACATTGGGACATTGTAGTGTTACATATTGATTTTAACTTCCTTAAAAAGAAGGTATGGCTTAATAATCAATATCAATAAATAATATTCAATATCAGAATCAATAATAATAAAGCTAAATTATCACATTTTGGGAAAATAAGGTTGTCAAGTTTATATCTTTTTCCTGTTGATCCAGAAAGCAGAAATAAGTAAAAACCAAAAAAAACGATGACATGACACAAACGCTTATTGCATGCTTTATGAGTGTGATGTTTGACATAAAAATATTCACTTATTATGCTTGAGAACGGGATGACCTGTCATGACACGAAATGTTTTTCACTAAATTTTTTAAGCATGATCTCACAAACAAAACAAAAAAAAGAAAAGAAAAGAAGAAAGCACACACCCAAAAAGGTACAAGAGAAACCAATCGTTCTTACTGATGTCTCGATATTAAATAAATGAACGATGATTCATTTACGCATACGCGTATTACCGTAGGTATGATTCACAGAGATTCACACTGAATAAATTCTGTCATTGCATTGATCTGGATATTTATCTCCAGATAGGGGGGGGATCAAGTATGTATTGTGAACTTCAGGCTATACGGAGGCATATGAAAAGAATAAAGAGTGTATGTTTGCATTGCCAGGTAACCGCTGTGTTTAGATCCGTGGTCACCTGTTATTCAGGAAAACCTTATCTAGGTTTGTCATTGCTCAATAAAACAATGAAACAATGTTTATCTTTACATAGGTTTACGAAAAGAGGGTGGAAAAAACAACAAAAAAATGGCATTTTAGTTCAACAAGGAAAGGGTTAGAAAACATAACACACCCTCTGATCATACAGATAAGACAATGCATCAGGAATAAGAAAAGTTAATGACAGAGTCTGTTCATCCCTCAAAATGAAAGAATGAATTTTTGGGATATCTGCTGATCTGTGCACGCAAATAACAACCTGTGACTACAGCTGCATGGCTTAATCACAGCAATACAGGGAGGGAATATGTAACATGCCAACTTCTCATTATCAAATCCAAATTAATAATTTTCCTAACAATACACCACCTGTCTCCACCTGTGCAATTTTCAGCAAATTGTGGAAAGAGAGAAATGCAGGTTTAAACACATTGGTACATGAGTGTTGACATGGGCTTCACGATAAAAAAAAAAAAAAACATAAAATCTCCCTCCGTTCCCTTGTGTGATAACAACACAACATATTTCCAAAACTCAGGGTTAGGTCACGAGCATTCAAATCTGAACTAGAAGAGCTGGATTTTTCCCCAAACCACATTATTTCTATCAGGTACCTCCCTAACTTACACTCAATTATCGTCGCTCTCGAACACACATGAGAAGGAACATGTGACTACAGTTCCGTGAGCGTTCTGCAATGTTGATTGAGTCATTCATACCCATCGCACATGCGCAACAAACAAGTTGGTTTCAACTAAATCTTTTCTGAACGGCGGATCTGAGAGGAGAAGGGATCAAGCTTTATTCTTGCTCCAGATGTAACGTGATCATTCGTTCTTTTTATCTATTAATGATTTCAAAGGCTTCCAACCATTATTGCTTTTATTCTCTGGAATAAAACCCAGCTGCTCTCTTTGTAGTGAGTCTGTGTGGGTGTATGTGCTTTTGGTGCGACATGGAGGGGGTTGGGAGGGAGAAGAGGAGAGAGGGAACACAAAAAAGGATGAATATCAACTGTTTTTTCAACAAAAATATTTACACTCTACAACATATTACCAATGAGTGTTTTTACAAGATATCAGAGTGGTAAAACTAATTAGCGCGTAACTCTGAACAAGACCCTACCAAACAAACTACATAAACAAGTTATGACAGTCCGCAGGAGGAGTACAATTTGGTCTATAGTTTTTTCAAGCAGTTTAAAGCATTAAAAGCACAAATCCTGTGTATCATCTACCATAAAATTATCATACAACATTGGCATAAACCGCTGAACTGATATTCAGTTCAATGTTTTTAAAATGGTTTTACTTTATTAACTCATTATAATGCTAAAAAAAATTATATGCAGTTTTAAACTCATTTCAATGATAAAAAAATGAAATGCAGTTTGTATGCAATTATTAGTGGATGATTTTCACGCCAACTTTCCTTAAAAAAACAAAGACGCAACATAATTTGGAACTTCTCTCTTGTATGTTGAGGAAAAAAATGTAGTGTGTTTTTACACACATTAAAAGCATTTGTCAACTTGGGCAATTATTACAAAAAGTTATTTTTTGTTGTCCCTAGTAATACATTTAAAATACATTTATTCCATACTAAGTATAGTTAAAATCTATTAACATACAGTATTTACCGACATCGCTCGAGACTTAATGATAGAAAAATTATAATTTTACTTTATTTAGCGTACTAGTGCACGATGCAAATTTCTTAATATTAAGCCTAAAATTAGTTTTAATGTCACTATTGATGAGGATTGCATGATCTTTGAATAATATATTTAGTCTTTAAATGCAAGATATTTAAAGTTTACCTAAAGTATACTTGCAAAAGCCCCACTTTAGCACAATCAAATATACTTCAGTATATCTGTAGTTGGACTTCAGCACTACTGCAACTGAACTTCAACTGAAGTGCATTAAGTACAAAACTAGTTGTTCCAATTTAGCAGACTTTGGCAGACCAGTTTAGTATTATTTTATAGTATTAGTATTATTTTTATTAAGTACATAAATATATAAATTGTATGAAAAAAAATTATTTAGCATATTTATTTTTCAGTAGGGGTTGTAAACAAATATTGTTCGAAATTTTTATTTTGAATAAATATTTCTAACAAATATTTATTTTGATTAGGTAATATTCACCTACTTACATTAAGGTTTTAAACTGCATTTAGTTTGGTTAGAGTGCTGCAAAAAATTGCAAAACTCATCCATGAAAAAAGTCTCTATTTTAAATTTGTATTTACAAAAAAAAAAGACTATTTTGTACTTTATTTGTGGAAAGTGCCTTATAGAGTTTTTTGTGTGCTGTCTCAAACAGTGCAGTGTACCTAGAAAGACAAATGTGCCCTGAATGGGTGTGAATGTGCTTGTGTACTTGTTGATTACGCATGCGAGGAGTGCCACTGTCTTTTATTGGGAAATTTACACCCTTGGTGTGATTTATAGAAATCAGTAGTGCCCACAAAGCAGTAAAACTCTAATTGTTTCCTCCATTTTTAAAGTCTATCCTCCATTAAGGAATCGGTGGGTAATAAAGAGCATTTTTAATCAACCCTCTCTTGCTGATGGGTTGACGTTTGAACAGTCTCGCCTAGCGTACAATGCAAGCTTTTACTGCTGAGAACAATATAGGCTAAACTATGACATCTCATAAGTGACTGGGGTTTTGCAACACTTGGTCCTTCTCTCAACTCTTCTGCTATGATTTTGTAAACATATGCATCTACTGCACAGACCATCTCTATAAGATGCAACATTTTATTTGGGTCATATTGTGTCGTGTAAAATAAAGATGTTTGTCAGCTAATCCTGGTATCATTGGGAAACTTGTGACTCACCGCATATTTCAAATCCATCTCTACCTATTTCTTTAAGGAAACTAAAGCCAAAATTCCCTGGGAACAAGTTACACCCAACATAAATCAGCCAATATTTAACATACAATTCAGTCCTGGAAATGAATACTTTTACTCAGCAAGGATATGTTAAGTTGTTACAAAGTGATAGTAGAGACCTATATTACCTATATTTCAGCATATTAGATTTCAGCATTTTAAAATGATTTCTGAAGTATGTATATTTCATGTGTTTCCTCCTGGACTGAACTGTATGTTAGATATTGGCTGGTTTACTGGCATTGGCTGTAACTTGTCTTCAGACAATTTTGGCTTTAGTTTCCTTGAAGAAATAAAAAATAAATATGTGTGTATACAGTACATATAACTTACATATATACTTGCCACATTAAAGTAAGTGCCACATTAATGTGCATCTCTTTCATCCCGCAGAATCTCTCCTGCATTATAAAGCACTTTAAACGCAAGCACAAGTAAGCAAGAGCGTCCTTCCACTACGCTACACTCCTAACCGAACTCTGACTCTGTCACCGCAGGATTCCACCTGGCCCACCTTTGCCCACCGGCTGGCAGTGCCACTGTAAATCCTGGAGCTATAGCTGGAGCCCGGGCTGGAGTAATTAATAAAAGCTCCATTACATGCCTTGTGGCCGTTGTTTGCTATTTCAACACCCCATTTGTGCCACGATTACAGTCATTATCAGTCAGCGTCATTAATTCAGCAACCGATGCCGGAACTGCATACTAATAAATTGGGCTCTAAAATTTTTTACCTTTCAAGGAGTTGGTGCTGGAGTGGAGCCAGGAAGTGCCACTCCTGATTAGGAGTCTTCTGCTGACTCTGAAAGGCCCCTTTGAATAGCGGCTGCTGCATCTTTGGAGATAGTTCACACTCCCCCTCTTTGATTATTCCCCTTCCCCTCCAAAATGAATCTTTATTAAGCTTAAATCCTAAATAAAATGAAATTAGCAGACTGCAAAATATTGCTTTCTTTTCTGCACATATTCCCTGGTGCCTCCATGCAAATTATAATGCTTATTTATGTAAATGAGGTGTCGTCTTTAATTAGTTTTGCTTGAAGGCATTAAAATACATGTATTCTCTCCCCAAAATATTATTTGTTTTGTTGCTCTCTTCAGTTGAGTTCAAAATGACTTATTATGCTGACTAAAAAGCTTTATTAATTTCAGTGTTTTTTTCTCCCCTGACTTTCAGAGTATTATCTCCTCCTCCCACTGTGTGGGAGCAGCGCTGAACGTTTAGCTTTTAGCTGTGTAATGGAGAGGGTTCCTCAGGCTCTCTCTGCTGTGAAGTGGATACAAGGCTGTCTGAGAGTCCCTGCAGACAACAGACGCCCCTCTCATGGGTCAGCAAGCTTCTTGGGCTATGACCCTTATGCCTCATACTACAGTGTTGTGTGTGAATGCATATATCAATGTACTGTAAAAAAGATATATATATATATATATATGTGTGTGTTTATACTATATATACCCTTTATTATTTATGTATAATATTATATTAATATTATACGTTTTATTTATATTATTTATGTATAATGTTTGCTAATATTTTGCATTAAAATTAAAGTTTTTAATTTTAATTTTAGTTAAAGTTTTAATAATTTTGTTGTGTGTGTGGGTTTTTTGTTTGTTTGCTTGTTTAATTTGTTTTAGTTATTTAAGTACTTCAAGTTAAACTAAATGATAAATGTTGCCTTGGCAGCTAACTGAAAACAATTAAAGTAATAAAATAGTTATATAGCATTTACAAAAGTACAAAAGAGTACTGTGGTTATGCTATAGTACAGTGATGGTAACATATGGCAATGCCATGGTACCATGATAGATATACAGAATAGCATTGAATTATTATCATATTCATACACAACGGTATTGGCATGAATAATAAAATACAATACAAACGTAATACAAAAAAAGAACTCGCATCTAAAATAATGGAATAGAATTCCATTGTAAACTCTAGAAAAAAAAAATCACGAGTTACACATTTCAGAGTCAAACCTGCTACATTTGGCACACTTGAGCTAACCACTAGGCCATGGATCCCAATTGTGCTGTCTATCACTACTGTTTCCGCTGATGACGTTGTTTATTTGCATGTGCTGTCTGCATTGTTTTAACCCCTAATTCATTAAAATAATTATGCAAATGAGGTAACAGAACAAACACTACCAAAAATAAGGAATGAACGCAATTTGCACGCCGCAATTCCTCATCTTGCAGGCCAGTTAGGGGCGTCAGCTTTTGGAAGACGACTACATTTAAACACTGTGCTGCAGTAAACCAGCGTAAACCAGATCATGGGTGTTTAGCAAATAGGATGCAGGTTTTTGTGTTAAAATACCACATATAAAAGTGAATTTGCCCCAAGTGTCCTGTAGCTTGTCAAACTGCTAAGAATGACTTCGGTTGGCACTGTATGTTGTGGACACCCCCCAATACACTTAATGAAAGCTGCATGTATGCATCGCCTCATCAATCAAATGCTAATACCAATGTAAATTCACATGCATTGTCAGCTCTCGCCACACGCCTCTAAACTGAGGTGCAATGACCTCTTAAATGACTTTCAGATGGCTTTTTGCCTTATTTTAATATTTGTTTAAAAGGATTTTCAGTGTTACAGTAAATCTCCCTCTTGACATGGTTTTTATGCATTTGCAGTTGATTTACAACACAATGTTGAGTGGATATCGAGCAGAAACCTGCTGTGAGTCACGGCCAAAGGTGCCGGAACCGATGCAGTCAAACAGAAATACACGCTGTCATACACTCCGCTCAGCTGACACAAAAGGTTAAAAAGAAACATGAGCCGCAAACAACGAGCATTGGTCAATATTATATCAATATGCTTTGAGCCCTCAATGGACTGAAAAGACTGAAATGGCATATTTTATGAAGTTAATACCCCTCAATACGCAATTCACACACATATAAACTCACGCACGCACAAACACACCAGCATGATTTATAGTAAGGAAGCTGAGGCCATTATAACGTTTTTATTATTACTGTTCTTTCAAGGCTAATGCTACAATAGATTTTTGCATGATTGATGCTTCCCAGTAAACATTAGGAAGATTCCATTAACTTAGCAGAGAGGAGCTAAATGGCGTCACTTTGATTATAGCTGCATTCCTTTCCATGCTTTTTGATTAAAAATAGAATATCAATATCACATTTTTTAAACGAATTCATGATGTTCGGATCTGACTTCAAAAAAACCCCCGTCAAAAACTCTTCTGCCAACTCATGCAACTGATCGTAATTGAGGTCACCATATAAATCATTAAGTTTCTGGAAGTGACTTCTGAAACAATCCTGGGGTTAAATGATGACAGAAATGGTCCTTCCAGTAAGTCAAGTGACTTTGAAGCTCTGGTCATAGCCCGGCTAGTGTAAAGCACAGTTGCTGTAATACGAGCTCTTAAAGGGACAGTTCACCCAAAAATGAAAATAAAATTCTCATTATTTACTCAAACCAGTATGACCTTCAGCGGAATGCAAAAAGTGAATTTCCGAAGAATATCATGGCCACTCTTTTCAATATAATGAAAGTAAATGAGAATTGGGAATGTTAAATCAAGTTGTCAAAAAGGACCATCAAATTATGACCTGTGCATTACACACTATTCCAAGTCTTGTGAAGCTGTACAAAAGCTTTGTGTGATGAACATACTGAAGTTTAAGTCATTATTCAATCCAGAGCTCAATCCCGAGTTGAATTAGAGAAAACAATTCATTGTTGAATGACTGTTTTAAACTGAATTTTAAAAAAGATTCAAAAGAACAATTCATTCATCAGTCATTGCTACCATTCAGGAACATGCTAAGCAAAGCACACAAATGTTTTTAGAGAACAAATTAAAATTTCGGTAATTTCCTCACATCAATCCATTGTATGACTTCAGAAGACTTGGATTACAGCGCATGGACCATTCTCTTATGATGATTTTATGACAGTCCAAATTTGTGTTACACAGAAAAAAAGACAACCGAGAGTAAGCAGATGATGACAAAAAAAGTCATTGTTATTTGAACTAATCCTTTAAACTACACTACAGAAGCATTTCAGTATGAAAGAACGAGGTAACAATATGCTGAAACTTCAATCAGTGCAGAGGAAATTCCACTTGTAATGAGAAGGAACTGGTTTGAACTGTTGTATTCCAGTTGTGCTTGTGCTGTTATCACGGTCCCGTGCCTCAACATCCATTTCACTCTCCCAACAAATCTGCGAGCAAAATGCTCCTGGCACGGACCTGATTGGCTAATTGATATCTTATGTGCGGCCCTCATGGGAACAGTGGCAGTGATGACCCGGATGAGCGTAGATCTCTCGCTCTCTCTCTCTCTCTCCTTTCGCCTGGTGGCCTTTGCAGCAAACAAGTTCACAGCGAACAGCGCGAGTAACACTCCTAACACCTTCTGCCAATTATTCACCGTGTGACCCACACCAAGAGAACAAGAGATCGGTCTCCCAATACGTAATCATAAACATGCACGCCCAGTCTTAAAATTGTACACGTGTCTGTGTGTATGTGTGTTTCTGCCTCTCATGCCCTGGCGATACACTGGTGCTTACGGAAACTGAGCCAACTGATCTTTTGCCCAAAGTGCTAATTTGTGTCACAGCTGTGTGCGCAGAACTATTATTAACTGAAACATAAACTAGAAGCTATGTCTCACAACAACAAGATTCTGCAATAAAAACACATTTTAGGGCTTGATCTGGCAAAAAACTTGGAGATATATTTATAGGTTGTTACAGGAGAATGGCATTTTTCCATTTGATATGTGGAAAAACAAATCGGAACAAAACACCTGGTTTTACCTTAGGCTTAGCATAATAAAATAATACTAATAAAACTATTTGCAAGTCTACAAAGTAAGTACATTTTCCACAAGACTTGTAAAATAAAGTGGAAATAATCCAATGGCAATTTTGCATACTACAAATTGATAAGAAATTCTAGTAAAATCACAAATTTATTGGTGAAAAAGAGGTGCAATATAATAGTTGTTTTATAGTGGTACTAAGCCAGCTTGTTTCTCATCTTATTAGATGAAGAGGATTCCAAAAATCTAAGAATGCTGGTGACAAATGCGACTATTTTTCAATTTTCATATTTAATAAAAAAAAAAATTATACTGGCATAATAGCAATTTAAGAGAAATGCTGATTGTTTGATTTGGTTGTTTTAAATATCCCTTATTTTATGTAACTGTTAAAAATAAATATATATATAGTTTTCAGATTTGAATCCAAATTTGAGTTTCTTTGTTGTCGTTTGGTTTGATCCAACTGCTCCAACGGCATTTATTAGAGTCTTTTGTCTTTTTTGTTGCAATTTATCTAGAAAAACAAGTCCTGCAGGAAACTAAGTTACAAGCGTTATGTTCAGAATTCATGGTTTATAAATAAAAAACACACCTTTAAATGTCCAATGAAAGGAGCTTCCAGTGAAAGGACAGAAAAGATCTGGAATGTTCACTTTTTAGATCTATTTTCAAGCCCATTTTCAAGAGTCTGTCGACATAAAATGCTGAAAATGAAAGCCAAAACAGAGAGCTAGGGCTTATTTCATGTGGGCTGCATGGTTAGGCAGCACTATTGGACGTGAAATGTTATCTCTGAAGCCTCATGTTTCAAAGCCTGCAGGGCCCATCTCTCCTTGCCGAGTACACGGACACGCAAGAAATGCTTTCTGTCCCAGAATTTCACAAATGTCCAGTTGAATCCTCATCACTTGTTTGTGTGCACTGAGGCCAATCAATCTAGATGAGAGAATTAAATAAATGAACTCAGTTCAGGTCACGCCAGGAAAGGCCCATGTAATCCACTGAGGGGTTTTCTTCCACAACATTTTCTGACATGACACATATAATTATTCTAATAAAACTGTGCCTGAGACAAACAATGCTATATTCCCTAGGTACACAGCAAAGTTAGGATGCATGCCAGTTTGATTTTTTTCTTCCGTGTTGGCACCGCTGGCTAACCACGTCAGCTATGACACAAATTCACACATTTTTATATCTTGACACACTCATAATTTGCTTAAGAACAAGCAATTGTGATATCTTGTGATTTTAAATTTGAGCTTAAAAGGATAGTTCACCCAAAACTGAATATCCTGTCATTATTTATCTCATGCTGTTCCAAACCTGTATGGCTTTTGTTCTTTCATGGAACACAACAGAAGATGTTTTGGAAAATGTTGTAGTGTTTTTGCCCATACAAAACGTCAATGGGGTCCAAAATTGTTAAAGAAAGAAAAACATACATACAAATACTCTCTTTAAAAATTAAGTGTGCAATTTTCTGTGTCACTATAGCACCAAAAAGGAATTGCAAAAATAGTGACTGTTGTCAAAAAGGCTGGTGTCAGTCATTGGTCAGTACACAGATAGCCACGCCCAAAACTCACGTCATTGGTTAAGCTAACTTTGCTGTGTGGGATTGACTGGGATGCTCAAACATAGCAATATTTTAATAGTGCAACAGAACTACAGTATATACTGGGAAAATAACCTACAAATGTCATAGTTAGCTGGGAAAGTATTTTAAATTATCAAATAATATAACATTAATTATCAGCTTTAATTCTTACAAACAAATATACAAATAACACCTTTAATTCTACTTTAAAAATTTTCAGGAGCAAATTTTCAAATAGCTAAGAGAGCTAAAGCTGGTGATTTTGTTAACAAAAATATTGCACAGCTGAATTAATTTATTTAAAATTTAGTTTCAATCTTGTTTGGCAGAAGCTATTTGAAATCACTTTATCTTATCACTGTGTAATTTTAGAATACAGTTGTTTGTCAGTCTTATTTCAAGCGGCAGGAAGGATAAAGATCTTTGATAACCACACGCCTTTCATCTTTTCAGAAATCCCTGCACTACCGCACCTAGCCCTTTATTCTTTAAACACCCCCTTATAGGTCCAAACTGCACCGCACGGAATCTGATACACCTACAGAGGGAAATTAAAAATAGAGAAAAGTGAACTCCAGGCTAAATTTTAAAAGGAAAGAAATATCAGGCTCCTTTGATGACAAAGTAAAAACAAAAGACTGCAGGATATGTTCTGAAGTAGGCTGAACATAAATCCACACAGAGACATCTCCAACATTTGACAGTCTTTTAATGATTTTTTTATATTCTTTTAACATTATGCTTTTCCCTTTACTGTTACGATGACAGTCGGCTGTCTCTTTGCAAACATGCATACCAACTAAGGATGTACAGATTTCCCATTAGTCTGTGAAGCCCACCGAGTAGAGATGGGCAAATTCAGGGGTTAAAACAGTGGAGGAGCACTAAAATTGTTGAGGTGCCTGAGGCATGATATGACAAAAAAAGCATAATTATCCAGGTTAATGTTTTTTTTTCCTAGCATGCATAGTATACAGTGTATAAATACATTTTATTATGTAAATAAACTTAATAAATTATCAATGATATTCAATATATGACTAATTTCCAATATTTTTCTTCCATTTTTAAATTAATTAAATTTCCCAATATAGCCCCTGGGTAAGCTCAGTGATAACCATGCCATTTCTTTTTATTTGTGGTGAGCGTATAAGAGAGGAAATGCATAGTGCAAACTCTTAACAATCATTTTCATGAAAAAAATAAATAAATACCCAGAGCTTTCCTAGCCACAACAATTTGATAGAAAACAAAACGCCTGTCGGGCTGGCGAGTGAGAAGCATGCTGGTTCTGGAATGGCCTGTGAAAAGTCATAAAAATATTTTCCTTTTTATTTAATGTCGCCCATAACTCATTGCAAGGAAAAGCTAATCAATAGCACCTTAATGAAAACTTGAGCCATATTTTATTTTGCTGCAGAGAAGGCCAGGATCAGCATTTGTTGCCTTGTTGTGTGCTGGGTCTGGCCCTGGGGCTGTTAGACAGATGTGCATCATGCTCGCAGATACCTTAAATATTTGCTGCCTTCTCCTAGAAATGCTTTATCAACCAGCCAAGCAGAAGGAGTGAGAATTGCTATGCAGAGAGCGCCATTAGAAAAACAACAGCCACAACTGTGAGTCTATATTTCATCATTTCAGTTCCGTCATTGCCACAGTCAGTGATTTAATATGTGAGAGGAAGGAAGAGTGAAAGGTTATGACTTCTACACTTTAAAATATTCCACCTACACTGATAATGCGGCTGTCCCACGAACCCCTCTGTTTCATCCCAAATCAGCATAAATGCCAATATCTCTCACATCTAATATATCTTTGTGGCTCACAGACATTCACCTCACATTTAGAAGAAAAAACATCCACGGCCAAGATCCCATATGCTTCCCATTTCTTTTTATATGTCAATAAATACAATAATTACACATGTGATTATCACAAATTATAAAACCTATTGAGCATTTGCTCAAATCAGTACAGACAGACAAGCTCAAATGTGCCAGTAAATAAGGATGACTGACATATGGAATCGCCAGTTTCCCATATGACAACAGTCGAGAATTATTATTCTAAGAATTATTGATAATTTTCCACAAAACAAAATGATTTGCAGCACAACAAACTATTTCTAGCCTACTCATAACTTTCCTTTTCACATTACACTGTAAAAAATTATTAAAGATGCTGAAAAATAAGCAATTATTTACCTGATTATTGAAAAAAAATTGCACACAAAACAAAGATTAAAAAAATACTGTTTCATTCTCTTATTTAAAATGACTTTTAACTAAATGTGTTCTAGCCATTTCTTTGTATTATTCGTGAAAATTGCTAGCAATTTCTGAGTGAAAATAGTTTCAAAGCCAATTTTTCCCCAGTGTATTGCATCTCATTGCTGCATTTATTACAATATACATCAAACCAATAAGAACAGAATAGCTGAATTAATGCTGTTTTTTCTACAAATTAAGCCTACACTAAAAAAAAAAAAAAAAAAAAAAGTTGTTTTTGTAGTTCAGCCTCAGTCACCTCTTCCCATGCACTGGGATATGAATAATTAATATCAGTTGCATTGTTTGACCGTTTGCGGTTTGACTTAACCATTAAAACATTAAATGAATCTCATAATATGAGCATTTTAAAAACATTCTGCATTAGACCCATTTTAAGTTAAATTCAGAAAACTTAAGACATACATAATCAAAAGAATCTTAAAATAATCAAGTAGATTAGTTCCATAAATCGCACTGGGCACGTTCTCATACTTCCTGCTAAACTGAATAAAATCCTACAGTATATTCTTGATCCATCACACACTAAGAGAAGGCTCAGACAGCATCCAAACAGAACAATGAGGATCAGCTCATTCGTTGAGACTGAGACAACAATTATTCATCAAAGGAGAAAATAACAACTCAAAGGTCAAGTCATAAAAAAAACAATATCAGGCCTGTCTCAACGCTCTGTGCAAGAGTCACATTATGTTAACCAAAAGAGAGCTCTCTCAACATGGAGATAAAGGAACTGGTGTGCCGGAGTACCTTCACGTCGTATCAGGAGAGGGCACAAGTACCTCCGTGCTACTGTGGCCATTATGTGTAACCACCAGTTCCAACCTGAATATCAAACAGCAAATTTATCAAATTTATATCCTCGGAACGGTACCAGAGAGATTACAAAGCAATCAGCTAATATTGTACTTTATTCTGTTCTTTCGTTTAGATCGTCTGCACCATTTAGAAGTAGTTTTCTTTCAAATGAGTAACCCATTCATGAGGCCTGCGGAGAACTGTCCAACAGTGAGACGTCATTTGCATAGATTTGCATTGTCAGGATGCAGTGAGGGAGGGAGAGCTGACAAGCCACTGACTGCTCTGTGATGCTAAAAGAGCTGACATGCTCTCCTAAACGTCAATCCCATCGCAAACAAACACACACACACACACACACACACACACACAGTGCTGCCTCAGAGCGAGTGGAGAACCAGAGAGAGAAGTGGCATTACAAATTTTTTATGCGAGTAAACAGATGTCTGTTCACATTGTGAAAGAGAAAATACGTTTTCAGTGCTTGTGAAAATCCCAGTTAATTATCAGCCACATTTATAAGGGGACTGTGCCTATAAAATCATAAAAAAAACAAATGATTGCAAAACAGACATAATGTCCTTTTGCCACTGTTTAGGCCGTTTCGTAAAAACAAATGATACATTTAGTGCATTGTACATTATTTTTATATTTGTTGTGTGTTAAATGTTATAATATAAATGTTATGTCAGAAAATAAGGAAGTCTGGGGCTTAGTTTATAAAAGTTATTTTATAAAAGTTTTTATTAAAATATTTTATTACAGTTAATGTTCAAAAACTTTTTTTCTTTTAGTTTCAGTTTTATAATAGTCAGTTTCATGGTAGATAGTGACAATATACCCGACTAAATGTCACAATAGGTCAACAAAAAGTTTGACAAATAGGCTTGGTCTTCCTTATATTCTAAACAAAAATGTAAACTGTTAACTGCTGTCAATCAATCAATCATCAATCTGAATTATTACGAATCTTAACAGAAAAATAAAGTGCCAAAGATACATATATTCAGAAAAGAGTACAAAAACAACATTCAAGTGCTTGATTTCATTCAATTCAGGTGTGCCATGATTCAATTCAATTCAAAGTTCAGTTATCAGGAGGTGAAATCTACTTTAAATCAGAAGTGGACAAAAAAGTTTGCTATTTAAAAGTGCGAGAAGTCATATTGTCTAGTCAGATGAGACCAAGAGTTTTAAAATTTGAAAGCAATTTTTTCTTTACAAATTTAATGCAACAAAACCTTAACAAACACTGAATCTGAAAGCCGGTGCTGTGGAGATAAAGCAGAGACCGAGAAGACTTAGAACACAAGATATTGCAAAATACAACAGAGGCAGTTTCAGTCTGCTAAAACATTTACGCAAGAGAGAACGTTCATATTTCAGCAGGACAATGATATCGGACACAAAGGCAAAGTAACACTGAAATGACAGAGGCGCGACTGACCTTAAATGGTTCCAATCAACCAGTTTGACACTATTAAACCAAGAATAAACTCATCAGAAATATTTCCTAATAACTTTACATTGAAATGTTTATTTTCTTGAGTTTTAATTCTCTAAAAAAAGTATGAGAGAAAAAAATGAATGTAGGATTTGTGATTCGGTAAAATGAGAAAATTGGTTAAGGTCCGAATATTGAATGCAGGCATTTGGTGTGACCATTGATATTCAAATAGATTGTCAAGCCAAAATATCACAGCAGTGCCCCCTTTAACACTAAAGCCCTGCCCTGGAGGAGCTCGGCCAGCGGTCTGTACTGTAACGTATGTTTGCGGAGCACAAAAAGAATGATGTTTTGTTTTCTCTGTTTCTTCATCTCTCTGCCAGTTTTTGCTCTGGAGGCAGCTCCGGTTTATGCACATCCCTCAGGCCATTTGTTTGTAGCACTTCCTGGTCCCAGAATGGCATGCATAATGCAGGAATGAAAATGTTAACAGTGGCAAATAAAATCGGCAAGGTGCCCCCACAAATCAGGGCAGTTTAGGAGCACATTTAATCATCCGTGCATAGGGAGGCGCTGCGATTTATTGTGGCATTTCTGAGAAGATCAGGACCCCATTTTTCCAGGGCCTATCCAAGCCATTCGCCTTCGTCCCCCTCCCATCGGAGTCACATCGAGAGAGATCTTCTGCATTCACTCAACCAATGGTGCAAAATTGATGTCGCTTTTTGTAAATGTATATGTGGTTGCTCTTTTGAGTTTTATATTAAAGCAATAAGCTACTCAAAGCCATGCATTAGTGATTTTACCACCTTCTTGTTCTAAAAGGCCATCATATGTGGTAAAAACACTGTAACGTATAGCCTTTAAGTTGTTCATTAGCTTTTTACAGTTACTAAGCAATGTGGCAATTTGACACATTAACATACAAGGAGTGGTCACATGATCATAGTTATTAAATAAATGAATCATAAAATCCTGTTAATAAAAATATATTTTAAAAACAAAAAAATAAAAAAAGATTTATTGCAGTCATTCACATGACTAAATATAATTGGAATATTATATATATATATATATATATATATATATATATATATATATATATATATATATATATATATATATATATATATATATATAATCCATAATATAAATAATAATTATAATATAAAATAATATATGAATATTTTAAAGTTAAATATGTATAAATTGTAAAAATGTTAGAAAATGTAAAAAAGCCAAACTCTGCAGATATTGTGTAAATAAAGTATTGCTTGTCATGTTGTTCAAGTTTTATTAAGAAAATCTAAAACTATTAATAACCATTTAATTAAAATAAAGCTGAAATAAAATAAAATGTAAATAAAAATTAAATTGAGAATGTGCCATTGGCAAATAACAGAAATAAAATAAAAAATAAATAATGACTAATCCTAAAATAAATTAAAGCTAAAAAGAATTAAAAAAATATACAAAAAGCACATAACAAAAATATAAATATAAATTGAAAATATAAAAATTCTAAACATATATAAAACTATAATAGCATATAAATAATACTGAAAATAAACAAATATATGAATAACACTAAAATACAACAGTTTGGTTCAGAATAAATGCAACCAAGATTCTCAGTCAAGTTCAAAACAGTCAAGTTGTAAAAATCCACAAAGTGCTTGATGTAAAAACAAAGTGAAGCTGTAACATGATCAAGGCCCAGTGCAACTGCAACTGAAGACACACACAGGTTGCTGCACCATATGGTGGTGTCAGGAAAATAAATTGTTTAAAAAATTCATGTGCGGAGCACACAAGCGATCACAGAAATACCAACACAAGGCCCCTCATGCTTAACCCTGCTAATCAGGACCTCAGGGGGGAGTTTGTGGAGAGATACGGCAGCGCTGCTCTAACTGAATTGAAGACCACTTTGGCATTTGGGTGGAAGGACTGGCAGCTGTCTCCAGATCTACGGACAGTGGCGCTTGTAGCGATACAATCGCCAACGCCTTTCAGCACTTCCTGTGCATGAGACAGACTAATCAAATGAGCCGAGGCGAGAGCTGCCTGAGCTTTTAGTCCTGCGTCCCGAAGCCCACCCTTAACCAACATTAAATCCATCCTCCCTCCCCCCTCATTTCTTAATGTCTACCCCCGAGGTGCACTTGGTGTGGCTTGAGTCATCACTGTTTAGGTCTGTAGACCAGGGACACAAGCTGGTGGCAAGGTTACAGCCAGGAAGACGAGGTACACTCGTATTCTGCCAAGCCGGCAAAAAACTTGAAGAGGGCTTGGAGTGAGAAGATGCGCTCTGCTGACAAGGCAGCCGTTACCTCACTGCGGCTGGAAAGACTGATGCGCCCGGACAGCGCTGGATAGCTGCACTCATAGAGAGGGTCAGTATAGGAAATACAACTGCCACCCTATGGGACTGACCAGTCAGACAACCACACTGTTAACGCCATGGAATCAGCTTTAGATCAATGTCACATGGGAAAATATTGGCAAAACAAATGCTCTCTGCTGGAGAGGGACGAGCACATTATGTAGCAGATGTTGATGGGATACAGTGGGGTCCAAAAGCCTGAGACCAGAAGTGAAAATGCTTCTTTTTTGCATAATTTTAGTATTATTACATATTTTATTGTAAGTGAAAGCGAAAAATCTGACTTTTTGTACAATGCATTGCACATTCCACCACATCATAAAAAAAAATTTAAAAACAGGTTTTTGTAACTTTTGTGACTTTATTTCTCACAATTATGAGAAAAAAGGCAGAATTTAGAAAAATGAACATGAAGTTGATGTTTACATCTGATAATTCTGACTTTTCTTCCTCTGTATTCTAAGTTTACATCTCGCAATTCAGTTTTTAGTTTACACCACAGAATAAAAAATAAAAGATAACCCTAACTGCGACTTTTTTCTCAATTTTTTTTATAGTTTATATCTCACAATTCAGATTTTTTTTTACCTCAGAATTGCTAGATATAAAGTCACAACCTGCTTTTTAGTTTGTGGTGGAAACAGCCTTCCATATTTGAACAACAGTGTGTATATACAAATATAAAGAAAATGAACAAATATTGGTTATGCTAAATACATATATAGCATACAGTTAGCTGTTAATTTTCCATATACTGTAAATATTAGCTTTAAATTGCACAAAAAGAGGTTTAAATGTTTAATATTTGGTCTTTTGGATCCCACTGAAAGGTTGTTTGTTGTGTTCCTTAAAAAACTGTATATTTTCAGTCAAAAAGTTGTCCTGAAGTATCACATGAAGTCATTTTCGAGCCAGATTCAATTCAAAGAGAAGGAAAATTTAAACCATTCTTCCACAAAACACTGGACCAAATCTGTGTCACTGTGAGTGAGCAACACACGGTCACTTAAATGCTATAGGAGACACAACTCCCAGTCAATTCCTCCTCTCCCAGTTTCCAGCTTGTAATATTTGGTAATGACCACAAACCATGCACTGGCTTCCATTATTGTGTCATCATCTGAACTATTTTAAGAATCTGCAGGCACATTGGGCTTTTTAATAAGACAAATTAGTGGCATGATGTGACGATTAAGTAAAGGCCCCAGAGCTGTGGCGGTAAGGAGGCCCTGACTGAACATGTGGGCAAGACGATTTCAAGTTAAATTTCAAAGAATAACTGACAACTAACAATCTCCAGCTTCACTTCACTTAACAGCTGCACAAGAGGATGTATGAGACAATATTTTCCCAGTACATTGCTGGTGTTTATTATTAAACAATAAATTGTTTCATTTATATACTTATATATAATATTTATATACATGTACATTACTGTCCAATAGATTGAGGTCAGTACTTTTTTTTTTAATTTAGCAAGGATATATGAAACTGAACAAAAGTGATGTATAAATAAATTTATAATGTAATATATTACTGTTTATAAGTAAATGATGCTCCTGTTCAGGAGGACAACAGTTTTCAACATTATTTATAATAGGAAGGCAACAAATCAGCGTATTAGAATGGTCACGTGACAATGAAGACTGGAGTAATGGCTGCTAAAAATTCAGCTTTGCCATCACAGGAATAAATTACATTTTAAAAATTATAATAAAATATAAATTGTAATAATATTTCACAGTATTACTGTTTTACTGTATTTTTGATCCAATAAATGCAACCTTGGTGTGCATTTAGACTTCTTTCAAAAACATTAGCATTTTTTTTTTTATATCTGTAAATATTAGCTTGTACTGTTTTTCTCAGTCGGAACGGACTGCTTCTGATTCATTTGACTGCTACTCGTGACAGACATCTGAATAGAACCACAGTAAACATTAACTACTACAGCAACTAATCTTGCCCCAAAATCACATAGTTCAGCAGCAGACGTGTTGATGAGAAAGCCATGAAAATTCCATGACAAGACTTAAAGTTTTGTTACAGAGGACATATAACTCTACCACATCCCTCTAATCTCAGGCAGTGCTCCATTATATTAAAGTGATTTCATACTGGTAATCATAACAGAACACTCACAGTCATAACAAACACGTAAACACACAATGGCGTCTTCAACAACTCTCATCATTCATGTTGGACAGTGCCACAAAATTTAAAGCATTTCACAGTAAAAGATAAAGGGCACTTCAAAAGATGTTAAAAGTGTGTTCAGCACGCCATCAGTGTGATTGTCTTACTGATGGGCTGCCTCTCTCATCTCCCACCCCAATGTCCCATGACTTATAAAAATCACTGGGTTTTAAACAATGCTTAGCTGTTTACTGAGTGCATCAGGACGAACGAGGAAATGAGGATAAGCGAAACGGAAAAAAAAACGCATGTCCTAAGTTGCTCTACTATCGCCATAAATCACGCCCGGTTTATTGCCTCTAATAAGTTGATGCAAGGCCATTTTTCTCGCTGCCCATCGTTCAAACATTTAAGACATATTTACAAGGAACTTGTTAAAATATTTAATAATATTTAGTGGCAATTTCAGAGCGGCCTGTCAACTGCAAATTTACGTCCCTTAAGTGTTTAAAAAGGCGATGACATGAATAACAAACTGTCAAAACTGCCTCATTTGCATAGACAGGCCGTAACTCTGATACCTTGAGTAAAAAAATAAAAAACAGGATTTTAACAAAACAAGCCATAAAGACAACACTCATCATGAGTGATGGTGCGCAACTTCTCCGCGAAGTCGCTCGCAAGCAGACAGCGTCCCGCTACAGATGCTGCCGAGATCATGTCAGCTAATAAAGGGACATATATTCTCCTCCCTGAGTTATTTGACTACGAGTGCAAGATGGAACGTCTCCTACGCAGTCTTTTAATTAATTGCCATAAAAAGCTAATTCTGAGACGAGCGAGCCAAACAATCGTTTCCGCTGCAAATCTTGTCAAATATTTCATCCATAATTTTCAACTTTAAAGTCAGGGAAAGCTGTTGACTAAGCTCGGCGCTGCAATATCGATTTAAAGCTACCTGGCATACCTACTCTGGCCGTCTGGCCTTGTTGGCTTGCGTTCTGAGAGTCTGATATCAAGTCGTTTGACCTGGCAATGGCCTGGCTAGCGCGCAGAGAGAAGGGCCCCGTTGACACTGATTGCAGGGCTATGAGTAGTCTCTCCCCTGTGCCCTCTCTGCGCAACTCTAATTAATAGCCTATTCATCTTCTCTGATCTGAGTCTGCACATGCAGTAATATATGGTTAGTTTGGCGAGCAAGCCATTAAAGTGTAATAACCAAGTGCAGGCACTCGATTTGGAAGAGTAGCACCTTCTTACCATGGAGGGGAAACAATTAATTTACTTGATGATCCTATGTAGCCAATCGCCTCTCTTTATGCTCCTGAGAGAACAACAAAGCCCATGGCGCGAAAGCCGGAAACATTTTGGGCACCAAAGATGCTAATGTTGTTACGCAAACCTTCTCTAATCTATACCGTCACCCTAGGCAAGAGAAATATCACTCAAGCGTCTCAAAGGCAAGGTGGTTGCCGTCTCTGCCGAGCACTGATCTCCGGTTACCTTTTTATCATTTAAGGCTCCCACAGCCAAGCTGAAGGTTAAACGTATTTAATTCCCAATGCAGCCCTAGGCTGAGACTATCTGCTAAAATCTGCTGAAATACATAATGGCTCAAATTGGGTGCAAAAAATAAAAAGCACTTTTTCCCCAGCTTTCCAGACTTTGCAGGTGAGGAACTGTGCCAATAGGATTACCTGGTGCCTGCACTGGGGGCAACTGATGGCGAGAAGGTAAATATCCTGAAAGTACATGTAAGGGTGTGGTTGATTTATGTAGCTATCGTGCAGGGAAGACAATTATTTCAGAATTAGACTTCAATAATATCCCATCTCAGAAGGATTCCCAAACCTTAAATAGACTGGCAGCTAACCAACAAAGTAAACAAAAGGTTGCACAAACATTGACAGACAATGGTCAGACCGTATTCAATCCTGCGTGGCAGTTAAGGAGTTACTTGGGAGTTATTCGGTGTTTCTCAAAGTAAAAATCCATAAACTTCAAAGCCGGTATATTGCAAAGGTATCCGAATGAATGATTACTTGAGCACCCATTATGGAACTTTTATTTTGTGTCTGTTAACCATGACAGGCCTTCTTCCCAACTGCCTTTTATTAGAGAGAAAAAAACACACTTGCATGCATAATAATCTGCTTGGTATTTCACGATTATGTGAAAATGAAAAAATCTGAATACCCAGGATTCAGCTTGGGGTTTTGCCTGCCTCTCAAGCAAAACCTTCTAAACCTATTATTCTTTTTGCTAGAACTAATAACGTTTTTGTCTCTGCAGCTTAAGAGACTAATTGACTAGTTTTTTTGGAGGATAGCCCAGATGGAAAAATAAGTACCCCTTAAAGACCCTATTCCCTCCTCTTCCCACAGATTTAAGCCCCTTATTAATTAAACTTTCACCAAGTCAGGGGTTTTTATTAAAAACGATAAAGTCTACCGCCTTTTGAATAATTCTTTTGTATTGTTTTAGAGGGTGAAAAACCATTCGCATGACCAGATGGAAGTTTTTGTTTAAATACCATAATTTGTGGTCTACAGACTGAAATGCAAAATTCATTTAAAGATGACGTACTTAAAAGGATAGTTCACACAAAAATTACATTCTGTCATCATTTACTCACTCGTTCAAAACCTGTATGACTTTAAGGAGAAGTTTTGACGAATGTTCACATGGTTATCCTCCATAAAATAAAAGTGGATGGTGACCAGGGCTGCCAAAAAGCATCTTAAAAACATAATAAATGTAGTCCACACAACTCACTCACTATATTCTGAGTCTTCTGAATAAAAAAAGAAACTTAAGTCATTAAGCACTATATATCTTGAGCTTGGACATTCTGCAAAACATCTCCTTTTGAGTCGTACAGGTTTGGAATTACATACAGGTGAGTAAATATTGAAATTCTTCTGAGAATGATTCATTTATGTTGATGCAAATTGGCCGAATGAACAAATAACAAGTATTATGTGACTGTATCGTCAGTTATCAAACTGTTGTGAACAAACAAGATGTCGTGTGAATCTGAACTTGAGTCGGTGAGCTCTGGTTGACAGGATGTTTAACGTGGGGTGTGTCTTTGCGCTATCACTTTGGTAAGATCAGTCATCATCTTGATCAATTCATTCATTTACATTGCACTATAAGCCTTGAAACAATATTTGCAAATCGATGTCATGTGGTTCACGTTGTTGCTACTGCTACTCAGGACATCAACTTTTTTATTAAACAAAACGTTCAGAACTGTGAGGTAAGAAAACCAACTATAAGGTGAACTATGTCACTAATATCGAGTGCAAAAAGCAACCAATGAATTCTCAGGGATAGTGGGAGGTGTAGCCAGCTGAAACTGAACTACACATTTTCGAGCACGGCCAAACACGTGTCTTTCCTGTCTGTGTCCATACATACAGTAAAGCACTATCACAAGACCCAAAATAGATCCGCTAAAGAGCAAGATGGCCCATGGAGTGTTTGGAATGTGGATTTAGAAGAGACTGACAGCAGAGGCTGCTTCTGACGTTTAAACCCCAATAAAACTTGCACTCATCTTCTGTATCATGAAGCTAATGGTTCGTTCTAAAGCTAACAATCAACAGGCAATCGGCAAATCTACTTTTCTGCCTTATCTATTCATTTAACTATAGTTGAAGAGCTTTTTATGTTGACAAAATTCACTTCCCCACCCATATTCTTCTCCACCCAAGTTAAATAGTACAGAATGTTGAGGTGTGGTTGCAAAAATAAACAGCAAAAATGGGTTTGTACATTCTTTTTTTACATTTTCCCATAATGATCACACAGCAGAGTCAAACAGTAGCTGGCATTGTCAAGGAGACGTCTTTTTGATACTATCAGAAAGTTTTAACTGCTTGGCCTTGTTTTTTCCCCCCAACTTGTACTGTAGGTATAGCGCAGGTTTTTAGTTTGAAGCTGAATTGCAGTTTATTACACTCGATTGGGTCAGTTTCCAATATCTCCATTGTTTCTTTTAACAGCGATAAATTAAAATGCAAATGGAGCCTTGAAAGTTACAAGTTTTGTCTGATTTTCAAAAATATATCAAACAGGTCACATTTTTTGTTTGTTTTTTAACATAATAAATGAGATCTCTTTAATAATTGTTTCTCCTAGTGATAATAAGATGAAATGGAGAGAAAACAAAGATTTTTCCCCCAACAAAGACCACAGAAAACATGTCTCCTTCAGAGTTTTAGAAAGTATCTCACCAATGTCTCAAATTTTGCTCGAATTTGCCAAGATTTGCTTTTAAAAGTCAGAGAATTTAGTATTACTCAAACATTTCTCACAAGTTCTTCATAATTATCACACTGTAAAAAAAAAAAAAAAAAATAGTTGAGCCAACTTAAAATTAAGGCAACCAGCTTCAGCAGATTTTTGAGTTTTCTCAACTTGTTGTTTTAAGTTTATACAACAAAAAGTTGAGAATCTCCTACAAAAATAAGTTGAGAGAACTCAAAAATCTGCTGAAGCTGGTTGCCTTAAAATTTTAAGTTGGCTCAACTTTTTTTTTTTACAGTGCAGATGCTGTCCACTTTCATTTTACAGCTCAGTACTCTCATTGTCCCATTTATGTCTATTTTTATTTCTACTAAGGAACATAATTTGACACTGATACTTTCACAAAACTTAGCTGAGAACTCCATTTAGTCTCACAAGCTCTAATAAAGCAATGTCTAAGCAATAAAAAAACGTTTCCTCAATCATGCACTCTGCAAGTTAATGCAAACTACACCATTTTATGCATATAACTCTTTCACTCTTGTAACACTAATGAAATTAAAGTTTTTATATAAACCACATCAACAATGCAAGAGTAATATGACTGTTAAGAAACAAATCGATCAAACAAATCTATCTAGCCATCTTATTCCAGAAATAAAGTGCATTATACAAGGAAAAACACCTTCATTGTACTAAATCAAAGGATTCATTGTTTGCTCTTTGCTTTCATCCAGTTGTAAAAATGATGATGTGAAAAAGAAATGAGTTAAATAAGGAAAGACAAATGACAAACATTTCATAAAGGGGTGAAAAAAAGCTTCTTTTGAACAAAATGTAATAGACCGAAAGACCCATTTCATGAGAATTGCGCTTTCCAGTCATTCCACTTGAAAAAAAACAACAAAACAATTGAAACCCACTTGGTAATTTTTCCCTCAGTTATCTGTTTTCTGCTAACGAGATGTCACTAATATGTTCTGGAATGCTGGGTGAATGGGCAATATGATTGGCTACAAGGAACTTAATGATGTATACTAAATGTGTGAGGACAGCTTCTTCGTTGATTTTTTTTATGCACAAACACATTTGTTGACAAGCTTCTCCAGAAGAGTTTGCCATTTCATGAAGGCTTTGCTCTCAAATTAGAAGTGATGAATCGTTTCTAGGGTGCCAAATCCTTTTACCAATCAAGCAGCCTCAGTGTTTGTTAGATTGCGCATATTCCCTCAATTACATAAATCGTAAGGACAAGACGGAATAACGTAACAGGCAGAATAATTAAAAGAAAAGCAGTATTCCTGTCTCCATTTACGAAGAAAAACAGCTGATTGTTTACCTGTGTTCCTTTCAACTAATTAAAAGAGAAAAGCAAATATTGTAAGAAGCCTGTTGACGTAAGTGCATAAGACAATTGCGATGTGGATTTCGCTTTATTGTTCCTCTCTCCAAACAGCATGCTATTCTGACTTAATTTGCACTAGTGTACCATCCTGAGAGCATCTAAAGCCATCTTTAAACAGTCCCATTTAAAATTCAATGTGATTAGCTGCCAAATTGCTACCAAGTCTGCGTAGGGATGGGGTAAAAATTTAATTAGGATTCGTACATAAAAGAGAGGTCTTTGTCACATTTTGCAAAATGCATCCCAGAATGACCACTACGTTCAAAGCTCCTTTGCTCCTGTGAATCAAAACTAATCGATCTGAAGGGAGCGGAGGAGAGAAAGTAGGGGGGAAAAACACACACGAAAGCTCAGGGAGGACCTCGGTGGCACCGCAAACCCACAGGACGCGGCATGTTTAAATAATACAAAACTTTTCTTTAATCACAGTTTAGAAGATTGGCTGGGATCTTCAACAGGAGACAGCTGCAGAGCCCCACAGCCATTAATGAGATTCGCTGAGGGTTTCCCTTTAAAATATTTACACCGTCCCATGGCACTGCAATACTGTCCTAGAATGAGGAGATAAGATCCGAGGAGGTGTGCTGAAGTTCTCCTAATCAATTTGCTAATTACTGGAGTGGCTATAGGAGAAGGGAGGAATTCCTTCTGGCGGCGCCACGTACTAATAAACGCTGAAAAATTTATTTACTCAGACAGCCAAGTGGAATTCTGAAGTGGAATTACCACACGAGTTGATTGAGACAGCGACCGCTGAGGTCTCTGTCAAGGAAGAAAAGGGAGAGGACAAATAAGCGGTCAATAAGGTTGTTCCGTAACATAAGAGGCCAAGTATCCAATCGCTGAAGGTGAGAGTAAAAACAGAGACGTCAGTGCTGACAATCCACTTTCTCTGTTGAGTAAAAAGCAGCTTCAAAATCACTGGCTCTTCAAAAAAAAAAAATTAAGAAATGCACTAAAGTTATATCTATTAATACTAAATACTAAATAAGAAGTCTCTTCTGCTCACCAAGCCTCCATTTATTTGATCCAAAGTACAGCAAAAACATTACAATTTTGAAATATTTTTTCTATTTAAAATAACTTCTATTTGAATATATTTTAAAACTTAATTTATTCATGTAATTTCAAAGTTGAATTTTTAGCATCACACAAAATTATCACTAATCACACATTTCTACAATAATATCTAATTCTTTTCACCACTGATTTTTACCTTGTAATTTTAATTTCAAATATATTTATCCCAATTTTTGTAATTTCTTATATTATTTTTTTAATGTGTCAATTTAGTTTCTAACATATGTAACCTCTATGTAACCAACAAGAGAAAATGATTTTGTGTGCACATGATAAAAGATCAGAGAAGAACAGATAAGTAAGTCTTTGGCTCAGTGCAGCACAGGTCAGAGGGGCGGTAGACTTTGTGCTGGGTGTTTGAGCTCCTCCGTACCTCATGAGAGCAGCAGTCCCTTCCCACCCCAGAGGCCAGACTCAACACTGAACCTGTCACAGAATGCAACCCACATCCTCCTCGAGGTTACAGGAGGAGAAACAGGCACCTTCCTCCCGCTCAGATGCGCTGATTGCAGCCCCTTTTTCTGACCTGTCCCTCGGCCGCGGCCTTCCCGCCCCGCCTGTCACACTGCACCGTATGTCTGCTACTGCACGTGCATCAATTAACATAAACTAAAAGCCCCAACAGCACATGATAAACAACACCACAGAGAAAGATGAGGAAACATCTTCTATAACAAAGACGCAGAAGCACTTGGAACATGTATCCCCTCGGATTTCTAGAATCGAGTAGATTTTCATTGCAAAAAAAAAAAAGACAAATAATAATTATAAAAAAAGAGAACACTATATATACACATACATATACACACATATATATATACATACACACACACACATACATACATATACGTGTGTGTGTGTGAGTGTGAGTGTGTGTGTGTGTGTGTGTGTGTGTGTGTGTGTGTGTGTGTGTGTGTTTTGCAAAAGAAGAAAATTAAAGTAAATTAAAAATTATGACAAAGTAGTAGTAGTATTAGGAATAATAATAATTCTTATTATTAAAATATTATTATTATTATTACTAATAATAATATTAATAATAATGAAATATGTCATTATTTACTCACTATCATATCTTTTTCTGAAAAAAAGGAAATGGAAAAAAAATTGAAAAATATCATGATATCATAAAAATATTATGTTATGTTTGCTGTTATGTTGTTTTGTGTTATGTTCTTTAATGTTATGTTTCATTCATTTATATATATATATATATATATATATATATATATATATATATATATATATATATATATATATATATGTATATATATAATTTTTTTTATGCTTTGATGTGCCAAATTTTTCTTCAACCTGATTGAGTTTATCTGATAGATCTGCAAACGTTTTGTTACATTTTTGCTAAAACAAAAAACTTCCATAAGTGCAACGATTTTTTAAATACTTGCATACAATGCTACAAAATGTTTCTGTATAGGTTACACAGCATGTTTTCTTCTTCCTTGGTTCACAAAGTGAGCCATGACCACCAGAGCAGTATGCGGCAGCTCTGCTAAACTCAGTACCAGAGGGAGTTCACCCAAAAAAATTTATTCAGTCATCATTTACTCACCCCCCACATTTACTCACCCTTAATGACATATAAATAATAAGTAAAGTTTCATTTTTGGGTGGACTATCCCTTTAAATAGAAGAGATTTAAGTGGTACTTTGCATAAGTCTCAGATCAGTTCAGCTTGAGGTGAATCTCAGCGGTACTTTAGGTTTTACGAAATAAGTTTGAGCTTTTTTTCTCTTCAGTAATTGAAAGACTTTGCTGTTCTGCGAGGGGCTCTCAGCATCAGCCTACAGCAGGATTTAATTTGTTCTTACTGCCCCTAGTGGAGAACAACCGATCTCCTGTGCTCAGTGCAAAAAGAAGACTTTTTCAACATCCATTCAGAAGAAGATTAAAGTGGGTAGTTCAAGTAAAATTAATCAACCTCTAGATTTGCTAGAATCTCACTCTTAGTTTGGCCTGTGAGTGCTGGGAATTCACTTGTGAGCTAAGATTCATACTTATACTCATGAAGACATTTTTATTGACCGAGTCATTTTAAAAGACAAAAAAATAAAAATTGTATGTGAAAACAATTCACATACAATTTAAAAAAAAGTTATCGTAACAGGGTGATAACCATTTCATGATGATATGCTTCTCTCATCTTGTTGAACGCAAAGTTCAGTTTTCATTTATTTTCACTTCCTCCCCTTGCCTTCTACTGTGCACCAAAACGGATGACTTAAAAGAGGCAATTAACAGATATCACAAACAACTCGTTTAGCAGACGGCAGCACAGATGAATCAAAGGCTAAACAAACCCCTACGGGCATTAAAGGCAAAAACAACAAAAAGGAAAAACCTGTTGCTGTGACATTTTGTTCCTCTCACCTCAACGCGCACCAGTCACAATGGACTGCTTTGCAGAGGTTCTGTGCTCGAATCACCATGGCGATGGCTCTCTGTCTCCCAGGCTGCCCCAGGGGGCGATGAGAGCAGGTTGCCATACAAACCCCAACCAGGACCGGGGAGAGGTTGAGACTACAGGGAGCGCTGGAACAGGAAAGAAGCTCCTGCAGGACTGGACCGATGCCGTGTCACCAGCCAGCGCTCCCAGAGGTTCAGCGCTCCGCTTTCTCAACATTTTCCATCTCTCTACCAGAAGACAAGTGGCACAAACACAGTCAATTATGGGGCCGAGGGCTGCATTTCATTCATAACCTTTGAAAGAGCAGAAAATAGAACAAACGGTGAGACTCAGAACATCTGTTTGGGGGTAAATCATCTTTAGGTGACAGAGGGAAGCTGAGAAAACGTGACAGCGAAACAGACAAAGGCCAACAGATCTGCTTAACAGATAGCTGCTGCATATTCACACTGAGCTTTTATCTGCTTTAGACTGATATTCATTATAATATTTAAGCATCGCATGATGAGAATAATATCTGAAGGCTCTACAAATAGATCAGTGAGACATCCAAACCTGGAGTTTTCAAAACAAGACAGGCAGATGATGAACTAAACTCACCAGTAAGCTAAACACAGCTTTGTCCATGCAATCATTTAATCCTCTCAGAACTGTAAGAAATACCTGACAGCAAACAAGTACACACTACAAACATAAGTACTGGTTTAATACTGTAGAGTGCGATATTAACAAATGTGTGCAGAAACTGCTCTTACGCACAATAAAAAATTTATTCAACATGATCCAAATGATTTTTAATCTAAAGGTGCATATTTGTGGTTTGGAAGGCGGGTTATTTATTTGATTTTATTTTTGTTTGTTTTGTTATTGTTTTTTCAGTAAGGAGTAACTCTTATATGTTGGATTATATTTTTTATAAAGTTGCGATTTTTTTATAAAACTTTTTTATAAAGCTTTCCTCAGAACAGTTTATAAGTTGTTTTTTTTTTATTCATGAAGCTATTTTTTAAAACCAAATAAAAACACTGTAAGTGCCATCCTTTAATGTAAAACGTCTTCATTTAATTAATTAAATTAGAATAATTAACTAGCATAACTAGCTAGAATATACATCTTTTAAAAATATAGTAGCAATATTTACCCACCGAAAGAGATTTTAGTTTTATGTATATTCATGAAATCAATTTTTCTAACTAACAAAAACACTGTACGTGCCATACTTTAATGTAAAATGCCTTAATTTAATCAGTTACATTGGAATAATTATCTACAATAATAACTAGAATTAAAAAACATATTGAATGTTATATAGGGATTATTTTCTGTGATATTTCTGACCCCGACTGCAATATTATCAAACTCCATTTAATGAAATTTTAATTCAAATAAAATTTGACAAAGAATTCTGTTGCACCTACATTTTAAAAACATTATTTAACCTAATGTAGTCAGGTTGATTAAGTGTATTTAACATTTGATAATATGATATAATATAATAATATTTTATATAATACCATTTTTTTATAAATATTTTTTATTACGAGTTCATTTAAAGGTTCACAGCTAAAGCCTAAATAACCAGACAAAACATTTTTAGAGTGAAGAAAGCATCAGTTCATACACTTCTAGCATCTAGGAGGGCTCTGTTGTGCTGCTGGGGGTACGGCTCATTCTGTGTCCCAGTGCAGCCAGCAGGGAGGGGTGTGCATGTGCCTTTGTCCCCAGTAACCTTGGCCAGTGTTAGGATTACCTTGCATTTACACTCACTGCTCCTTCTTTCCTTAAGACTTATTAAGAATGATAATGAGCTCGGAAAGGGGCAGTATGTCCCTTTCTCTGTCTTGTTAGCTCTCTCTCTCTCTCTTTCTCTCTCTTACTCACCACCCACCCCCCAACCGTTTCTCTCGCTCGCCTCCTCCTGCATTGAAAGGACCCAGGACAAATTACCAAAAAGACCATTTTCATCTATGAAGTGAAGGCTTAAATCGATACTTATTCCGTGCCTTCAAAATCAAGCCTATATTACCGTTGTCAGTGTGATTTGTTTATTTTTGCTCAAGTATATGCATGCTCTTTCTGTCAAGGGGAAATGCTCAGGATGCAATTCACCTTGAACCTCAATTATATTAGATTTCCCTACTGGTTGATCAAGCATGCAAAGAGGACATTTCCAGTGCACTAAAACAAAAATAATAATGACTATTAAACAAACATGTGGCCTACGCACGCCTCTGTGTTGAGAACGGAAATTTTTACAAGGATCACAATAGTGTGAATACAGATACCAAATCATTACAGCGAGCAATTTACAAAGTGGTGGTGTAAAAAAGCAATTGCATTACATCTCGAGAGCTGTCAAGCATAGAGCAGAATCACGAATGTGCATTTTAACACAAGGGTTACAGGTTCAAAACCAAGGTCAGAGAGACATAGAAAACAGGTCTTAGGTAGCATCAACTCCTTGACACTTGCAGTAAATCAGCAAAACCTCAAATATATCTTTGATTTTGACTGAAGCAAGTTAAAGGAATAGTTTAAATTTTAAAAAAATTATTTTGCTGACAATGTACTCACCCTCAGGCCATCCAAGATGTAGATGA
The DNA here is from genome assembly GCF_936440315.1 of Barbus barbus. NCBI lineage: Eukaryota > Metazoa > Chordata > Actinopteri > Cypriniformes > Cyprinidae > Barbus > Barbus barbus. The sequence continues at coordinate 17,219,224 of NC_136718.1, forward strand.
GCTTGTTTCTTCATCTGAACAGATTTGGAGAAATTTAGCATTACATCACTTGCTCACCAATGGATCCTTCACAGTGAATGGGTGCCGTCAGAATGAGAGTCCAAACAGTCCAATTCGCCCAACTTCAGTCCATCAATTAAGGTCTAGTGATGTGAAAATGTTCATGTTTGTAAGAAACAAATCCATCAAGACATTTTCATTTCAAACCTAAAATACAAGTCCTTTATCCATAATATTGCTTTCAACAGTGAAAATTTGTTTAGTCTAAATCAGGAGAAAAATATGCACAGATCAAGTGCTTTTTTCAAGCAAAATCTGTCCAAAACCATTCACAAATGCGCTGGTATATTTAGATGTGAAAGAGCAACAGGGGAAGGGAAATTTTTCACTGGAGGAAATGTTATTATGGATTATGGACTCGTATTTTGGCCAGATGTTTAAAGTTAAATATCTTAATAATGAATTTATTACAAATATGCAGCTTTTCCGCTTCACAATACGTTAAGTGATGGACTGGATTCATGTGGATTACATGTGGATTATTGTTATGTTTTTATCAGCTGTTTGGACTCTGACGGCACCCATTCACTGCAGAGGATCTAAATTTCTCTGCTAATTTACATCTGCTCTGACAAAGAAACAAACTCATCTACATCTTGGATGCCCTAAGGGTGAGTAAATTTTCATTTCTGGGTGAACTATTCCTTTGAAGACATCACAAAAACTACACTAAAATGCTCTCTCTGCTACTTACATGCATAATGTACAATCACCATTTACAGCATGCGCTCCAGCACAACTTATCAGTGGTCAAAAGATAAAGTACAAACAGCAGAGATGGAGATGAAGAAGTGAGGAAGAGAATATTCAAGGCAGATGGACCCTGAGACTGATCAACACCTGTAAAACTGCTCTGACAGTTGGAGCTGGACGGCTGTCCAGATGGAAGCATGTCTCCGGGCACGAGCCAAATCAACACTGTGGGACGGGGCCCCAAGCAAAGCTTGTCCCTGACAATTTCCACATTAATAACCAATTACAAGCAACCTGTGAAGATTTTGAATGTATTCAATGCTTTTCAAAAAGCTTTAATAATTTGGCTTCTTAAGCTTTTTATAATACACTGAATTCATTCATTATTGTAATCATCAAACACAGAGGCTTGTCATTTGAATGAGACCCAGATGCACAAAAAAGGCTGTCCTCACACATTAATTATGTATAATTTTTCATAACGATACCAAAACCATAATGTATGACACGCAAACACAGACAGTGGGCACACATCACACACGAGACGCTCAGGGCACAAAAACACTTACATTCTAAATATCAAGGTTTCTGTTTACCTTCTCTTGGATATCACAGGCATTTTAAACACGAGATGCTTCCCCTCAACTGATTGGCTTACTGGAGACAGGGAGGGAGAAAGAAAAGAGAGTAATTAATTACTTATGTGAACCATTGCATGAGAAAGACAATAAACCTGCCTGGTCGCCATGGATATGACATATTTGCTCAGAAAACAACACAATAATTAGCAAAGCAGAAAGATGCAGCGAGAATATGCGAACTCTGGGGTTTAAAGTGGCAGTGATCTTTTTACACGCTATTGCTTTCAGACACAACACAGCAAATAGAGCACAAACAAACATAATAGAATGAAAAACACCTTACAAACTAATGCCACTAAAAGAATAAATAAAAAAGTTAGACAGCGCAAGCTGTAGTAAATACTTATTAATTATTACAGTCAATAAATCCTAAAGGAAAAGAGAAAATGCTATGATATCATTTTAAAATTTTGTATAATTATATATTTATAGTGTGTTTCTTAGCTTTTTACAGTTTCATGAAGACTGAGTAATACTAATGCACTTAATGCACAATTATTTTGTGGATATATTGGTATTGTCATTGCTCTAGCAATTTAAGCATTATGTGTAACACGAACAGTGTAATGTAAGGTTTTGCCCTATGTCAGAGATAAACTAATGAACAAAGTAGAAAACAAGTGACTACCTTACTGTTGTCTTGTAATGACCTAGTCGATTCATAATAAAAATAATATCTAAGCATTCATTTATGACTGAGAGCATGGAACTATTATAATCACTTATTATTATTCTGAAAAATTATATTAAATGTTAAATATAAAAATAAAATAAAAATCAACATTTAGGCTAACTGTAAAAAAAAAAAAAACTACAGTGATGTGACAAGCATGTCGTTCTGTGATGCAACTACAACCAATTAAGATTTAATCCCCTCGGGAAACCAAAACAAAACTGCTGCGGGGTCTAAAAGGTGTTATCGGTATAAATATTAATAATACACGTTTTAACTAATTGTTCAAAAGCTTCATCAACAGAAACAAAAAAAGTTTTAAGGGTGAGCTAAATATAAAAATTGCGTTTGCGTGTGCAGGTAACCATAGCAACAGAAAGATAAACAAAACAAAATGGACTATAAATCCTGTCATAAAGTACTGCTAGCCTTATTGCTTTATTACATATTTACATAACACAAACATCACAAAAAATTGAAGTGTCACAAAAAACTAAATTCCTATAAGTTAGTTGAAGCCATTATTAAATATTCAGTTATTATATATGTATAAGTTACATATAGTATTATTACACACACTTCACTAGCCTAGTGCTTTCACTTTGTACTCTCGTGGCTTACACCTGTTAGTGCCCGATCACGTTATGGGTTTAAAGCTTTCATAAGCTCCAAAGTCAAACTCTACTGATATTTACATTACCTAGAATGACATCAAAGGGTTGGGAAAGCACTACGGCTTGTACTGCATCCATATACAGTATGTGTCAAAGACACGAGAGATACAGGCGTCACATCTCGGCGTTTTAAGCATTAATAACTGTATACCGAGCGGGCAGATAAGGACAAGCAAGTCACGGGTTATCGGAAGCGATCAAAAAAAGTTGTGAATTACTTTTAGACACGTAGAAAGCAGCGCACCGCGTCTGTCCCGCATGTAAGAGGTGATTGTAGGTGCGCAGAGTTTCAGTTCTCACGTGCTGCACTCACTGACGCTTCTATGCAAAACATGAGCTTTATATTAGAAACGCAAGAGTTGGATTAAACACAAGCGATCTATTGCATCGTAAACACCTGGTCGTATTAAACTCACTGGAGTCATAAACAAACAGTTAGAACTGACTAGTGAGATCTAGCTCATCCAAAAACAACAGTCTTACCTGTAACGTTACTTCCTGGCTTTTCCGCGACTTTCCAACTTTGAACAAATGTTGAGTATAAGGTGGATGACAAGGGAGCATGCGTGATCAAAGTTGCCTCAATTTTTTTTTTTTTTTAGTGTTGTTATTATTGGATTTTCCTATTTCTAACACAGGGCGGGTCGCTCGGAAGATCTGCCCTGGAGAGCCTGGGAAGAGGAATCCTTAATTGAATATCTCAGTTAGCACAGTAAGTGAGCTGGAAAACACGGAACGGATTCGGCATATGCGCCCTGTCAGGTTAATTGCACTGTGGGCACTGTGGTATTGATTTGAGCTGCACTGCAGTGAATGATATGGGACATTTTATTCTGTTCATTCATATGACATTGTTGGGGTGTTTTGTGGTCACCTTCTGGATTCACAATCCTGATGACACTCTTAAAAATAAGCTTTCCTCTGTTGTACTAATTTAGGCCTAAGCCATTTCAGTGCATGCAATATAACTGTTTTACATTTAGACAAGCAACTAAAATCAAGTGGAATCTTTGCTGATTAAAGCATTTTTTTAGTAAGATATATATTTTGTAACATATGAAGACATTTTACAAAATATGAAAATTACCTTTATTATCATTTATCATTTTTATCAAAGCTATTTTTTGCATAATAGAGAATCATGAAGGTCATAACACAAAATAAACTCAAGGGACAAAAAGAGCTGTGATAATGTATTTCAAACCTGAACTTTGCCTTATCTAAATTCTGCACTCTTGTGAATTATTGACAAACAGATTATTGCTAATTAGCAGTTTTGTGATGTGCCCTGCTTGACATAAAAAAAGAATAAGGGGTAATCAATAGTATAGTCAACTAGCAAGGTAATGCTCTGAGATCTTGCAAAACCAACTTTTGCAAACATTTTGCAACTGAATAAACATCAATAATATATGTGATGTAAAAATACTTTCAGTCTTTTTAATTCAAAATGTCATGTTTAATTCATTATACTTTATTACACTTATTACATAATAATAAATAAAATAAACCAATTATTTTATCATCATTGTCCAGCATTTTTTAGAGGTGTTTCTACTTTAAACCATTTTAAAATGACAATATAAGGATAACCTTTCACGTTTTTAGCTATTAAAGTGGAATGAAATTATATTTCATATCTGCCGCTTGATAAATATTGAAAGACATGTTCATAGTTCAAATCCCCATCCTATTATTGCCTGTGGGATACTGTTACAAACGGTACATATTTAATGATGAAATAGCCCCACAAGCCCACAATGTTCAGAGGTAAAGCTCATGTTCTGTGGTTCAGACTGTTGGGTTCATCACTTTTAAATGGTTGGTTTGAACATCATGTTACACAAAAGAACTTCTCTGAGGTAACGCAAGAACTATGAAAGGGACATGTAGAAAAAATGGGGCACACACAGAATAGCCTTGTGATTGATAAAGCTTATTAGTCACTTTGCAACTTAATGTGAAGCTTTCTTTAAAAAAAAAAATACTTTATTTTAAAAGACGGTTCCAAAATTCAGAACAGATTCTGCTTGCCCTTCAGTCGATTCCCCTGATGGTGCAATACTGTGATACAGAATAATTATGTAGTAAGAAACAGCAAAAATCAATACATTATTCTGCAGATCACTTGATTCAGTAATGACTAGTACAATTATTGCCATCCATTGATTCATTAGAGCTGCTCTCAAGGGCAGACCCAACAAACCCTTAGCCTTCTGACTTCTTCTCCAGTGCTATCACTAATTATGAAACATTAAAAGCTAATCGCAATGTAGGACAAGGTTAGAAGAGCCATACTGCTAGGTGGAACCACTTAAAGCAATTAGTTTCCTTCTGTCCACATATTTGGTTGAATTTGTCTTTCAAGTCACCAGTCATTGCCATTAGAAAGCGCAAAACAACACAGCTAGTGCAAACGGGAACTTCCAGCTGCAACATTTTCAGCATTACATAAACAAGAATATTTTGTCATCAAAAAGGGCAGGTAAAATGTGTTTCTATCAGGTGTCTATTGCTGCCTAACTGGAATGGGAGGGGTGTATGAATAATTGGAACAAAGAGAATACTTTTACTACATTCCATGAAAACCAAACTACGCAAACAACTGTACAAACAGACAAGAGCAATAGAAATTGACAAACTGATGAATATCACTCCTAACGTCTGCATTGACAAAGTGATAAAGCACTGTCCATATGGCCCTGCTGACATGTAAGCATTTTTAATGTGAGGACACCTTTGCCCTACGCAAGCAGAAAGCCTTGACACTGGAATCGGTGACTATAATCACCTCTAACGCGCTGTCTCCTCTCAATCGCATTGCATGAATAATACACCAAAAGAAGACACAGAGCTTAAAATATTAGGTGTTTGTTGCAACTTAAATGGGAGTGACAGATATGAACGTTGCAAGCAAATCTCGGGCCGTTTGTTGCTCTGTCACCACCCACACAGAATAATAAACAGAGCTGAGGTAAAAGGGTTTCATTTTGACCACAAATTAAGATGAGGGTTAAAGCACCATACGGGTCATACATTTGTGATGTGTAAAAAAACAACAACAACAACAAAAAACAATCATATACATATATACTAGCAGTATCTATACAACTATACATATAACTATACATATATATAGTTTTATGTAAAGAAAATTTACATAAATTTTACATAAATTTCAGTCCCACTTTATATTGTGACCCTAATACCGGTGTACTTACATAGTAACTAGATGTGTACGTAGTATGTAACCACAGTGTAAGTACACATTGGCACATAGTATCTACAGCTGTAATATTTCTGTAAATACACACATGTAACAATGTGTGAGTACAAATGTGTAACAGGACATTGGTAACAACACTTTTTTTACTTCACTAAGTACTCGTGTAACAGGAATTATATAACTACATTTTGTAACAACAGTATGTATAAGAGTAATTGGAACAATTTGATCCAGGGGGTGGAGATAAGGTTTAGAGATAAACCTTCCTGTTACACATTTGTACTTACACATACCATTCAGTGGGTTGTTACATATGAGTAGTTACACAAACATTACAGCTGTAGATGTACCAATGTGTACTTACACTGTGGTTACATCTAGTTACTACGTAAGTACAGGTGTTAGGGACACAATATAAAGTTGGACCGTTATAGTTTAGTTCAATTCATTCGATTCAGATACTTCTTTTACGCCTGTTAAGTTGTTTTATGAACCCTGCTGGCTTTATGAAAACATAATTGCATCTTCATTTTTAATATATCACATATTCAAATGTATTAGTACTGCCTGAGATAGTACAGCACAATTTATTAAAATATTGTATAAAACATATACCCCCGGTTTCACAGACAAGGCTTAAACCTAAAATGATAAATCTGAGCTGTTTCAACTGAAAGAACCTTGCAATGACTGATCTTAAAATATATCAGTGCCTTTGATTTGTTTCAAGATGCACACCAATAATGTTTTTTCCTAAGCACGTTTATAAAAATTACTTAAATGTCCTAATTGAACTATGGCCTAATCCTGGCTTAGTCTAAGCCCTGTCTGTGAAACCGGGCCATAAAGTTTAAATGACAAAACTGTGCTTTAAAAATCATTTGATCAAACTCGACAAGGTATCCACTGCACAGAGTAACCCATTACATGATAGAATACTACTGTCAGAGGATAAAATCTCATTTCTCTCTGTTTCGATATCTGTCCTCAGACAGATCCCTGTTAGAGCGTAATTAAGGTCGACTGTGAAACTCACTGGCATATCGTGGAAGGGCAGGCAACTGGCATTTACCTTAATTAGATAAAGATATGTACAAGCAATGTCCTCTAGAAGCAGACGCCTGTCTTCCAACCGGAAGTTAGAAGTGCTGGCAGCTGCCTTTGCTCGGTAAATAAGGAGCAGCTTTGTGAGTTGATGGGCGAATAGAGGGAGGGAGAGAACAAGGTGGAGACAGAGAAATTTAACCGACTGAGGCAGCTGTTATAATTCTATCCCTTCTTTGCTGACTTGAGTTAATGCTCTCTTCAGCCTTTGGGTTGTTTTATTAATATCACTAGTCTGCAGTATTCCTTACATATTAAGCATGCGGGGCCTTTAACAGGTGTTTAAGTAACCAAGCTTATAAAAACACTAAATACTGCCACTAACGTTTGGGAACCCCCGTGTGTAACAATGTGTTCTCCCTGTTCATTTATTTGTCCCACACGCACACAATAACAGGTAGGTGGTCACTTCCTTAATCACTTACTCAGGAAATGAAAGTGTGGAGCCTTGTCTGCACATTATAGTATCAAATCAAAACAAAAACCCTGGCATGTGTGCATCGGAGAACACTTTATTAAATTATTTGAAACTCTCAAAAAGTGCATATTATTAAATGCAAACATAAGTCAAAATCTTAGCACACGTATTTGGAACTCAGAGCGTCTGCAGTCATTCATCTACAGTTTAATATAAATCAATGGTTCTCAGCTGGTCATGACCTAATAAAAAGGAGTATAAAACTCTTCCCATACCTTTTGTTATTGACGTCAATGGCTGTGAATCCAATCAAGTTCTACACCAGAGGTTCAACTGGTACATGGCAGTCCAAAAATGGGTTGCAATTCCGTTCTGATAGGGTATATGTAAATAATAAACTGCAACTGTCACGGTGCACACAGCAGGAAGGACACAGGAAACACGGAAACGAGGATGTAACTCAAAAACATACTTTACTAGGACATCAGGGCAGGACAAGGCAAGGCAGACACTGACAGGGACACCGGGGAGTAACGAGTAGACCAGACAAAATGGCACAACACAGACAGGACTATAAATACACAGGTAAATTAACAGACACGGATGGATTCGAATAAACTACTAATGACATGAGACAAGGACAGGAAACAAACCAAATATGGGCACAAGAGGCAGGAACACATGACACACACACAACAGTTCTCTTACATTACTCCCCCCTCCCGAAAGGCTCGTCCCGAGCCTTAACAGTTCCATCGGGGAGGGGGGGTGGGCGCTCTGGAGGCCTCTCAGGACAGACACGGACCGGAACACAGGACAGGGACCTCCAGAGCGATACAGACAGACGGAGACATCGGAGAGCTGGACGGGACCAGCGGAGACACAGGAGAGCTGGACGAGACCAGCGGAGCTGGACGAGACCAGCAGAGACACATGAGAGCTGGACGAGACCAGCGGAGACCCAGGAGAGCTGGACGAGACCAGCGGAGACCCAGGAGAGCCCAGGAGGCCATGGTGGAGCCAGGTGCTCAGGTGACCATGGCGGTGCAGGGAGCACAGAAGGCCAAGGCAGATGGTCTACGGAGCCTTGGCCTCGGACCCCTCTCGGCCCGGCCCCTACAGCCGGAACCCTACTACCCCCCCCCAAAAATTTCCCTGGGGGTGTGGGGGTATCAGGAGCCCTCCGGGGCTAGACACAAGATAAAAAGTCCTCGGTCACTGGTCAATACGGCGGCAGCCGGCTGCCACTACCACAACGGTGGCAGCCGGCCGGCTGACCATCCCAACGGCAGGGACCGGTGGGCTGGAGGCAGCCCCAACCGGTGTCGGGCCGAGTGACCTCGGACGGCGGGTTGGCTTTCCCCGCGAAACAGTGGCCAAGGTGAGCCGCGAACGGCGGCGTGATCTCCCGCGAACAGCGGGGTCCGTGAGCCGCGGACGGCGGCGTGATGCCCCGCGCACGGCGAGCTGGAGTCAGCGGCGATCCGGCGGGCATTGAGTCAGCGGCGATCCGGCGGGCATTGAGTCAGCGGCGATCCGGCGGGCATTGAGTTCCGTGAACGGCAGCCTCCTCTCCAGCGACCGGCGGGCTTGGTGATCCGCGAACGGCGGCCTCATCTCCCGCGAACGGCGGGCTCGATGATCCGCGGACGGTGGCCTCACCTCCTGCGAACGGCAGGCTGGAGTGAACGGCCGGCATGACTTGTGGGAGCCGCGGACAGTGGGTGTGCTTTCCCCACGGACCGTGGCGTGAGACCCGCGAACGGCGGGCAAAAACACCAAACACAGGAACAAAAAAAACACTAGAAAAACTTGACAAAACAAAACGCGGTGAAGGGACGACGCTTACTGTACTGGTCTGGTCTTCTGTCACGGTGCACACAGCAGGAAGGACACAGGAAACACGGAAACGAGGATGTAACTCAAAAACATACTTTACTAGGACATCAGGGCAGGACAAGGCAAGGCAGACACTGACAGGGACACCGGGGAGTAACGAGTAGACCAGACAAAATGGCACAACACAGACAGGACTATAAATACACAGGTAAATTAACAGACACGGATGGATTCGAATAAACTACTAATGACATGAGACAAGGACAGGAAACAAACCAAATATGGGCACAAGAGGCAGGAACACATGACACACACACAACAGTTCTCTTACAGCAACTAAGCATATAATAGTGCATAGTTAGGATAGCAACATAAACAGGCTTATTAACTTTAAAGGGAGGAGAAAATGCTTTCAATATTTTTTGTGTTTGGTAATAAGCATCCAATCAAACTCACTGTAGCCAAATTAGGCAGATGCCAATGTAGAAAAAAAATAAGTAAAACAATATTACCCACACCAGAATTAATACAAAATGCCAATGCTTGGATTTGAATCTAAAGTGTGCCACTAGTTACCAAACAGAACTGCAAAAATCACAACGCTTAAACCTGCCTGCCATTGGTCAGCCAAAGAGGCAGTCCCAATATCTCATCATTGCCTGGGATGCTCAAACAAACAGAGCAATTAAAAGGCATTTAAATGCTACAAGTGAATTTGGGCATCACAGCATTGTAATACACAAATGAAAATGGATAATCATTTTTAAATTTGCTACAGATCACATTTAACAGTGTTATTATATATTATAGCCTAAGGGTTTTAAAAGGTTAAATTTAAGTGAGCGTTGGATGACAGCAAAGATTATCTATGTGAGAAAATAGGGAATATTAGTATGCACATTTAAATATTGACTGATATTGATTTAAAAAAATATCAGTTTACTATCAGCAAATAACCAATATGGTATCACTATTTTGTGCATGCTTAATTTGCAGTCATCCATCCATCCATAAATTCAAAAGTATTGATTGATTGCTGGCAAGATAAGTGTCCAGAAAAAAAAAATAGATTACAAAGGTCATCTAATTGTAAATAATAGAGGCATCTAATTTTAATAATGTATTTGTAAATGTTTAATAAAAGATTAATAAATGCTTTAGAAGTATTTTTCATTGTTAGTTCATGTGATTAACCAATATTAGCAAACTGTAAATTGTTTCCAAAATCTCTAATGCTGATATGATTATGATATACAGTGCATCCCTATCAGAAAGTGCCACAGTGTTTCAACCTACAAATGCTTTCTTCAAAGTAAGCTGGGAAAGCAGAAACTACCTATTACATGCAAATAATGACAAACACATTTTTGAATGATAAACAACTTTGCAACTGTGTTGGAAGAGCACCGTAAAATCTGGGTCCTGAAACAAAACCAGCGAAGAATCATCGATATAAATAGTGGCACCATTTCAAAAGGGACCAGTGCTCTGTGTTTATTAATGCTGTCTACCAACAATGCCCGTCATACAGCCATATGGTGCTGATAAGCTATCTGGGCGCAGAGTTAAAATCTAATTTTAATAAATTCTTAATCAGCTTGTAGGATACTGAAACAACATAGTTAATGGAAATGTGTGGAGTCAGCGAGGTCTTTTGCAGTCGTGGTCTTTAATAAGATTTGAGAGGCATTACAACAACACAGCAGTCAATGTCACGTTGAGCTGCTCTCTCTGTCTGTAACTCAAGTGTGGAAAAAAAGGAAGAGGAGAGCGGCGGGCGCAGGGAGGAAAACATGGTCATTGTTTCAAAAGAGACGGAATGTGATCTCTGGGGGAGAGAGTTGCAGACGCTGTATATCACATATCATCTTCTCTGATCATTCACGCTTTCTAATTACTGAAGGTGAGGAGGGCCATAATTTTATCGTATTTGTTTTGCATCACTGCAAAAATAGAAAATGGGGGCTTGCAGAGCTGTACCAATTTACTTCATTTCGACCTTGATTAAAAGAAAATTAATTGCCACATCTCTCATTATGTTGCGAGCGGCATTTGATGACTGGAATGGAAAAACTAAAAAAAGAAAAAAAAAAAAAAAAAAAGAAAAACAAGACACACAGCCTCACTGGGAGTGCAAGCTCGACCCGCGTGTTCAGGAGACAACACATTCTTTTAATGATGAAAATAAACAGGCCTTTAAACACAAGCATCACAAGACAATGTCAAAGATATTAGTCTTAATATCACAGTGGTTTTCTTCATGGTGCTTAACAGCGGAAGAGACCTTGTAACTTTGCCATTCTGTCTAGCACATCCTTTGCAAAACACAATTAAATCTTTGAACCGAGTTGCACTAAGCTTTGTTAAGTTAAGGAGACAAGTCTCTGAGCAGAACTTTATGTTGACTGGCAAAACAAGAAAAGATGAGACAGGATCTAAACAGATCACCATAAGAGGACAATGAAACAAGAAAAGCTCTGCAAGATGCAGAGTCGAAACGTCTGCAAACGCATTCAAAATCTGCAACGTCTTCAATTAAACCTATAAATCATATATATATGTATACATATATAGCTGATCACTGAATATGTCATAAATATGTAATAAGCTGATAATTATTTTGATGATAAATGATGATTAATGATATATAATAAATGTTAATATTGAAATGAAATACTAGTTTGGGTATTCAGTATTCAGAACAGGGTTATTATAGTTAACAAAACCCATAAATAGCATTTTCATCAAATAAATGTTATGCTTATATTACTGAAATAAAATATTTTCTTAAACTTGTTTTATTTCAACTAGCTGCCAATGTAACATTTTCATTTAGTTTACTTGATGTACTAAAATAACTAAAAATACAAATTTATAAAATGATTAGAAACTATAGACATTTTTTTAAATGTCAAAATTACTCAACTTTTCCTAAAATTAAAATTAAAAACAGAAAATATAAAAAATTATATAACAAAATATTGTTATATTATCTATAAAAAATACAAAATTAATCAATATAAAAAAATTGTAATAGTATCTCAAAGATACCAAAATAACATTGGTCACGTGATCTCAACATAGTGGCCCCATGAGGTGATCTGCTCCATTGAAGCCCTAGAAAAACATGCTGGATAACATGATTATCAGGTTTTACAAAAACTTGTGGAGTTCCTGCAGCCATTAAAGTATAAAGGGGACAAACTAATACTAGAAAATGCATGTACATTTCATATTAAATTTGTAAGGAAAGCCAAAATACAAATACTTTCAGACTTTTGGACTCCATTTTACTCAATAAACTGTTTACCATGTTTCCATACTTCAGATTCAACTACTTTATAAGCCACTTTCTGTGTGTCCTTTTTTCTTTGTCTGAATGTATAAATCCCTCTTCACCCCCTTTCCTGCTATCCTCTCCTCTGGATAAGCCACCATATGTCTCGGAGGATCAACTTTGAAAGTTTTCTGACAGCATGGTGTATGATTACATGAGAATTTCTCATAGACAGGGATCTCCAGAAGAAGGAAAATGCTAAATGCTATTTTAGAAACGAAATCCTCTTTCATGCATCTGCACCTGTCTCCCTCTGAGAACCCAGAGAGCAGATGCCTGATGGGGGAGTTTCGCCCGTGTGCACACCTCATTCTGAAATATTTATATGATTTTGACACTCTCCAATAGGGGGTGAGACAAAGGGTGCTCTGTGCCCCGTGCATTTGGTCTTGTATACTAATCTCTCATTTGACGTGGAGCTATTTCAGCTGTTTATCTCCTCACTGAATCATTAGCCACATTCAGAGTTTTGTCCAATCAAACTCCCATCGAGCTCCCAATGTAATAATTCATAACACACTTCAATCAAATAATATTATGCACCCTTAAATTAATTAAATGCAAACTTCATTTATTTACTGCTAATATTACTGTATAAAGGAAGTACCAAGATTAGACAGACATGGCTCTGATACATTTCCTTATGGAGGGGGACTAAACGCACACATGCACAATATATAATATGGGTCAAAGATGAGATGCCACATTTTAGGGTCCGCTTCTAATTAAATTTACAAAAGTGATTTTATATATATAGAAAGCATATTAAATGCCAGAAAAGTATCTACTTCAATGTTTCAAATAACTTTTGTGAAAATAAAATGGGAAAATGTTCCATCATCATTCAGTGTAACACATTATGAAAAAACAAAACCACATACTTATTTTGACCTGTATTTATTAAAATACATACTAGATTTCAGAGTCTTTTAATTCATATAATGATTGTTCACCTTCTAAGGAACTCCACGCTGCGCCCCATAGTGCCCCCTTAGGGGGTGCAGCGTCTCGTTCCCTCTCGGGGAACCGTGGTTACATGCGTAACCCGAGAAATTCCCATTCTAGGGAACTCCACGCTGCGCCCCATAGTGCCCCCTTAGGGGGCGCAGCGTCTCGTTCCCTCTCGGGGAACCGTGGTTACATGCGTAACCCGAGACGTTCCCATTCTAGGGAACTCCACGCTGCACCCTAACTTTTTAAATAAGAAATTTCGTAAAAAAATATAAAACTTTTATTATATATTAAAATTATAAAAACTTTTATTATATATTAAAATTATAAAAACTTTTATTATATATTTTTTATAGTTTATCTAATTGTTTTACAAGTAATTGTCTTATTTAAAAATTAACATATATACCTTTATATTATTTATTATAATATATATTACATACCGTTGAAGTCAAAAGTTTACAAACACCTTGCAGAATCTGCAAAATGTTAATTATTTTACCAAAATAAGTGGAATCATACAAAATTCATGTTATTGTTTATTTAGTACTGACCTGAATAAGATGTCACGCAAAAGATGTTTACATATAGTCCACAAGAGAAAATAATAGTTCAATTTATTAAAAAAAATGACCCAGTTTAAACGTTTACATGCACTTGATTCTTTATACTGTGTTGTTACCTGAATGATCCAGAGCATTTTTTTTTTTTGTTGGGTTTTTTTGTTTTTTCATTTAGAGATAGTTGTTCATGAGTCCCTTGTTTGTCCTAAACAGTTAAACTGCCTGCTGTTCTACAGATTCCAACAAAGATGAAATATGAAAATTCTTCAGGTCCCACAAATTCTTTGGTTTTCCAGCATTTTTGTGAATTTGAACCCTTTCCAACAATGGCTGTACGATTTTGAGATCCATCTTTTCACACTGAGGACAACTGAGGGACTCATATGCATCTATTACATGCATGATATAGTTTCAAGATACATTAAGAGCTGGGGAGTGAATTTGAAAATCAAGGTAAATTTAACTTAAATTTGTCAAGTATATTCTGTAGCTTCTGAAGGGCAGTACTAAATGAAAAACATGATATTTCAGCAAAATTAGAAAAATGTACACATCTTCATTCTGTTCAAAAGCTTTCACCCCCGGCTCGTTTTTCCTTCTGGAGCATCAGTGAGAGTTTGAACTTTTTGTAATAGTTGCATATGAGTCCCCCTCACTTGTCCTCAGTGCGGAAAGATGAATCTCAAAATCATACAGTCATTGTTGGAAAGGGTTCAAATACACAAAAATACTGTAAAACCAAAGAATTTGTGGGACCTGAAGGATTTTTCTGAAGAACAGCAGGGAGTTTAACTGTTTAGGACAAACAAGGGACTCATGAACAACTATCACTAAAAAAGACAGCTGTGGATCATTCAGGTAACAACACAGAATCAAGTGTATGTAAACTTTTGAACGGGGTCATTTTTATAAATTCAACTACTATTTTCTCTTGTGTACTATATGTGAACACCTATGTGAAATATCTTATTCAGGTCAGTAATAAATATTATATATAGTAAATGTATATATATAGTATATGTAAAAAAAAAAATAAAAAAAAATATATATATATATATATATATAAATATATATATATATATATATATATATATATATATATATATATATATATATATATATATATATATATATACACATATACATATATATATATACATATATATACATATATATACATATATATATATATATATATATATATATATATATATATATATACACATACATATATATATACAGGTCCTTTTCAAAAAATTAGCATATTGTGATAAAGTTCATTATTTTCTGTAATGTACTGATAAGCATTAGACTTTCATATATTTTAGATTCATTACAACACAACTGAAGTAGTTCAAGCCTTTTATTGTTTTAATATTGGTGATTTTGGCATACAGCTCATGAACACCCAAAATTCCTATCTCAAAAAATTAGCATATTTCATCCGACCAATAAAAGAAAAGTGTTTAATACAAAAAAAAAAGTCAACCTTCAAATAATTATGTTCAGTTATGCACTCAATACTTGGTCGGGAATCCTTTTGCAGAAATGACTGCTTCAATGCGGCGTGGCATGGAGGCAATCAGCCTGTGGCACTGCTGAGGTGTTATGGAGGCCCAGGATGCTTCGATAGCGGCCTTAAGCTCATCCAGAGTGTTGGGTCTTGCGTCTCTCAACTTTCTCTTCACAATATCCCACAGATTCTCTATGGGGTTCAGGTCAGGAGAGTTGGCAGGCCAATTGAGCACAGTAATACCATGGTCAGTAAACCATTTACCAGTGGTTTTAGCACTGTGAGCAGGTGCCAGGTCGTGCTGAAAATTGAAATCTTCATCTCCATAAAGCTTTTCAGCAGATGGAAGCATGAAGTGCTCCAAAATCTCCTGATAGCTAGCTGCATTGACCCTGCCCTTGATAAAACACAGTGGACCAACACCAGCATCACTGACTGTGGGTACTTGACACTGGACTTCAGGCATTTTGGCATTTCCCTCTCCCCGGTCTTCCTCCAGACTATGGCACCTTGATTTCCGAATGACATGCAAAATTTGCTTTCATCCGAAAAAAGTACTTTGGACCACTGAGCACCAGTCCAGTGCTGCTTCTCTGTAGCCCAGGTCAGGCGCTTCTGCCGCTGTTTCTGGTTCAAAAGTGGCTTGACCTGGGGAATGCGGCACCTGTAGCCCATTTCCTGCACACGCCTGTACACGGTGGCTCTGGATGTTTCTACTCCAGACTCAGTCCACTGCTTCCGCAGGTCCCCCAAGGTCTGGAATCGGTCCTTCTCCACAATCTTCCTCAGGGTCCGGTCACCTCTTCTCGTTGTGCTGCGTTTTCTGCCACACTTTTTCCTTCCCACAGACTTCCCACTGAGGTGCCTTGATACAGCTCTCTGGGAACAGCCTATTCGTTCAGAAATTTCTTTCTGTGTCTTACCCTCTTGCTTGAGGGTGTCAATGATGGCCTTCTGGACAGCAGTCAGGTCGGCAGTCTTACCCATGATTGCGGTTTTGAGTAATGAACCAGGCTGGGAGTTTTTAAAAGCCTCAGGAATCTTTTGCAGGTGTTTAGAGTTAATTAGTTGATTCAGATGATTAGGTTAATAGCTCGTTTAGAGAACCTTTTCATGATATGCTAATTTTTTGAGATAGGAATTTTGGGTTTTCATGAGCTGTATGCCAAAATCATCAATATTAAAACAATAAAAGGCTTGAACTACTTCAGTTGTGTTGTAATGAATCTAAAATATATGAAAGTCTAATGTTTATCAGTACATTACAGAAAATAATGAACTTTATCACAATATGCTAATTTTTTGAAAAGGACCTGTATATATATATATATACACATACATATATATATATATATATACATATATATATATATATATATATATATATATATACACATACACACACACTGTATCTTTATGACAAAGTGTCCTGGAATTGCTTGCAGGTTGTGTAAATGTATCATGTGGTGTGTAGTTGCTCAAGTTCATGCCAGTCATTCAGGGTGAGTTATGACAGCTCAGTGGTTCTGACCGTAGCATACCAAGTCATTATGGGCAGAATGGGAGGCATCTGAATAATTAATCAAAATAATGTAAAATAATCCAACAAACCTTCCCTCTCTCCCTCACCTGTTTGCTGCCCTCAGACTGCAACAGATCTGCTGCGAGGGGAAAAGAGGTGCCCTTCAGGTTAAGTATAAAAAAATTAAAATCACTGTGTACTTGGGACCAGCCCTTTGACACCTCTTTACCATTTGAAGGGGTTACCATTACCCAGCTTCTGCCACTTTGTTAATGCAAAGACAGATGAGGTACTAGGCTCTAGTGGAAATAACGTATAAATATATTGAACGTCTTCTTGCCGAGCGAAATGGAAAAATATCATCAGATTGCAGAGAAATCATGTGCTTTGAACGTACACCACATAAAAGCATATGTGCCTGTTCTGTAAATGATGCAAACATTGTAATGTGGTCAGTGGTGAACGTTAAAGGAGCTGCTCGTAGCACTTACTGTCCATCTGCCATGGGCATTAGACTTCTATTGAACAGTCCACGAGTCTGTTAAGAGAAAAGGGAATCATTTTCTTCTAGTCCATAGATGGGAGGGTATACGAGTGCTCACGGGGAGGGGGTTTGGATATCGTCATGGAACATATTGTTTAAGCGCAAGTGTGTATTCGCTACAAGAGAAGGTCTTCACTGATCCTGGAGCTTTTCTCTGCAAATTCTGTTTATTAATCATGACTACGGTTGCTGCAGTCTGCCGTGCCCAACATTAATAGGCCGACTAAAGGCCTGATACGTGAGTAAGGCGAAGCAAGGGCAAGCGTGTTTTGTGTAAAACAAACTAAGGCCAGGAGTCATGCATCGCTTTGGAAGGTAATAGTCAGTGGTTGATGAAGGTCTCTATTTTAGATAGCAGTAAATCCCCTCTCTTCTGCTCCCAACCCCCTCTTTTCAGATATCAGCCCTTGAAAGTGTTCAGTTTTAGGACACAGGGAGGTCACACCTGTTGTGGAACTTGATAGAAGGCTTATTTATAAACTTTCAGCCCTCCAGATTCTTCCTACAGAGAAAATGCTGACATACACAGGGGAGGCCGGAGGGGGTGTGTGGGGTGAAAAGCGTGTTTATGAAAAGTGCACCAACTGGAAAATCCATAAAACTCTGAAATGATGAAATTAACAAGCAATCCGATCGGGTTTCCTCAGGACCAGCGAGGGAAAGTGTGGCTTTTTAGTCTCCCGTTGAAAGGAGAATGACGGAGAGAATACTGGAAGTTCCTCTTCGTTTTAATTTAGTTAAGACATCGGATTACAATTAACCTTTTTAAAAGACCATACTGAGTTATACGAGGGACGCCTTATAACTGTCGGTCGAATAAAGTCAGCCAGTAAATGTCAGAACTTTCTGAGACAAATTCACTATAAAGAAGAACTTCAATAGCAGTAGCTAATTTGTGTGTTAAATGTCCCGGAAAACAAAAAAGCAAAGCCAGTTGAGGCCAGTTAAAGGTTCTCCTAATATATTGCCTAAATTTAGGCTCTGAGTTATGTCCTATGGGACATTTGGGTGGGATCATTTGACGTATGAAAAGTTCTGCAAATGCTGAGTGGATTTGCAGTATAAGGGGTAATATTATGATGGTGGAGAAGACCTCCAGCCCGTGATAGATAGCCTGACAGGTGTTAGAGGAGGCAACACAGTGTCAAATGAACCTCTCATTTAGAAATGTGAAAGTTGCTGACTTTTTTTAAACCTCAAATAACTAAAAGGAAGATCTGATAATGACTAAAATCGGCTTCCTTGTCTTGTTATCTGTTACCCCGAACCCTGCTGAGACAATGAAAGACAGATGGAAATGCTTTCAGACGTGCCTTCAAAGTTTTCTTTTTCCTTCCCATATAAGACAGAAAAAGAGGCATAGATGTCTGACATTGATACATCCAACTGCGTAATCAAGCTCGCTCGGAGCTGATCTGATTGCACCTGTGCAGCCATTTTTAACATGCTTGATCGACTTGTGGATTAGTGTCTAATTGACTTACAATATGTTATCACATTCACAGGAAAGAGCAGACTCTGGCAATTTTAAAAGGAAAATATGAACATTTTTGTGAGTTGGGAAGGAAAAAAATGACATTCAAAGAAATATTTAGTTTTTTTTTAAAACATTTGCGTTTTCGCTTGCAAAGGTACTGCTTTTGCAAAGAAACTTTGCATTCTTGCACAAAACATCTGCGTTCTCATGTGAAAGTATTGATTTCCGCCAATAACATGTTCAGCTCTCTCACAAAACATTTGCGATCTCTTGCTAAATTATTGCGCTGCACCAAGAAACTTTGCGTTCTGGCACAAAACATGTGTGTTCTTTTGCAAAGGTACTGCATTCCCCTAAGAAAGTTTCTCCTCCCACCTCATATTATTTTCTTCACAAAAGTTTTGTAAGAAAAGTTTCTCAGGGGGACACAAAGGTTTTCTGAGAGAATGCAAAAGCATTAATGCACATTGCTCTGTATGAATTAGAATGTCTAAAGGATTGATGCAACTTCCACATTAAGCAATGAAACAAAAAGCACCTGAGATATCTGTGTTCTGCTATGTTATGCAAACATTAGTAAACTTCCTATCAGTTCTAAGCACAACACAGAGCACAAGAAGACACCCTGACTTTATTATGGATATCTGGATATAAAATTACTCAATACCAATATGCCAATATAAAATATCCCAATACCACTCAATAAAACAGATATTCCAAACGACAGGACGTGATACTTTGTAAATTGATGGCACAAACTCGATTGCATTGCAAGGAGTTCTCTGCTGACAGCATGCAGGATAGTTTTAGCTTTAAAAAATGGTGATACCCTTTAAGGTGACCCCCAGAATGCATCTTATGAAATTACAACAGACAGAAATCCATTTGCAACTGTGCTCTAACACTGAGATTACATTGTTACTATAGAGTCTTCCTGCAAATTAATTTGGAGGTTCATTTCATATATTATTCGAATGGAGAGTGGTAGGAAAATTAAATCTCTGCTTCAAACATTCCTGTGTATGTTATGTTATTTCTGCAGGGGTTTCTGGGGAGAAAGACCGCCAGCGCCCGCTTATGCCGCAGACCTGCAGCAGTTATGACGACTTTTGAATTGCAGTTGCCTGGGATTCCAAACCAATGATTGCGGTGCGATTTGAAATGATTTCTCACAAGATCCTACTGCTTCATTAAAGTCAATGTGCAATCTCACTTCCAGGGATCACTCAAATGATGTGATGACATTACATGATTTAGGTGAGCGTGTACTGGTGCGCTTTGCACTTGAAGAAAACAGCTCAATTGCCTCAAGGGCTATTTGACCTTGGATAAAAGCACTATCATTTTTACATGGACCTTAATTACTCTTTCATCGACCGGCATCTTCTTTTCCTCTCCAGATTTTCATGTCAAAGTGAGAAATTCCGACTTCAATGCTTTTATATAAATACTGGTGAAATTATTTTAGACAGTTACCACAAGAAAAGAGAGCATGTTAACAAATTAATGGTCATCTACATTATGTGCATATCGCACATAATATTCTATTGGCTAATTTTCCATGCACATTTAAAATATCATCACAAAGCAGAAAGACGAAAAATCCAGCATCCAGAAAAATCATGAATTTAGTCCTGCTACACAAAAAGTTAAATAGCCAGAAACATTCTTTTGCCATTACACCGAGATATAAAGCCTGCCTAAACTGAAAACAAAAGTAGCATCATTCGTGTTTCAAATTAATAAGAAATAATAATTTGATTCAATTCATTTGTAAAGCCTAGAAATAAAGTTCAATTCATTCACTTCCGTTAGGTGTCATGAACTAACAATGAATAACAATTTTTATACAGTATTTGTTAATGTACTATTAATTTATGAATATTGTTCATTACTAATTCATGTTCTGAATTACTTCATTTTGTTCATTTTAACTTTAATGCTAATTTTTACAACCTAAAACGTAAAAAAAAAGGAAAAAAGTTTTTTTTTAATTTTCTTTAAAAAGCAATCGATACTTCTATTAAGCAATGATGCATTAAATTGATCAAAAGTGACTGAATACATTTAAAATGTTACAGATAAATTCAACATTGATAAAAAAGGAAATATTTCTTAAGCACCAAATTGTCATTAATAGAATAATTTCTGAAGGATCATCTGACACTATAGACTGGAGTAAAGGCTGCTGAAAATTCAGATTTGCCTTCACAGGAATAAATCATATTTTAAAGTTTCATCATCAAATAATTTTTTTTTACTTATTTTAAATTGTAATAATACTTCACTGTTGTAATACTATTACTGTTTTACTGTATTTTTCATCAAATAAATGTAGCCTTGGTGAGCATGAGACTCTTTTTCAAAAACATAAAAAAAAAGATTTATTTTTTTACATATACATAATAGTTTATGTAAAGTAAACATTATAATACCCAAACCATTAACTAATGTTAATGAATTGAACCTGATCATAAAGAGTTACAGATTCACTGAAGAGGTGAGGAAGCTTAAACCACCCAAAATATCTCTGTTTCATATTCATAGAATCAAACTTATTGTGGCTCCCCCTGTGACATGTGTATGTGTATGTGATTTTGGATGTGAAGGCACTCTATACCCTGTGGGGGGACTGGGAGCCATGTGTCGACATGCACCATACTGCTCACTACATTGCCTGGTCTTACCGGGAACAAGAAAGAAGGGGCAGAACGGAGGCTCTCCAGATGTTCTCCATCACAGGGCCACGGGGGAGAACTGCACCGAACTGTAACACCTGCTTCTGCAAGAACTGCCACAACCGGGCCAAACACGAGTACAGCAGAGCAGCGAATGACAGGAAAACAGCTCATTTTATAGCACACGCTAATGCCAGAGCAGCTTTCCTGGCAGGATTTCTACTTTCCTAAGCTTCATAACAACATATCTACCAGTTTACATGATCACACGATCAGTGCCAGACATTAAAACTTGCTCACGAACAGCGTTCAGCTGAGATCTGAGTAGGTGGTGAAGGGGAAAGGCGACTGGCATTTTTAGGGGCTGGGGGCTGCTGTTGGATAGTATAATCTTTAATTTCCTAAAATAGTAAGTTCACTTGTGGGCAATGCAGGACTATGTCTTACTGTATGTACCCATAAAAGGATTCTTTGCAGACTGGCTGCTTCAAAGATTTTCGGTTCATGCCTACATTCAAAACTGGATCAATTAAACCAGATTTATTATTTAAAGAAATAGTTCACCCAAAAAATTAAAATTTGCTGAAAATTTAATCACACTCAGGCCATACAAGATAAATTTGTTTCCTCGTCGGAACAGATTTGGAGACATTTAGCATTACATCATTGGCTCATCAGTGGATCCTCTGCAGTGAATGGGTGCCGTCAGAATGATCCACATGACTTGTGAAGTGAAAAAGCTTTGTTTGTAAGAAACAAATCCATCATTAAGAATTTTTTAATTAGCCATTGCTTCTGGCTAAAATAGACACCTCTGTTCATATTATTGCTCTCTCCAGTAAAAAAAGTTGTCTCAAATCAGGAGAGAAATCACTTAACAAATATGTTGGTGGATTGTGACGTGAGAGGACAACAGGGGATGGACTCTTTCCACTGGAGGAAACGTTGTTATGGATTATAGACTTGGTTTTGTTTTGCCAGTAGTGACATTTAAACTTAAAATGCCTTAATGACGGATTTGTTTCTAACAAACATGCAACTTTTCACTTCACAAGATGTAAATTGATGGATTGGAGTCATGTGGATTACTAGTGGATTATTGTGATGTTTTTATCAGATGTTTGGACTCTCATTCTGACGGCACCCATTCACTGCAGAGGATCCACTGGTGAGCAAGTGATGTAATGCTAAATTTCTCCAAATCTGTTCCGATGAAGAATCAAACTCATCTACATCTTTGATGACCTGAAGGTGAGTAAATCTCAGCAAATTCTAATTTTTGGGTGAACAATGCCTTTAAATTTAAACATCCTTCTTACAGAAGAAAAAAATGCTTGAAAACAAAATGTGAGGAGAGTGATAAATAAAATCATAGTTTCCAAATAAAAGCACTGACTTGAAAAGTCCTCAAGAGGTATAGCCTAAGTCCATGATTACTTTGAGTCTCAAATCGCATTCCGGTAATCTGTTCGTCGTGCACGCACACAAAATGCAAATGAGCAGAAACAAAAGGGAGCACAAGAGCCGCAGCAGGTGAGAGCGCGCGACGCTCAATAACACCAATGTTAAATTCTCCTTGACCTGTGGGTCACCAAACACCGACCCCAAATCGTTTAATATTTTCCCTTCGAGATCAATGGTGGCATAAATTTGGATTCAATGACAAGAATAATTTAAAACAGATCTATAAATGATAAGATGCAATTCCCAGAAGTGCTGCATGCATACTATTAAACTGACAGTATTGTTTTGAAAGCTTTAAACAGAAACCAAGTTTGTATAGCGGACGAAGCAACGTGCTTCTACGACTGCAAAAGTGTTTTCATATGCATGAAAAAAGTTAAACGAGCCTTAGGATGTAATATAGCATCAAAATATTAAACATCGCAATTTAGTTTATTTGATTTACAGTATTCATTACAGGTAAGAGCTCAAAAAAAGAGAGCAATCCGAGAATGCAATAAACACACTTTCATGTGTAATTTACTCTATGAAACTTGGCAGATAACTGTATTTTGCGTGGGTAAGACCGCATATTGTAATAGACATCTTTTGTATTCTGCATCCACATTTGGTCTCGGGGATACAGGTTAAAAATATCCTTTCATCTGAAGGTAATCTACAATAACTGTGATCTCACCACGTGTTTAATTCGAGTTCAGTGCTAATACTGTTTTGCAAATCATAAAAAAAGGCTCTCACTGATAAATATTAATTTGAGCCTTCATGATGTATTTGAAAATTCCAGCTAAAATGTCACCACATGGAACATTAATGTAATATTTCAAGGCCTGAGAGCAATGCTCATATTGATTGCATTTATTTGACTCAAGGGATGAGGAATAATTCTTCAGCCTGGGACACATCTGGCAGCCAAAGATGCGAGGCAGGGAATGAGAAAATGCAAAATAACAATAAAAATAATAGGACTCGGATTTAAATATATCACCTCGACATTGTTTTAATGTGAATGGCTTAATACAGAGGAGATGCACCTCCTGCAGTTATACATCTATTTCTGAAAGGCTTATTTCTGCATAGTACATGATAGGCTACAGATTAGAAACTAAGAAGCGTTTTCATCTCCTCGAGGGGAAAAGCAATTGCACCCTTCTAGATGACACAGGTAAACGGTCAGAGTCCTTGAAACCTCACCTTTTCCTTATATTGACAGTGCTCTTCAGTTGCAAATCAGGAGACAGTTCTTGAAAATAAAGCTTGTCTCCTTCTGGCAAGTTTAAGCAGAGACAGACGAGTTTGAGTATGCCTATGTCCTAAAAGTCATTCATAATATTGACTATCATTAGGGAAGGGCGTCTCTCTGTCCTAGTGCAAATGAAACGAAATTTGAGACACCGCTTGACCTGCACCTGAACTACTATGAAATTTAGCAAGAATTCCTGGATTAAAAACACGACAACTGAATGTTGTAAACATTCATTCATCGAGGCACTGGGAAAGACGTTTGTGTACTCAGATTCAAATCGCTTGATTAAAAATTGAAATATAGTACTTATTTATAAAATAGTAAATATTTGTAAATGCTTAGTAAAATTATAATGGCTGAAAATATTCATGATATTAAGAATAAAATGCTATTGTTAATTTTATCATCTGTCTTTTTACTTCTAATAAAGTTTGATACGAGTACACTGAACACTAGTCCATCAGTTCAAACGTACTATTTCTATATATATATATATATTAAATGAAAAAGTACATCTTTATAAAATGTTATCCGTTTATGTTCTAATGAAAACCATCCTATATGTAATAAAAAGTTAATCACTTTTCTCCCGTATCCAGTTTTGCAGAGTACACTTGCCAAAATATTGTGATGACTCGGACAAGATCCTTTGGTACAAGTTTCCTTTCTGGAATTAGAGGACATTCCTCTCTGCTGAATGGGATATCAATTATGTATAGCTAAAGCACCACCTACTGGCAGGAATAATTCAGTCAGCAGACCATGCAGCAGTGTGGTAACCTCACTGAACTGCTCAAGTCCTTTTTTAGATGCTACTCACTTTTAGATACAGATGGATGACAGATACTTTTGTAACATAACAGTAAATATGATATATATATATATATATATATATATATATATATATATATATATATATATATATATATATATATATATATAGAGAGAGAGAGAGAGAGAGAGAGAGAGAGAGAGAGAGAGAGAGAGAGAGAGAGAGAGAGAGAGAGAAAGGGAAGTGGTGTGTGTGAATTTGTGCTCTGCACTTAACCCATCCAAGTGTACACTCAGTAGTGAACACACACCCGGGAGCAGTGGGCAGCCAATGCTGCGGCGCCCGGGGAGCAGTTGGGGGTTCAGTGCCTTGCTCAGGGGTCTCACCTCAGTCGTGGTATTGAGGGTGGAGAGAGTGTTATTCACTCCCCCACCTACAATCCCTGCCAGACCTGAGACTCGAACCCATGACCTTCGGGTCCCATGACCTTTGGGTTACAAGTCCAACTCTCTATCCATTAGGCCACGACTGCCCCTATATATGATATGTGTTTTTTATGAAGTAACATTAGCACTTACACTGTACTGTTTATTTTGAGAAATGTAGACAATTTTAAAATTAATTATAAAATATGTGTGAGAAATATATAGGGCTTTTGAAGGAAAAACAATATTTGAAAAAAAAGTTGTTAAATTTGTAAACACTGAAAAATTGTCAAAAATATAAATTATATAAGACATTTTGAAAAAAAAAAACAGTTGAATATATACACTGTCATAAATTATATTTATATAATTATAATTATATAATTCTATTTTATATATGAATAGAACAAATGAAAGTAAATGAAAAAAATGGACAGGGCAGAGCGACATGAAATACTACAGTTCCACAATTCATCAGTCAGCATCTGTGACAAGTTTTTGGCTGGTGATCTTAGCACGCAATCTTGAGAGGCTAGGCGGACTTCACTGTCATAAACAATATACTTGAGGCTAACATAAAACAACAATAGGTTTTTTTCCCCACCGCAAAGTGTTGCACACATGTGCACAAGAACTCAAATCCAAAATAAATTGCATACATGATATTAATATTAAGCTAAATGGATCTCAAAACAATTTAGTTTGATCTTTTTGACTATGATCATTTATGGCATTC
This sequence comes from Barbus barbus, assembly GCF_936440315.1. Lineage (NCBI taxonomy): Eukaryota > Metazoa > Chordata > Actinopteri > Cypriniformes > Cyprinidae > Barbus > Barbus barbus. The sequence continues at coordinate 17,245,777 of NC_136718.1, forward strand.
AGAATGGTCCACATATACTAATGCACAAGAAATAATAAACATTCAATTTAAAAAGAGTGATTATAATGTGTAATTAGAGATGGCATGCTTCTTCAAAGGCCAACATCGGTGCAGCCTATCCTTGATTTCTTTGTTACTCAATAAGTCACTGCTTTACATAACTGAATATTGAAGCCGAAGGCAAACGGAACCTTTTGAAAAGTACTGCATCACTCAGAGCTCAAAAAATGGATGTTGAGCTTATCATATGTCAGCTCTGATGCCATTGCTTGTTCACCACAGTGTCATTAAAATTGACGAACCACAAAAAAGAGAGTCAATGATTTCACAATTACTTAGCCTCTTGGCCATCCACCCAAGCTTTGAAGTATCCTGTGAACTGGTGGAGGCCCTCTCCACTTCATTAGACAGCGTCAAGACCACATGATGTAACTCAATCCATTGAGAAGTCTCAATTACAATGTGGTCCATTACATTGCTGGAAGCCGATTCAAAACATATAAAAATCTGAAAGACTCATTTAGTCCGGGGGTCTCTCGCAGTCCTGGATGTCCGACTGCTGCGTGCCCGACACGAACACCCCCTGTCTATATTGCTTGTTCAACTTGACACGTAATTACAGAGGAAATATTTGTGTATTTTGTACGGGTGCCACAAAACTGCAGTCAACTCGCTGCCAAGGCTTCACAGCTCTCGCTGCTGCTGCTCCAGCCAGAATCCCTGATTAAAACAAGATGGTTTCATTTGGGCCAGCTTTGCAAGGAATCACTCCCAGAGATCTGGTGCGCGCTGCCAAGTCTACTACTGCGAGGAGCGTGAGACGCTGCAGCCAGAGTACCTCGCATTAAAACACTACAGGGTTCTGGCTTCTCGTTTGCTTCAATACACTTGCAAACACACACACGGCCACTTGCCTGCCTGTGATATTCAATATTTAGCTTTATTGAAATCTGACTGATTTCTAAGGTGAGGAGACATTTAGCACCTGAACAAATATTGGCTAAAGTTCAAAATAATAGTAAGATTATTAATAACAATCTATTTGAAAAATGTGGCGTGAAAGGACAAGCAGAAAAAAACATATGTGCTGAGCTCAAATTCATTTCGGTTCATCCATTAACTACAAAGAAAGATTTTGAAACATTTTACATTCTGTCCAAAATCTTTTCAAATTAAGAACTTTGCAAAAGAGCGTATTTTTTTCTCAAACAAACTTATTTACCCTGAAACTATATCAGGATGTTGTACAGAAGCTTTCATGAATATAAAAAGACCAGATGCATGTACAACGGCTCACCAAACCACAAAAGCATCTCCAAGGATTTCCCAAGACATGAATATTAACATAATGCGGAATAAAGAACCTACCCTGTTCCATTATATATGTTAAAATTAATTAATGTCTGAGATTATACCCAGGAAATCTATGGAGGATAGATGTTAATACCAATGTGCAACTTTGAAGAGCTGTGAGTTTTCATGCTTCAGATACTGCATTTATGATATGAAATTCTGATATCTACAGAATATAATAATGCTCAGCAAAAAACAAAAACAAAAAAAAAGGTTTATGCGTGTATATACACCCCCATACACACACACACACACACACACACACACAAGTGTAAAGTGCAAATTAACTGAGTTAAATAAAAAATACCAGGTTATTTTTAAAGAGTGCATTTCGCTGTGCATTGAAAAACAACAAAAATCTATGTGGAGCAGTTCCCTAAAAGCAGCCCAGTCTTTTTTAAAATCATAATATTGATTGTGAAGGACTGTAGACAACCCTCTGTCAATAAACTGTGCCATAATGCAATGCTCGCACATGAACGTAATAATAATAATTATGAAATTAAATCTCAATTATATCGATATGACCTAGTTTCTATAAACTTCTTGGACATTGTCGAACTCGTTAAGCTGCCAAGGTGTAGTTTATGAGACAGTAACAATGAGATGAGGAAAGAGCAATGTTAGCCAGTCCGGTTCAAATATTCCTACAGGATTATTTCATGGCGTAAATATTAACTTCACCATTTCCTCATGTCTATAAGCACATAGACTGTAAATTCGTAACGCACCCTTTATTGATACCTCTTAAAATTAATAAGCATACAAATCATTAGACACACTTATCAGCTTCACACCAAATATTAAAATGCAATGCTATGAAGATGTTATTCTTGGAGAGCGTGGTGTTAAATACGGTGCGGCTGTAGAAGACCCACTATCGAGATAAGCTGTCAGACGGCTCTGTGCTGAGGAAAGCATGCCGTCTAATCTAACCACTCTGCTCCCAGCACTTAGGGTAACATGCCATACTGGAAATCCTCAGACGAATAAAACAAAGTGGGGCCACATTGATGCTCTGTCTTGTTTTATATGATGGCTTGAAATAAATGAACTTTAAATGGAACCTTGGCAGCAACGTGGGCTATTGATCCATCTGGACAGAAGCTGAAGTTTAAGGGCATAGCTTTCCCCGAGCTGGGCTGTAACTGGAGTAATGAAATTGATTGGGCACAGAGAGGTGACAAGCCAGTAGAGTCAAGCCCTTGATGTAGGGAAACAAGAGTGGCATCTAATTGGGGTGTAATATAGGTCTTTAGAGGACATTAAGCACTCAAGTGGAGGGAACCAAAAGGTTCATTAGCAAGCTTAAGAGTGAAGACTTTAAGCCCTATCACGCCGACATTTTCTTAGTGTGAGAACAACAACGAGATGTTTATTCGCTCATTCAACAACACAGAAAACCCAAAACATCTTTACTTCATTGCATGAGGGAGTATTCATTCAATTACAATCAAAATGAATATTATACACAATGAATATTATATGTAGGTTTAATAAAAGTTAAGCTCAATTGACAGCACTTGAGGCATAATGTCTACAAAAAATAAACGAATTGTAATGTAAAAATAAATAAATAAATAAATGAAAATTCTGAGATATAAGACACTTTCTTTCTAAATGAATAAGACCATATCACTTGAAAGTTACAATTAAAATGAAATGTTTTACATTAAAATAAATGTACTCACTGTTAAAATTCTTACTGTCACTATATAGCCACAAGGCATAAACAATATGATTTAAGCGTGATAAAAATTGCTTTACAACCTCTTCTGTGTAAATTTCCACTAACAATCAAAAGTTTGGGGTCAGTAAGGGCTTTAAAAAAAAAAAGAAATGAATACTTTTATTTAGCAAGGGCAGCGAAAACATAAACAGCAAAACATTATCGCTGATAATAAGAAATGTTTCTTGTGCATCAAATCATTATATTTAGAATGATTTCTGAAGGATCATGTCACACTAAAGCCTGGAGTAAAGAATGCTAAAAATTCAACTTTAACATTACCAACAAAAAACAAACAAACAAAAAATAAATATATATATTTTTTTTTTTATTTTTTTTTTAAATAGAAAAAGGGTTATTTTAAGATGTAACAGTATTTCACATTATTATGTTTTCTGCTCAAATAAGGTGTTTTTATAAAATTTTTAAGTTTTACATTTTTGCTTAAAAAAAAATGTCCCCATCCACTTTCAATGTAAGTGAAATCCCCCCCCCCCCTCCCTCCTTTTTTCAGAAAACAAGAGATGAGTCGAAATTGATCTTAATTTCCATTGAACCTGGAATATTCTTATAATCCACAAAAAAAAAGGATTTTGGTTCATGCTGCAGTTTTGATCCTCCACTGCACTGGTGATCTAGAAAGAAAAAGGCATTTGTCACCTATGCAAAATGGCCTTAGTGGCCACACTGAAGAAAAAGTTACAGCACATTACAAGCACTTAGCGCAGTGATATCAAGGTTCACCTCTGATTTCCAATCTTAGGCCAGGAAGGGGGTGGGGAGTGGGTCATTAAAACGCCATTACAAGCCCATATTTCATATTCCAGCCTCGCCTATGTTTCAAGGTGTTAAAAGCGCAATGTATATTCCACTATATTTAAGCACCGGGACAGCAAAGCCGTACAGACACCTCACCAGCAGCCATTGACCTTGGCCTATCCAGCCTTCATTAGCTTTTAGACACTTATCACTCATAACTGGGTTTGTCCTCGTTGCCACACTTCCTCCTTCACTTCACTTAGGCTGGCAAATAATAGCTGGAATCCATTTATCTGCCATTTCAAACAAGTGCGTGACATTAACGAATTATCTGCTTTTCTCTAAGTATGGCCAAGGTACCCTCCGAAGAATTCCCCTGCTCCTGGGTCAGCCTTTTAGAACTGCCTTTCTTCATTAGTGCCATTTTCTTTCCGCCGTCTTTAAATATTCATTCTGTTTTTTCGCAGACGCTGATTTCGGTTTATGAGCACTATTGGGCGTAAGCTCTTTTTTTCCCAAACACATATTTATTTAGTTATGATTTTTTAATGCTCCCTTCTACTTTATAACCATAATCCTCAGGAAAACATTGATCTGAGTTGCAAATGAATCTAATTATGGCTTTCCATTTTCTGTGTGAGATATTGACTTCTGGTTAACGGTGTTCCTCTTGTAGCGCAGTGATCTGCAAGAAAGTCAAACTGTTGGCATTAAAAGTATAATATGTAATTGCACATCTAAAATATTTAGAACAGATTTTTAAGAGAATGTACAATCGTTTTGAGCAGGCTTAACGCTGTTATGATCATAAAAACGCTGTATTCAAAGGGTAGGAACAAGTAATGTGCTTTTGTTCAGTCTTTATCTATCAGGATTCCTTACCAAACTAACTACAAAGGCCCAGACAGTGATGTACCATTCAAGCAAGAAACAAAATCACTGCTTTTAACACAAAAAACATCTCTCCATCAAACGTCTCCACTGGTGAGAATATGGTCTAAGAGACGCAGGTGTCATTTTGCATTTGTTTAAACCACACAATACTGGCCTTTGATGCAAAGCCTTGACTTCCACCCATTTCCAACTAAGCCTATTTTAAATATTCCATTGCATCGCATGTCGTCGATCTCTATGTGAAATGGTCATGATTATTTTATTTTGTAACATTAATGGAAGAACATGGGCGGGTGGGGGGGCAGCTCGTGCATTTGCAATTCATATTCCCCTGCATGATTACATTAAGAGAGTGTTCTGTCATATTTGATTAATGTATCTTGTTTTCCTTAAAACCAGATTAAAATATGAAAACTGACAGAAATGAGGCCATTACAAAGAATTATCAATTTTTAATAATCTACTCAAGAGAGGAAAAATGAAGTGCCGTACACAAAGGAGCTGCTCGGAAATTCAGTAATCAGGATTTTGCTACATTCGCAATCAGTGTTATGTGGCAGATGGGGACTAGGCGTCTGTGTTTTAAGGGTCTTAGCTGGAACACAGACACAATTAACATGAAAGGTTCCCGCGCTAAGTGTGTTCACGTGTCAAAGCGGGAATGAAAAGTGTTATTGACTGTGTAAAAGCACCAGCAGAGAATTCCATATTTCCATATGTACATAACAGAAGCTGACAAGAAAGGAACCTAAAATTGAAAATCGTCTGTCAGCATTTACTCGCACTCATATTGCTACAAACCTATATGATTTTTTTTCTTCCAGTGAAAGAAAAACAAAGTCTACAGGTCACTCTATACAGTTCAAAGCACTCTAAAGATGTCAGAAGAAGACAGGCAAAATTAAAATTTGAAATCACTTATAATCTTACCTTCCAGTGAGATATTGACATTTGTAACCTGTTATAATCATTTGAATCAGTCATATACAAGAATGAATCATTTAGACACTAAACAAGATCAGATTCAAAATAATGAATCAAACTGGACATTGCACTTTTATGAACACTTACAAACGTGCCAACAGTCATTCACCACACAAAGCTATCATATGAATGGAATATAATGCATAACTCATGTGCACAACTCTCTTGATACTTTCATGGTATGTTTGAACCCCTTTTTTCCATAAAAGCCTCAGTACTCAATTTAAATGCATGGAAAAAAGCGACCAATCCAATTCTTTAAATTGTATCCTTTTGCATTTCACACAAGAAATAAGCTCATATGTTTTAGGAAATATCTGAAATCAAATAATGACAGTTTTCTCTTTTTTTGGTGAACTATTCCTTCATTTTTTACAAATTATTCCAAAATAAAACTATCCTACTGACTAATATCACTCTCCACTCTTTGCACTGGCAGAAACTAAAAGCTTTGCATGTCGCCATGATATACTAATTGTGTACACCGTTAACACAATTGATATAAGAGTGGTATATTCATAAGACACGGACCAGAGCCGCCATAGAAAATGTTTAACCTTGTGAAAATGAAGAGGGGCAAAATGTACCTCTCTTGAACCATCAATGTTAATGGCTATATTTGGAACAAAGAGTGTGTGTATGGGTATAAACTAGGATTTCAATTCCAGTATCAGCCATTTAGCATGACCGTGGGTGACTGTGAATTAAAAAGGTGGTCCTTTATGTGCGACCCCTCTGCTCAAAAGGGTACATCCATAACTTATGTAGACAGCCCGGCCATTAGCCACCAGAGCTGGGCCACCTTTACATAATACACTCTATACTAATCACTGACCACCCCAGTCACACAGCTAATAGATCACGCAGACCCCAGAACATATATTTCAGGATAAACGTATATCATGCTCCTTTAAATAAAATCACCAGTTATACGACCCCAAGAGAAATACTATACTGACATTTTTAACTCTGATATAGCAGAACAACAGCATTAAAAGGGAAAGTTAAGCTAAAACTGAACATTTTGTCATCATTTTCATCAGTCAGCATTATTATTAATGCACAAGTTCTTACTTTTACATTACATGTGACATCCATTGCAGTGGAATAAGAAGAAATGACCTCATGTTGAGCGTATGACAGCCGCCATTCATTCCCTTTTGATGTCCTTATTTCACACTGACATTGAGAATGTAAATATGTTGACAAAATGCCTCTCAGCAGTGCTGAGGCAGTCTCTTTTATTATTGGACAACAAGCGAGAATGACAATGTGTGATTTTGTGAATAGAAACCATATGGGTTATAAATGTACACAAAGGCTTTTTCCAAAACTGAAGCAGAATCAGCTGTTTCAACTGAGATGGTGTGAAACACAGAGCCGCTGAGGTCTGGATGGAACCACACACTGAACTGTTTAAAATTCTGTAATGTGTCTGTGTGTGCTAAAGAGCGTTTGGTTCACATAAAAGCTGCATGTGCTTATAGGATGCACTGAGGCTTTATACATCAACATGTAATGACATTACAGACATGTGGACAAATGAGAATATTTTGGCTAGGTTGACTTTTTGAAAGTGTCATCTAAGATTCTCTTACTTGAGCGATTGTGAGAGCCGTTCCTTTGACTCAATAATCACTGACGAAGCGTTCAAACCCCTCATTAGTTTCACCTCATCCCCAATCACATCCACTAGACACCACAACATCTCTCAAGACACCAAACCTGGCAATATTACAAACCATTTTAGAGACTACATGGGAGAGATTCTCATTAAGCGCTAAATGGACATATTCTCACAACGAGGCAGCTTGTGGAAATTGAAAATATTCTTATGAAACCGGTAAATCCATTTCTTAATTAGCATTTTTGTCTCGTTTTGCAGGAAAAAAATAACTAAATACTCTTAAACAAGTTAAGTGAGATCTGTTTAACAAAAAATATCAATGTACTTGAGAAGCGTTTAAAAAATGTATTCATTTTCTTAGCATTTGTGTCGGTTTGCAGTAAAAATACTTAAATATACTTCAAACAAGAGTTACTTGAGAGCTGTTTAACAAAAAAAATATAAAAATTAAAATCAATTTAAATTTCAAATGTAAAATATTAGTGTACTCAACACTCAACTAACTCAACATGTGTGTGTTTTGCAGTAAAAAATGTATTAAAACAAGATAAATTTACTTGAAAAGTGTTAAATAAAAATGATTTATAAATAAGGTTTTATGCTTAAAACAAAAAGTAACAAACACAATCTAATATATAATATATGTGTTTTATTTTACTGTTTGTAATCATATGAATAGGAATCAATAAAAAAAATAGCCTACAGATTAAGAAAATGATTTTGCTTATGGAATTGCCATTTTCCCTCCAGAAATGCACAAAGACAAAATTGACCATATCCTCCCCCCTCAACTCCCTTGCCTCCCCTTACATTTTTTTTAATGCCAGACCATTGTGTTGTTTCTATAAGCTAAATGCTTTAAAAGGTATAGAAGTCCCTTGAAATGATAGCAGGAGGATAATTGAACAGCGTAAAAACAGGAATCTAATTGTGCGGGACCCTCTGGGGGCCAATATTGAACTACCTTATAATAGGCCTGAGATATTCTCTTCATGATTTATTGCCAAATCCCTGTATTTTTCAATACATTATAGTTTCTAAATTGTGTTTAAATTGAGTGTGGAGGAGCTCAGGCCATTAGGAGATGCAGAAATGAAGATCATATTTAAATATTCATGCACCCTTTACCTTATTACTGAATCTGAACACTAACAAAATCAATATTAAGTGCAGTTTGACATAAATTTATTTATGAATTTCGACTTTCTAAGTAGTGTATTTTTTCACTCAAAAATTGCCAGTATAATGTAGTAATGATATCAAAACAGCGTGTCAGGGTGCATTAGACGGCCAGGCTCTTGAAGCGTCACATAAAAACTCCAGAGCATCCATGTAAAAATGCTTACTGGGCACAACTGTCCCGTTTTACAAACATCACTCATTTTACTGCCCCGTATCACACACGCTGTGAAACGAAGGGAAAGATACAGTTGTCTTGTTTATTCAAACGATAAGCTCGTGTTAAGCCCGACTGTATTAGAGCCTTAATGTCATGCGGCATAACAACTGATCAAAACGGATGCCCTTCCGTTGCTTCAACTGTCCTTATAACTCACCTTCCTTTGCTCTCAGCCAGCGTTCTCATTTACATAGCAATACCATGAATTAAAATGAACCCAGAGGAAGAGGGGGGAGGAATGCTCACAAAAGCAACTCGCACAATTGCTTTTACTTGCTTACGTTCTAAGATTTTGTTTGTGAGCGCTTACTCAGAGAACAAATAACACATCAGTGACATATGGATGGCTACAAATGTTCTTTAACTAAAGCGAAAGAAGCGTACATTGCATTTTATTATCCTTTTTTGGTCCTCAACATTGAGTATTGAACATTAAACAGGACTTTACTGGGCTGATGCCATGTCTCTGGATACAAGATGATGCTGTAAAAGGGCCGGAAAAAGCTCAGCATCAATCCAGAGAAAGACAGCAAAGCCATAAATCTCAGAGTCGTAGCCTTCCCTCTCCTTTTAAAATCATCTAAACAGATTCAAAGAGCTTGATTATGTTTGAGGCCGTCTATAAGCATCTCTTTAAGCATTGGGAACACAAGGAGAAAAAGAGAAAAACAACCTCATTCAAAGGTTTCACTATATGTGCATGGAAAAAAAAGACTTGCGCGTCAACTGTTCAAAGTCTGTTATGATTCATACTGGTCTTTGTACTTATTTTGGTAATTTCAAAGCCACTTCTATACCTATACTAAGCAAATAACTGTTACAAAAAAAAAGTTAACTGCATATTTGCTTATCTCTGGTTACAGACTGCTACTTCCGACAGCTTGTCAAGTATCACAGCCTTCACTGGGCCTGCTTCTGTCCTCATATGTACAGTAATGTTGAGGTCAGGACTGTGATGTGAGCAGCCTTGTCAGCTGAGACATTAACTCACAAGGTGAGGTGGATGAAGACCGAGACAGGTCATAGACACTCAAGATCCAACAGGAGATCAAGACGCACAACAAAAACAAACTGTATCCACTCCTGTCCACTCAGTTCAGGTCCAAGCTACTTTAGCTGACCTTATAAAATGACCTCACTAATGTATATGAAGGATTTAAAGTATTATTAAATATCATATAACGGATAATCAAGTAGAATATTTGTTTTCTACACATATTTACAAAATCTACAATAAAAAATGTTTGCATTGTGTTGTCATGACAGTTTCCCAAGTCTCATTAGAAATTTTATTAAAAATAATTACAAATTATACAGCAATGACAATATTTCCATCCAAAAGTGTTGCCTAAAACGGTCTTAATTTTTTGAGTGAAAAAATTTATGAGTCACCCTGCAATACACAATATGGGGGGTCATATTTTTGAAAAAACGTTTACACAAATTGAGTTTTTTTTTTTTTTTTTTGATCGTATCACATTTCCCCTAAAAAGCTAATTTGTATTATTTTAAATCTATTTTTATAGCAAAAAAATCTTTAAAATGTTTTGAAAATTACCAAAAATATAAAAATTTTTTTAAAGAATTACACATAATACATTAATGAAAACATTAGTATCCCAAATCGTTGCTAATGCTGCCATAATGTTGCTAAAAATAGGCTTCATATAAATGTAAATATGATTCCCTTTCTGGTGAAATATAACCTGGACATTTCTTGATATTTTCCACGGGATTCGCTCTGTAATACAGGTTTTTCCACAGAATACTAAGATGGCTGTCGTGTCAATATAAACAAAAAAATCCAACAGTACGGCGTCTTCCTTCCATTCCACCATTAGTGTCTTTATATTTATTTTCTCATGAATACAAAAGTTCCATAAAAGGTGTGCCAACCCGATGAAATAGTGACATCATAAAGCTAAAGCCATTATAGAAAGATTACCCACCCCATTCCCAAATATCAAGATAGACCCAGTTCCCTTTTCATCATGTTGCTGCCTTTTTTTCCCCCCCATTGCTTTATAAACATTAGAGAGAGGAGCCATATGTCATTACTGTAATACAAGATAAAGTCAAAAGTTGGACTCTTTAAAGCTGCTTAAAGAACTGTATATAAGTCTCAGAAGAGCTTAGCGAGCAGAAACCAGGCCTCTAAACATCAGTCAATTTATATTAGAATTTCCATACATGCATTTGCTTGTTACTGTCAATATGCAAAAATGGTGCTTACCGACAAATAAAGCATAATGTACTCAAGCCAGCGCATCAATAACTGCATCTGAGCTTTAAAAGAAAATGCAAAAAGGGGAGAGAGCACAAAGACGGCTCATATGAAATATATATCGCATTAAACATGAAAACGTCAGAAAAATAAAGCTGGCTCTTCGCTCGCACGACAGACCCTCCATTCATCTTAGTGGAGACTGTGGCTCAACAGGAAATAAATAGCATCCTGTCAGCTCCCGTATTTCATTGAGTTACACAGTCAGGTTTTCGTGTTATGGACGACTCTCATAGCACAGACCTCCTAGAAGAAGCATAAGCGTAAGAGGCCTGTGAGAGAGAGTGTGTTATGAAAAATGGAGTCAGAGACTACAAGAACAGAGCAGTTCAAGCTCACGGTGGAAGATCAATGAAATCAGATCGCAGGCAAACAAAAACTAGAGAAAAGTGACAGTGTCTGCTTTTATCATGATTTCAAATGGTCATATATAATGCATGAAATGAAAGCAGGCAAGGTAGACAGATGTGGCGTGTTAACCGCAAGGGAGCAGCTAAAACTGAAAGATGATTGACCGCCATCCTGGACATGGACTACTGGAAAACACAGCTAAGCTGAAGGAGTGATGCCAGAGGAACTTTTAGCTGTGTGTATGCTGTTGTGATTGGCAAGAATATCAATATGCTTCTTTACAATACTTCAACTAATGCCCTCAAAATCCCATCCTACACGCAAACTAAGAAAATGCATCACTTCCCATGCACTAAAATAAAATCAAAAGTAACAGTAAAGTCATTCATAATGTTAGAAAAGACTACTCGTTTGAGTTTCCTTAAAGAATCCTGAAAAACTATCACAGTTTCCACAAAAATATTAAGCAGTATATCCGTTTTCAACATTGATGACAGTAAGAAATATTTCTTGGGCACCAAATCAGCATATTAGAATTATTTCTGAAAGATCATGTGACACTAAATAATGAAATAATTCTGAAAGCAGATTTAATGCAGCTCATAAGAGGAATAAATTATATTATTTTAATTATATGAAAGAAAATTGAATTATATAAAAGAAAACTCTATAGCATATATATATATATATATACCTAAAAATAATTATATATAAATATAAAATATATGAAGAGTTCATTTGCAAACACAGATAACGCCAGTTTTAACAATTTTCAAAAATCATATTTTTTCATTGTGCATTCCAATTAATCTCAATCAAAATGCAGTTGGGTTATTTTGATTAAGTAAAAAATAACTAAAAAAAATACATCAAACTAACACAATAAAAACATGATAACATAATAAAAAAACATGATTTTTTAAAATTAAAAGTGTTATGTGGTTTTGCAAATAAGCTTCAAATATACATACAAAAAAATGTTATCGCTGTTGTTGCCTTTTTAAATTTTTTTGAAAATAAGTTGGTATAATCTTTTTTTTTTTTTTTTTAAGTACTAAAGAACAGAATTTAATTTTAAAAATGTAATTTAAAAATTGCAATTGTCTTTATCTTGAGGGTTGTTAAGCAATATATTTGTTATAAAACAAAATGCTCCCCCTCGCAGAATAAATTAACAATGGATGTTAAAAGCTTTTTAAAAGAATATGTATAGAATCGATAACTAAAATCTATTTCTTTTGCATCCATGAGCAATACGGTTTTCCTTTAGGCTTATGAGCCAAAATATAAGGAAATAATGAACAAACATCCCTTGTCATTTGAGATCCCAAACCTAGCTCATCTTTGACATATGTCCCTCTAGTTCAGATATTCAGCATGCAGCGGTTGCCATGCGTCTGATGTTGGTGAACTCCAATGCTTTTTTCGGCATTTGCTCCCGCAGGTCTGACATTCAAGATCTCTCAATTATGTATGAACAGCAAGCAATATCCTTTACCGTCATGCCCACACAACATATTTCATCTTCCTGGGCACAGATGCCCAATCAAATTCTCCACATAATTATGATGACTTATTAAAAATGAGCCCAAACACATTATTAGTAAGACTGCAGTTAGTCTCAGTGGCCAAAATTTTTTCATTCATTAAAACAGCTTCTATTTTTAAGATGTGCACAATAGCTGAGACCTCACTGGAAGCTCACGGCAACAGGTAAAATCCTCAGAGATTTCGGGCAGCACAAGTATCCGTCAACTTTCAACATCTCTGAAAGGTCAAGAAACAACGCAAAGTTGCTAGATTACAGTAGATATGAGTCGGGGGAAATTAAGGTTATTTTCCTGTGATATGAAGCGATATATTTCATGTCCTTTTTCAAGCAAACCATCCAGCTCAGTCGTGACTTACTGAAACTCACTGAAAATGTCTTTTTTTTATTGGTCATATAAATGGTCTTTTTGTGGCTGCGGTTTGCCGGTGTATAGAGTACAGCAACATCTTGGGAATACACAGCTCAGCGGAGAGAAAACATCTCAAACACCATGTTTATCTGCCACACAACATGCAGCCATTAAAAATACATGAGGCCACCATCCATTATTCTGTCTCCGAATGGCAAAATCTGCATTAAGCTTGAAGAATCCTTCTGTTTTAGGATAAATAAATAAAACAGGCACTTAGAGATTCCTCTTGCTTTATTATAGAGAGAGGAAATGCGTGTGTTTGCAGAGGAGCAGGAAATGTGTGGCACTTTCTAAATATGGATGAATAAATCAAAACGATTGCAATTAGGGCCTCGCGTCTTTTCTGTTAATTCAAATGATTTTGCCACTTTTCTGAGAAAGTGCATTTAATTACTTGTTACTTTTTCAATTCCCAGGTGATTCCTGCCGTAATGTGCCAACCAAGTCTTGTCAGTTGCGATTCGAGTGTAAATTCTGTAATCAGAAGTGGCATCAATCTGACAAGAAAAAAACTTTAAAATTTAGCAACATGAGACAAATGGAGAAATGCATGCTGAAACAAGGAAAAGCAGCACTGCGTACACAGTTTTACAATCTATAATTCATATCTCTCACATCCAACAACTTCTGTCCTGTTTTCTTGCCTCTCTTGTGTACATTGTGTGTACTCTCAACATTGTGTGTCTTAAATTTTTGAGAGATCTGTCAAAATGCATCTGTTGTTTTTATTTAAAAAAAAAAAAACTTGTTGAATGGGCAATAGGAAGTACATTAAAGGAATATTCCTGGTTTAAATAACAGTTGACCTAAAAACAAATATTCTGTCATAATTTTTTCAACCTCACATCATTCCAAACCTGCAAGTCTTTTTCTGTGGAACATAAAAAAGACATTTTGAAAAATTTCTCAGTGTTGTTTTTTGCCCATCCAATGAAAGTCAATGGGTACCGAAAAAATTGGTTCTTCAAAATTGGTTCATCAAATATCTTTTTTTGTGCTCCACCAAAGAAAGAAAGTCTAACAGAATTGGAATGACATGAGGATGAGTAAATTATGATATTTTCATTTTTATTCCAGCTGATGAATGATAAAAAAAACTGACAACCAATATAATTGATCATTCTTGGTGTAAACATTCTTGGCTTAAAGCTGAAATATTACAAAAGTTTTAACATAAGATTTAATGTAAGTGCTTTTATAAAATTATATATTTCACTTTTACTGTAAGTGCCTCACTGTAACCTTGATTTTTTGAAAACAAGGGAAAAGTCAAAGTCATTTTTATGATTGTTCTTCCAAAATTTTCTTTCAACATTACACCACAAATTCAGTACAGCTTGTACTCAACCTGGAATATTCATTTAATTTTACATTTAAATCAAGAACTGTATATTGTTTCTAGACATCCTGCTCCTCATAAAGCTTTTGTGATGAAGATTACAGAAAGACCTGCATTCCTGCAAGGATAATTTAGATCAGAGGTGCCGGTTGGATTAATGGTAAAATTTTAAGTGGCCTAACAAGCATACTTCAAATGATTAGCTTGCCAAATCTGAATCAAGAATGGAGGTCCACCTCTTTGACATAGCTGCCCTGCTCTTGTCATTACTGGGTACACTGTAACCAACAAACAACAACTTTCCATCCACTGTAATTGCTACATAATTCAACAGATGCAGTGGAATGACCTCCAGGTAAACTTATATTTACTTTGCAGCTGTTAATGACTAAAGCTTTGATTAGCTCCTCTCTTAGAGGATTAGGATCCCAGACCTCGCGCTTTGTTTTGTTCTGGAGTTAAAGGAGAGCTTCATACCCACTGATGCAAGAATGAAAAAAATAGACGATCTTCTAATTAAGATGGGCCATTTATTGAAGCGATAAGCGATTTATTGAAGTATTAATGCCTTCAAAATCAGTGTATTTCTCTTTGGCACAGATTCTCTGTCCTCTAGCTTGTTTAAAATAATCTTTGTCAGGCTTTTACAAGGGTTCTGTATGTAGTGCATTAGAACAGAAATGTGCAGTAACATTAAAATGCATATGTGAATAAAGTTAGAATGCAGTAAATTAATGGGCTGTTTTGCCTTAGGGCAAAATGGAGGACGGACCCCCCCATGAGTTCATTTTTCACGGCTTTGGTTATGCTTTCAACACTCTAATTGAATTTCAATGTTCATTTTAAAAAGTCTTTATTAAAGTAGCTCTTGATGTAAATCGTACCTGATCTACTGTGGGACTGTCCCCCATTAAGTACATTCACGACATGCTCTTTCTGGTTTTATCTCGTCTGTGTCATTATAATTTTTATTCATGACCAAAATATTACCCTGCGAATAAGAACAAAGTAATTATGAATTGTATTCCACTGGAGCGACTTCCCTATGTTTTATATCAGGTAACAGATCAGTTTTATGAAGTTTGGACTCCATATCTGGAACCTCATCTTCGTTCTATAATATTACAGTAAATATTGTAATTTTATTGTAATTCTAATTTTCCATTTACTTTATTACAATTGTGTATTGTTAAGTTTTGATGTTTTTGTATACAAATCTGAGCTGGATTGTGTGTGTGTGGGGGGGGGGGGGGGGGGGGGGGGGTGAGTGTGTTTTTTGTTTTTTTTCCCTTGTTAAGTTTGTGTTATAATTAAAATTCAATACACACTGTTCATATTACATAATGTGAATTTTAAAAAAAATATATATAAATGCTATAATGATTAAAACAAATACCCGGCATTACGAAAGGTCCAAACTGTCTGAGACTACACTGAAAATCTGGTGTAAATATGTATAAAAGTGTAAATATGCAGATAATTCGTTTTTAAATAAATTATAAAAACAAATAAAATGTTATGAGTAACAATACATACACACACAAACACACATACATACATATATTTTTTTTTCATAAATATACTCATAAATATTGTAAAACCTATACTCAAATTAAAAAAATTCTAAAAATGTATAATCTACAAAATGTATAATACAAAAATAAGATAATATACAATTTACTGATTTATAAAAAAT
Organism: Barbus barbus; assembly: GCF_936440315.1. Classification (NCBI taxonomy): domain Eukaryota; kingdom Metazoa; phylum Chordata; class Actinopteri; order Cypriniformes; family Cyprinidae; genus Barbus; species Barbus barbus. Next base: position 17,262,156 of record NC_136718.1, read on the forward strand.
ATATTCTGATGTAAACATTTAGCTTCAAATGATATCTTATGCCCACACACACACACACAGATAGATAGATAGTTACATAATGAATATTTATTATAGGTATTTTATATAGAAAATTAATAATGTGACGATTAAAAAAAATGTATTTTAATGTAATACATAACATCTAGACATCAAATCGCTCAGTATTTACAAGACATTGCACTATTTTCACTCAGCTTTCATTAGTACCCAAACTCTTCAGGCACTGATCTGTCTAAAGAAACAAAACAATTTTCCGTTTCCTCTGAATCTCGGCTCCTGATGCCACAAGACCCTTTGGGTGGCTGTCAGACAGCATGTCCACACGGCATCACACAGACTCATCTCATGTCAGAGAGGGGCATCTCCAGCCATTAGAATTTATCAGTACATACTGTCCCCTGAAACATCATGCCCATCCCCCAAAAGCCCACAAAACAACCTGCCTGCCTCTTGGTCACAATGCCACATCTATTCAAATCAGCCCTTCATCCACAAGACTGCAGCGGAAATTGGTCTTTTGTCACTCAAGATTAACAATCTCTTCCCAAATCCCCACGGAAAATTCCAAAGTCCCAATCACAGACGACTCCGTGACTCGCCGTGACGCAAATGCCCCTCACGTCCAGGATGCTGAGTGTACTTTTAAATAGAAGTGTTTTAGTAAAATCTATATTCACTGTTTCCACTAAACTCAAGAAGGTGGGCAAAACAGGATGAGCGCTCGGAGAGCTTCAAGAGTTTCATCAGCTCGAGCTCAAAAATAGACCCTCGAACGCATCATTATCGGGTTTTGTATATACACAATGAAAGTGAGACAGAATCTGCCAGATGAAGTTAGCAGGGAGATGCCTGACCCTATATTTCCTTTGTTGTTTGGTCAGGAAAGGGAAGGTTATTGTAAACCGACTCAAGAGTAAATAATCCCTACGTTTCCATAGCAAAGTCATAAACAGTCTGCAGAAACAAAGGACGAAAAGACAATAAATCTAATGATGGTCAATTTTTGTTTAGTTTCCAAAGTGTTTTCGAGGGAAATTCTATTTCAAAACAAAGAGGCACCTACATTTTTCCATGGAGAAGGGGAAATCAGATGTTTCAGAGATTTCTGGGATTCTTTTTTTATTTCTTCAAGTGAATAGCTCGTGTATTTTTCCTGGCAGACCTGCCGTGTGTTGTGACGGATCTATGGATACTGTTTTGTTATTCTGTCAAGAAACGTCCAGTATAACAAAACCTGTTTTTAGGGCTCTGTAGCAAGGACGTTTCAAAGTTCAAGATGTTTGAAACTATCACTTGGCCCACACTCAAAATGCGAGCGCCATTCAGAGCATTTCGGTTGTGATCTACAGGACAAGGGTTGAAGCAACATGTTGAAACTGTGATGAACTACATTTAAACAGTAACACAGACAAATAGTAACTCATCCTAGACCTGATGGCTAAGAATAGTATATTAAATAAATGAAAGACATTTTACATCAAAAGACCAATGTGTTTTTTGAGCCTGACACTCAAAGAGAGTTAAACAAAATCAGTAACAGAGTTGGTTTTTTGCTGACAAAACCAAACAAATTTAACCTCGTTTTGATCTGATTAAGTGGTCTCACAAAGCTTACGAGAGTAAAAATATGATGTTTACTTTTTTAAATAAATTAAAAAAAATGACATTCTAAAGCTTATTTATATTACATTTTATATGTGTATTAATTTTAATATTATTTAATATTAATTGTAATTTCAGGTAATGCATTTTATGTTAGTAAACTGAGATTTGTAGACTTAAAAACATAACATTTAAAAATAACATTAAAAAATAAATATTACAAATCATTTTAAATATATTTAATTATATATTTAAAATAATCAAACAAATAAACACACAAAGAATTGTGGTCTGTAAATATATTTAGGTCTCTTATGCTTCACCAAGGCTGCATTTATTGCATTCAAATGAAAGTAAAAGCAATAATAATGTGAAATATTATTACAACTTCAAATAACTGTTTTCTATTTTAACATATTTTAAAATATCATTTGTTCCAAGCTGGATTTTCAGTATCCATTACTCCAGTCACATGATCATTCAGAAATCATTATAATATGCTGACTTGATGCTCAAGAAACATTTCTTCTTATTATCCAAGTTGAAAACTTACTGTCACTTTTGTTCAATTTAATATGCCCATGCTTAGTATTAATTTCTTTACAAAAAGAACTGTCTCCAAAGTTATGAAAGGCAGTCTACAAATAAAATTCTGTTTGGTGATGCTAATGGCTCAGAAATGACACGGTCCACCTTTAACCTCTTTTCCAGGAAGAGATGGCTAGTAAAACATAGTAAGACTGTCTTATCGCACTAATACATGAGCAAACACAAGAGTCTTTACCGTGCGTCGTATGCGCAGCGCTGTACAGCTTACGTGGCTTTTGGTAGCTGAGAGACATGATTATTCAGAGGTAATATTTTATCTTAGCAGTTTGTTTGCCGTTCTTTCAAGCAGGGGATAAAAGAGCAGCCTTGGCGTGCTGGCTCTGATTATGATCTAATTGTTAACATTCAGTGTGCCTTATTATCAATCTGGTGCCTTACAATGAGCAGTTAGAGCTTTGTTAGTGTTGGCAGAAGGCACTGAGAGAGCGATTCTGCTACCGGTGGTGCATTACAGAAGTACTAGTTAGCACTAAGGTGGCATGAGAGGAGCCCCTGCCGCCAACGACAACAACAACAACAAACAAACAAACAGGAATTGATGGCAAGCGTTTATTATCTGGTTTAATTGCTCATCATCTGGAGGATCTGACAGTTGTGGTTAATGAGAGAGAGAGGAGAGGCGCAGGCTGTTGGCAGAGGGCTTCACGGCAAAGAGGATGCTGGGAGAAGGGGAGGGAGAGTGGGGGAGTTTGACACAGAGATCTGGAGCAACTCATTCCAGTCGAACAGAAGCAGTGGATGTACGCAAAATCGTTCTCTAATCAAAATATCAGCCTTCGCTTTGGCTCCACGGAGCTCTTTGGAAGTCTGTTTAACCTGGATGTCATTAACACACACTCACAGAGAGGAATCCGGCCTTGTGTGCAATCAGATTGTGAACACACACAGGATATCACAAAAACTGAGCCCCTTCCTAAAGATCTCATCTGGGCTACAGGCCTGGACACGGTTCAAAAAGGGACCTCCCAGACACTGCAACATCAGACACGTACGAAACGAGTTCAAACTGACAATTGCCAAAACAAGGCCTCTGTGAGCTATAACGCTTCACCTACTGCAAACATCGACTTTAGCTTATAAGTCCAGGACAAGACTGCACTGTCACAATTAAATCTATATCTCCAAGTCCTGCTTACCGCTGGTTACCTGTCACAGTCAGAAAAGATGATGAAAATCTGTAAAAAAAGATGAAAGATAGGTTGCAAAGGAGCTTCAGATCACAACTGATCATGTGATTCTTCATCGTCACAGATTGGATATAACCTTTGACCTTTGACAAATTACCATAGCTGCCTTTGAAACACATACATGTGGATAGAAATATTTTAAAAGTTATTATAATAATAAAAAAAAGTAGTTTGTTTTATTTGATATAAGTGGAGTTCCTAAGTCAGAGACCATTAACAAAAATGTTAATTTTGATTAAAAATGCTACAAACTGTTTTCTTATAAATTACATCACCTTATTTTTTTTCTGAAAGAAATTAATACTTAAAGTAGTCAAAAGTGACAGTAAAGACATGTATAATAATAATGTTACAAAAGATTACTATTTTAAATAAATGCTGTTCTTTGGGCATAAGAGACTTCTTTCAAAAAACATTTTTAAAAAATCTTACCAACCTCAAACATTTGAATGATAGTGTGGGTTCAAAAGTCAACTAGTGAAAATATTTGTTTTTAATTTTTCTATTATGAATTGCACTATTAGCATAACAATCTGGCTGAAAAGTTTAATTGAATTCTTAAATGTTTCTTGTTTATTTGACATCCCTAAAAAAAACTAAAAATGTATATTTCCAAGATTAAATTAGATTTGTAATCTCAAATTTTCGATGTGGTCTCAGACTGTTGGAGCCCACAGTTGTGTTATAAAATAACATGATGCATCCATTATATGTCTTGGGCTATTTTTGGAATTGCTTTGTATGACACACAAATGGGAAATTGTAGATTAGGCCTAATGCACAAACACAAATAGATGTTACATTAATCTTTATTCTGCAATGATGTATGCAATAAAAGGAAATTTTGCGAAAGCAAATGGGCTTTAAGAGCAATCTCTTCATACAACTCATGTGGCACACTAATAAAAAAAGATTTTTCCATTAATTTCAAAACATTATAATCAATGGCAAATTGAAGACACGAAGAAAACTGCTTCATCAGCTTTAACTTACTAGGAGGGGCACGATGCCAACAGGGAACACCCTCCCAAAAACCACTGCTGCTAAACTCATTCACAAATATCCCATTGAGAAACTCTGAAACACAGCATATGCCTGCATTCTGCCCACTGCTGCAGATCTGTACCCGCACACATGGGAATCATTAGGGCACACAAGTTGGCGAGTGTCCCTAGCAACCAGCAGCATCTGTTTATGTTTACCTTCACGCTCCTACCAGCTAATGCCATGAGTACATCTGCTACTGTGCAACGAAGCTGTGGTTACATGCATGGTTGACCCGTGATTCTGTAATTGCCCAGCAAGTAAGATAAAGAGTCAGAGCGTAACCACCAAAGCCTTCCTTTCCCTTCCAAGAGCCTCCTTCCTCTGCCAGCTCTTGTCCTGTTGTGGAAAGCTCATTGCTGAATTGGTTCAACAAATTGAGCCACAATAATAAGACTGCTTTTACAGACCAAAGACAGAATTACACCGTGTAAAAAAAAAAACTAAAACATTTCAGCTTCAAAAGTTAAGTTGCTGCCTTAAATTAAGTATAATCAACCTAAATTAACTTAAATTACATTATAAAATAAATAAATAAACAAGTTCAATTTCATACAACTCCATTAAAAAAAAAAGTTACATTTACTCAACTAATTTTGATTGGTTAATGTAAAAAACATAAGCTGTCATGATTTACTATCTTATCATTTTTTACAGTGCTACTCTCACACCGTAATTATTTTACACACACACATATATACACATATATATATATATATACATATATATATATATATATATATATATATATATATATATATATATATATATATATATATATATATATATATATATATATATATATATATATACACTGCCCTCCAAACGTTTGGAAACGCCCTAGAAAAGTGGGTTTTTGGACAATATTGGCATGAATCCTTTTTAATTTGTGATAAGGGAGAACACAAACTACGAAAACATATTTTATTACATAAACAGTTTATACTGTTTATGTAATAAAATTAATAGAAAAAAAAACTTACATTTTCGATTCATCAAAATATCCACCATTAGCAGCTATTACAGCTCTGCATAATCTGGGCATCCGAGCTGTCAGTTTATTCAAACGTTGACTTTGAATTGGCTCAGTTGTTGAAGCTATTAAGATGTGCTGACCCAAAAATCTTTTAAAAACCTGGGCCAAGTTTAAACCAGTAACCAGGCATCACAGCTGGCAAGGGGTATGTCTGACTTTGACATGTATATATATTGCCATTATTATGTTTTATTGCTGGTCTTCAATGATAGTGTCAAGTTACTTTAATGTATTTGCACCAAACAATTATAAGGATTTATGCTGATATTGTCCAAAACCACAATTTGCCAGGGGTGTTTCCAAACTTTTGGAGGGCAGTGTATATATATATATATATATATATATATATATATATATATATACACACACACATACACACAGAGAGAGAGAGAGAGAGAGAGAGAGAGAGAGAGAGAGAGAGTACAAGCCCAAAGTCATTTAAACCCATTTAAACCTTAAATGTAGGTTTATATTTAGGTTTACAATTTTTTTCTATTATATTATATTTTAAAAATAGTTTTTGCTTTTTTTTTTACTTTAATTACAGAACATTTTCTTTATTTCCCTAACTAAAGTCAAAGGGAACATAATAAATGTTTGCGAATGTTAATAATTATAAATATAACATTTTTATTGTTACAATAATAATTAAATTATCTTTAGGATTTATTTTTAAAAATGTAAAAGCGGTTATATTATAATAATGTAAAGCATTTTCTCTGGTGGTCTGAGACTTTTAGACCGTCTCTCTCTCTCAACTCAATTCAATTCTCTCTCTCATATATATATATATCAAATATAAAAACACTAACACTGACTAATGATTTTTTAGTAGATTTTTATTTTCTTATTTATAAATTTATTTTTTATTGTGATATCTGTTTCAGCCAAAGAAGGGCTGTAATAAATCTATATTTAAAAGAAGACTACAAGAACAAAGTTTTGTTAATGTGTGAATGTTTAGCTCATATCGGTATCAACTGACAATTAAAAACATCTCTGAAAGCAATGCAAAATTTTACCAGTGTGTGGTTTCAAACATCTCACAGATGTGCAACTCGTATGAAAAAGAAAAGGAGGGGGACATGAAAGGAATTTTTAAGCCTACACTAATAACATAATGGCTCAAAACAGCCACATGAAAGACTTGAGATGTTGGTGTACTTTGTGCTGTTATTGTGTTTCCTGTTCACAAGTTCATGCAACAGATGCCAAAGAAAACTGTGGCGGCGTGGCCCCCCTCTGACCCCCTGGGTGAGAATTACACTGTGCTGGAGTGCAAAGCTCTAGAGGACACAATATCCAACGCATACAAATGTGCTCTTGTTTTGTCATTTAATATAGAACACATACTGTTAGACACAAATGCGATCAGGATGAGAAAGGGTGTTCTTCGGTTTGCTCAAATATCGAGACTGTAATCACAATAAATTTTACGAGTGTCTTTCTTCCAGATGCTCAGAATTTAGAAGAATATCTTGACTGGGTTACATTAAAATGGCCTGCCCTTTCAAAAGTCTAATTGAATTCATTCAAGCATGGGAAATTGCGTAGTAAAGGCAAATTAACTAACCTCACATCTGAGGTTGTTTTCCCACTAAATTTAAGCATGCACCTCAATGCCCAGTATTTATGTCTTATGAATAAAAAAAAATTAAGCACATAAGGTGTCAGTCAAGCATACGTGTAAAACATATATATGCGTTTTGAACAACTGACACTAACCTCAAAATGCTAAGTTTTAGATACATTGCTCATAGCCTTGGAATCTTGGAAAGCAAAAGCCAAACATTGAACAACACTGACCTCTTCTGGCTATTTCTCATAGTGCCACACAGAGATAGTCTGTATCTACTGTAACTGGAATTATAGAAACCAAGATGTACATTTAAAAATTACAGCTAAGGTTACTGTATCACAACAGAGACCACATTCTTGAATAAAAGCTTTCGTGTTGTAGATTGATGCCACATGGCAGGATTCAGTAAGAAAGCATCTGTGGTTCACATTATGATCATCCAGAACATGAACATTGGTTTAGTCAATAAACACTGTGTATTAATCTAGATTACATATATCACTCATAAGATCGTCTGTCATTTGTTTTATTTTCCCAGAAAGAAACCTGCAGTAATTAATATACCGTAAATCCATATACATACTCCGTGTAAGGGAAAATACATAGAAAATAGTCCATTTAAAAAGTACAAAACAATCAGATTAGCAACAAACTGAACACTACAACAATATTACAGTAATATTACGGAGGTCATTTTTACGAATATCGATAATTGAGACGCAAGACGGTGGCAGTTGCATATGCGAGAAACAAGTGAGAGAGAGTCCGCAGTGTGATACAAAAGATGTGAAAATAATGCCAGTGTGTAGGCCATAACTGTTAAATGTTCAAATATTTAACTAATTAAAAGAGTGAAGTAATTATGCTCAATCTTTTATTTTCTATTATTCTTAGGTCTGATTTGTCTTGTTATGGATGGCAGTATACAGTAATCAATACTGAACTTTTTTTTTTTTATAATATAATTTTTGTGTTTTTAGTATAACTATTAAATGACAGTTGATGGAGATCCAATACTAAGACCATATTCACTACTTTGATGATCAAAATAATATGCAGCAATATATGAATGTTGTGATTCACAAATTAGAAAAGTGTATTCCAGAGAGCAACATAACAAATAAACAATCTATATAATCATAGATTACGGAAGACCATAGAAACTGTATTAAAGATACCATTTTATGCTCAAGGAAATACAGTAGAATAAATCAATTGCTAAACTGCCAGGCACTCTCTGTGCTTCAGGGAAGTGACAAGGCTAGTTATTGTGCAACTTGAGAATAAACTGATTTTTTTATGCTAGACACCACATTTATTCCTGAGATGTGACACACACAGCTGAGGGAGTTCTGAGACAGTAGCTCGTATTTAAATGGCATGACCAACACAGTTTTTGATGTAATCATTCCCCACATGTGATTCCAATGGCACTTTGCTTGTCAACGGAAAAGATGCATAGGTCCACTTGACTGTTGTGTTGTAAATCCCAGACTGAGTGAAAATGGCGGTTAAATATGTAGCTGTATTTCAAACTGTGATTAGATCTGTTGTGATTAATGCACTACCAATAGTAATAGTGTTGTTTGGAAAATCACTGACACATGTGCAGTTGGTACCTGCATTTCCATCTGTTCTGCATTGCGGCCCCTCACTGTCAATGACGCACAGATGAACTTCTCCAGGGATGAGTAGCTGCAAATACTTTTGTATCATTATCTCCATTTATGTTAAAGGACTCAATGATGTACTAAGAGCCTCAGTTGTTTGGAGTTGTTGGTATTGTACCGAGGTTATGTTGGTTTCCTCATTAGCTGTCTGTGATGCTGTAAATACAGTCTCTGGTGCCACAGAAGGAGTAAACTCTTTGTGGGAATCAACAGGAACTTCTGGCTTGCCTGTACTCCCCTCGGGTGAATGTGTTGTCACATTAGCTTCTTGTGGGTCATCACGTATTAAATGGAGTTGTGATTTTAACATCTCTGAAAAACAATTGTAGAAACTTGAAGTTCTGAATACCTGATTAAGGACTCAGACAGTCAAAGATATATATAGACTAACTAACTGAACATATTGAGGTGTTTTCATGGTCCTGTACAATTTGTGATTTTACAGAAAAAAAACACCTTGAAGTGACTTTTGAAGTGAACTTTTTAAACAGCCACTAACCTGAACAAGGTGAGGTGTTTTCCATGGTCCAGTGCATTTTGTGATTTGTCTCTTTAAAGGTGAGAACAGCATCTATCTTGTAGAAATTTTGCTGAAGTTTCTCACCTGCCTGACCAATGCACTCCTAAAAAACAGAATAAATATATATACACATATATGTGTGTGTGTGTGTGTATATATATATATATATATATATATATATATATATATGACATATAGTTAACCAATTACCAGATTTTACCCAATTATAAATTCTAAAAAATTATTTTAAAATAAAATTAAATCAAAAAGCAAAAATCCTTATTTCAAAGCTCTAAAATGCAAAACTATAATCATATGAAATTGCTTTATATTAGAAAATACTTGTACTATTTGTATTCAGATAAATCACTGTTTTCTATTTTAATATATTTTACAATGTAATTTATTTCTGTGCTTGCAAAGCTGAATTTTCAGCAGCCATCACTCCAGTCTTCAGTGTCACATAATCCTTCAGAAATTATTCTAATTTGCTGATTTGGTGCTTAAGAAATATTTCTTCTTATTTTCAATGTTAAAACAGTTTTCTCTGATGAACAGAAAGATTAAAAGGACTGCATTTATTTGAAATAAAAAGAAATTGTAACATTTTAAATACCTTTACTGTCATTTTTGATCAATTTAAGCCATCATTTCTGAAGAAAAGTATTGGTTTCTTTCAAACAATCCTTTGAACGGTGGTGTATATAAAATGATAAACTTCTAACCTTTTTCTGTTGAATGTGGGATGTGGGAATGATAAGCTGCACAAAATCACTTGTCTCTGACCAGGAGCACGTGTCAGTCTGTTCCACAATCACACTGCTGACTGACAGGGTCTCATTTTGATATCCACCTCTTTTGGTCAAACCCATACGCCGTTTATAGACATACAGCACCGTGTCTTCAGACGATGACTGGTTCACTGAAAGAAACATGCATAATGGCTATTAAATACGAAAGTGATAAAACCTTGCAAGATAAGCAAGATATGTGCCATGATATGACCATAATAACAAACCGTTTGGGCAGGTCGCCTCCATGCTGTAGGCATAATGACCACTGACCAGTTTGAGAGGTAAGAAATATCCTTCCGATTTGAACACCTAAAAGATATGTAGACTTTTAATGAAAATCAACCTGCTGCTGCACTGTTTAAAGCACACAACGAATTAATAAGAGGTCATTCTTCAGTCAGTTTGGATACTTATAACTCAACATAAGCACAAAGGATTAAGCATTTGGTCCTGTATGAGCTGAGACAAAAATATGCTATTCAATTAAAGACCATTAGGTGGCACAATTTAGTAAATAATTCTAGTTCAGACATGGTCAAAAAAAAAATGACCAAGTCTTCAGTTTCAGTGACAAAAATACTCCTCACATTGAAAATAATGAATTCCCCCTTTTCCTTTTTGCAATACCTGCTAAGCAAGATTTTTTTCTCAGAAATTAATACTTTTATTCAGCGAGGATGCAGTGAACTTATAAAAAAAAAAGTGACATTAAAAATATTGATTGTTTAAAAAGAAAATTCAAATAAATGCTGTTTTATTGAACATACCACAAAGACACAGAGTAAGATTTTATATTGTTCAAATAGCCTCATAAAGATTAAAAAGTGTTTAAAATCCGGGGGAGTTTTTGCTCTATTGATAAACTATTACAAATCCTCCCAGCCACAAACTGGCACAGTCTTACCTGCACAGGACTTAAGATGGTGTCTCTCCTCCCCTGAACTGTTATGTTTGGTTTGTGGATTTCAACATTTACTTGAATAAGACTGGAATCCTCCAAAGCCACCACCAGACTCTCACTCAAAGCCAGAGACCAGTCGAGCTGAATGGAAAAATCACATCAGAAATATTCCACATTAGATACATTCATCTCTTCATAACCTATATCATATCAACACATTTATTAGAAATTACCTCATTATTCCAGTTATCCACAGGGATCTCTCTGGTAACCTTGAACACACACACAAAGTTTATTTTTTTTAACCGGAATGAAAAAAAACAAGCAAAAAAAAAGAATTATCACATCACTCTATTCTAACCTGAATGAAGTCTGAATCACACTGGATGTACTCTCTGTTAGGAGGCGCCAACACCGCTGGACACTTCATTAGAAACTTTTGAGTCCTGCCTCCAAAACGACTTACTCTCTTCAGCAGGTTCAGCACAATCACATAATTCCCATGCTGAAAAAAATCACTACAAAATATTATTCTGAGAAGCAGTGATAAAAAGGGACACATTCTTACCAGCAACACGAATATGTTTCAGTGACAAACATGGACATTTTCTAACCTCTAACTGGACAAAACATCCACTGTACATGACTCTAAAGATATAGTTCTTTTCCAGATCCCTGTGTAGGGCAAACCCACATGAAGAAAGCTGATGGTTTAGATTCTCCATGGACACCAAACTCACTGAAAAGAGCCAGAGATTTATAAATCTAGTACACAAAACACATTTTGAAATACATGTACAATGCATAGAAAAATTAACATATTTGTTCAATATTTTTTATTGCTGTTTAAAACAATGGTCACACCTTACACTGTCTGTCTTACTGTGTGACATGCAGACTTCTTAAAGTAATAAGATTAATATATTAAGAGTCTTTAATATTCATATACAATTATTTTTAAATATTTTATATAATTTAAAGTTATTATTTTGTGCAACAGTTTGAGAGAACATGTTATTATTTCTGGTATAAAAATTATTTGTTTGCCAACAAAGTCCATTTTTGTGGCAAAAAAAGGTTTAATATGCATTTTTAACCAAATTGATAGTGCATCTTTATTAAAAACTATTTCTATAATATCAGCAGAATAACAATATTTCCTGAAAGGAATAACATCACCACAATCCAATAAGATGTGTTTTCCTCTCTTGTGTGTTAAGATCAGAAAGTCAATTTCCATATATCTCACCTTGAATCCTTAATATTCCAGAAAGCCAAAGCCTCAGTCCCTCAATTCTCATTCTATGGATCCAAAGTTCCATGTACTCAGAGAAACATTCCACATCACCCTCTAGAAAAGTAAATCTCAGTCAGTCTTTCGCTACAGTGTAAAGTGTAACATAGTATAAAGCAATAATTACCTGCCATGCTTGAAGTTGGACTGCCCACCCAGTCTCTCTTCTGAAGTCGCAAAACATTTCCCCATATGGGCAAAATGAAGTGTCTATGTGAAGCAAAAGGGCAACAATAATAGTTTTAGTAATATTACAGAAGAAAATACTTAACGCATAAGTGTATAGATACTTACAATGAAAAAAGTAAAACCCTTGTGAGCATCAGCGCCATGGCTCATTTGGTTCTAGTGCACAGAGGGTTGATACAAGTGCTTTTATACTGCTAACAAGTCAGCTGTGTTTGGCCTTTAAGGTTACAAGTGAGTGTGAGAGCAAGGCTGACCCACTTCATCTTAAAATTATACAACACATACAAGTGTGAAAAAAGCAGTGGAAGAGGTAAACCTGCACCTGCATGGCAATAAAAAAAAACTCTCTTCCTTTCTTTCATTCACTCATTCTAACTCACATGAGGCTTTACCTTTTCCAGTAAAAACGTCATGGCCACTTCATGAGTTAACAGTTGTTATCGAGAAATGTGCACGATTACAGCACAGTAAACCTTCATTCAGATGTGATTGTGATATAAAATTGCATGTTTATAGGTAGAATGAATATTGATTACATCATTGTAGGCAGTAAACCTTGCTGTGTCATTCTTGGCCATTACAAAACTATATAAAAAATTGTAGGTTTTAACAACACCCATGAGATGATCAAACCATTTCAGATTCCACAAGTGAAACCAGACATTGTATGATAATGAAACCTTTCAACTGAATGTTGGAAGCAACTTTATAGTATTATAACAGACAAAATGACCACACATTTGTAAGGGTCCAAGATTGGAGCGTTAAATATAATATAAATGAAATTTTAAAAACTACATCAATTACTTCACTTACTTTACTTTTGTCATTTAGCAGACGCTTTTGTCCAAAGCGACTTACAAATAAATTAAAGTAACTAATATATTTAGATAATTCAAGTTATTGTTTTGTCGTATACACAGATTATTTTACTCAATCAACTGGTAACATTAGAGGCCTTTGTCTTTAAATCCATTGTTTTTCAGGGCTTTTGTCTGATCTAAATCTGATGTAACAAACCTGTAAGATGTGATGTTGAGGAGCTTTCACTACTACAGTGGATTCTTGCATATTTTACATTGTTTCAACCTCCTTAAATAGAAATAACAACACTACCGGTCCATCAAGATCACGAACAAACACGATAAAATCACACCATCTGAAACAGTACACCACAAACCACGGGACGCGTTTAAAAAGTCAACTTTTTACATTTCCACTCCCCTCTTGATGCGCTGTGATGCGACGCTCCAAACTGATGATGTCATTTCTTCAGTGACTCATCTGGGTGGCCATTTTAACAGTTTGGGGGGTCGGAACAGCAACTGGATGCATTAGTCCACGCGTTTTCTTTATTTTGAATTACTGTACATTCCGTGTTTTAATCACAATCGGTAGATAATCAAGTATAGTCGAGTAGGTGTTTGCACACGGTGAAAATTGGCGGGAACAGGGTGCGACGCTACGCGCCATTCATTTCTATTGTGCGCGCGGTTAGCAAGTAGCTTAGCTAATGGCACCCCGCATTATTTGACAGTCGCACGTAAACAATAGACATCAGATTTGTGGTTGTGTTTACTTCTGAGGTCTTTCCGGTGTACTAGTTTCAGTTTCAGCCCCGTTTGTTGTCTTATCGCTGAATTATTGATCGGCTTGGAAGCTGTTAGCACAGCTCGCGCTCTCGGTGTAAACATGACTGAGTGTTATATTCGCGTGGCGGAGGATGAGAACGAGGAGCCGATGGAGATCCCGTCCGAGGAGGACGGCACCGTGCTGCTCTCCACCGTCGCCGCACAGTTTCCCGGTGCCTGTGGCCTTAGATACCGTAGCCCCGTGTCTCAGTGCATGAGAGGGGTCCGATTAGTGGAGGGGGTTCTTCATGCACCCGAATCAGACTGGGGCAATCTGGTGTACGTTGTCAATTATCCAAAAGGTAAGCTCAGATATGGTACTAGTGTTGTGTTTATTTGATTGCAGTAACATCAAATAATTTGTGACTTGTTGATGCACAGAAAATATGGTCTCGTGTCATTCACACTTTTTTCACTACTAATGCATATTGTGCATGTAAATTAAATCTAGTTGATTGTCTTTAAATAAATCAAATAACCATAATACTAAAATATCATACATTTTCAGATAACAAGAGGAAGATGGATGAAATGGATGCTGCATCGGCTGTGAAGATCAAGAGAGGTGTGCAGAAGACATCAGATTTGATTGTGCTTGGGTTGCCATGGAAAACAACAGAGCAAGACCTTAAAGATTACTTCAACACTTTTGGAGAGGTTATCATGGTGCAGGTTAGTACTATGAACAAACCTAAAGGGACAGTTCACCCCAAACATGAAAAAAATGACTTACTCATGTGCTGTTCAAACCTTTTGGAGAATAAAAATAAATATTGCAGTAGGCAATAATACTTTTCTGCAATATTATGTCTTCTGAAACTGTACAATAGCTTTTTGTGGGAAAACAGACTTGAAATTGAAATCCTTATTTCTGGAAAAATCCTACCTAACTAGGGTTGGGTATCCGATTCTGATTTTTATTGATTCCTAGTTCGACATCATAAATCTGATTTAAAAAAAACAATTAAGTGAAACATTTAGATGTCAAACATACTTATTCTGTCTTTTTACAAAGTGTGCTGTTGCAGCTGAATAACATGAGCAAGCAGCTTACAGAACACTTAGGCCTTTTACACTTAGGAACATTTGCCTATTGGTTTAACAAAAAATACCACCGCAAAAACAACTAGACTAATAAAAATGGTTAAAGACAAGTAAATAGTCAGTAATAAGATAGGAACAAACAAATCAATTAGCAATAGCATAAATACAGCTGAACAAATTTTAGGTACAGATATTGAAATCAAAAGTTTAAAAACATAGTTTTCTTTTCTTAAATATTACATACATTAATTGTCATTAAAGTTATGAATGATATTCAGTCAAGATCAGTGAATTTTTATTTTATTTTTTAACATTAATGACAGGCAGCACATGTTTTTTAGGCTGTTGTCTCTTTAACACCAAACGCACGCGGGCGGATATAAAAATAGTTTTTACACGTGCGTTTTCTTGGCAACACTCGCTGCACACACAGAGAGAGCGGCGCGATTAACACATTGATTCCTCTTTCACTTCTCTTTGAACAGAAACATACACACAAAGTTATTTAAAATACCCATTTTGGCAAATATTCTGATAAACACAGTCGGTTATGTCTTAAGTGAACCAAAACAGCTGAGAAAGAAACCGGATATGTGTCAGTGTTAGGTACGTGCATTTGGTCTTTAAGAGACAGCAGCCTATAAATACCTACATCTGTCTGCTATATTTAACTTATGCAGTGAAGAGCACTATTGTCTTATTTTATAATTATTACATTTCTGCACCTGAATACTAGTGTTATTGACTTTGTTGTATTCATCCATGCTTGTAATTTGTGTAATTATTCTTGTTTTATTACTGACTTTATTAGTTCAGCTAGTAGTTTTTGCTGTGGTATAGAAGGACTTAAAATAAGCTTTCAGTAGTGCACCACTATTGCCCATCTTTAAATAGATCAGTGAATTTGCCATTATGATGTCATCTAGTGACATTTAGCTACCAGATTTAGCTACTTTCAATTGAAAGCAGTTGGCAACACCGATTAAAATGCAAATGCAGGAATCGTTAAGCGGAATGTGTCTTATCGAGTACCCGGTTCTTGGAAATTTGGAACCAGTTCTAAAACGGAAACTGTTCTCGATACCTACCCTCTAATGTTTTCAGTAATTTTAGAAAAAAACTGTAAATTTTTACATTATTGGAATGATACAAATCGAGTTGACTTTTGTGGCACTTGCTAAATGCACCGAAAATTGTGGGCATTATTCGAAAAGGCTAAATTGACTTGGAAAATTGTTTTGTAATGGTCAAAAATGACCACTATAGGAAATTGAGGAGAAAATACAGAGCTTTTTTTCCCCCTGGTACAAATCTACAAATCAGCCACAATGAAGTAGTGTTTGATAATTCACTTTTGTTTTATGGAAATGAGCAGCTCAGAATTCTGCTTTAAACAACTCCTTTGGGGATAGAAAGAAAGAAAAGTCACACACGGGTTTTAAAAAAAGTATGCGTAAATAATTATAGAATTTTCATTTTTGGGTTAACTATTACTTAACGTCATCTACTACCTGTTCCCTCAGGTGAAAAGAGATGCAAAAACCGGAAATTCCAAAGGATTTGGCTTTGTAAGATTTACAGACTACGAAACACAAGTAAAAGCCATGTCCCAGCGGCATATGATTGATGGAAGATGGTGCGACTGCAAACTTCCCAACTCAAAGGTATTTCCATGTAATACCACACATAGTTCACAATTTCATATATAATCTATAAGCACAAGTATAACTTATTAAAGGTTTTAAATTTGAATATACAATATGAATATATTTTAAATATACACATTTCATGTTTCAAATGTTTTGTGATGCCCTTGCCGTTGAGAACATTGCATGAGTAGACCCTGTTTTCTATTAAATGATCTAGTATTTCCTGGAACAGGCTGGCCCGGATGAGCCTATGAGAAGCAGGAAAGTATTTGTGGGTCGCTGCACCGAGGACATGACAGCCGATGAGCTTAGACAGTTTTTTATGCAGTACGGCGAAGTCACAGATGTGTTCATTCCCAAACCTTTCCGAGCCTTTGCCTTCGTCACCTTTGCTGACGATCAGGTCAGTCTTCTGTAATTTTCGTTCTCGTTATTTGGCTTGCGCTCATTCTCTTCTCAAATTAATGCATGGTTGTTTTCCTCCAGGTTGCCCAGTCTCTATGCGGTGAGGACCTGATCATTAAAGGAACCAGCGTGCACATCTCCAACGCTGAGCCTAAGCACAATAATAGTAGGCAAATGATGGATCGTGGGCGGTTCGGGGGGTTTGGGGGGCAGGGCTTTGGCAGTAGTCGCAGTCCCAACAGCAATGTGAATTTTGGGGCCCTTAGCTTGAATCCAGCCATGATGGCAGCTGCGCAGGCAGCCCTTCAGAGTAGCTGGGGCATGATGGGAATGCTAGCCAATCAGCAGAATCAGACAGCAGCTTCTGGCACCACCCCTAGTGGGCAGAACAGCGGTAGTAGAGATCAGAACCCAAGTTACAACGCAAGCACCAATAACTACAACACCGGCAGCTCAGCTAGTCTCGGGTGGGGAGCGGGAACCAATTCGGGCTCGAACAGTGGGTTCAACTCCGGTTTTGGATCTAGCATGGAGACAAAGTCCAGCTGGGGAATGTAGAGAGATTTCAATTGGGTCTCGAAGTATCCTAATATCTAGATTATATGGTAAGTATTTTGAGAGAAGAAAGTTTAGTCAGATATTATGTCCCTTCAATATTTGCCTTTGATTTTGTAAAACTGAATATTCCTCGTATACATAATGATTGCTCTTTAAGATTAATTTAGAGTGGTTGAAATTGTTAGGAATTAAATGAACACTTAAGTTTTTTTCCCTTATGGATATAATTTATTTTGTGTCAGGCATTATTTCAGTATGCCCACGTTACCATTTCAGTGCCCTCTCAACATACAGTACATTTAAAGATGCTCCATGTGGAAAGCCATTTGAGTTGTGTTTTCTGCAGTTTTTTCCCTCAACGTTTTTTATGGTCAAGCCTTCATAAATCTCTTCTACAGTTCACCACCTCTTTTCCAATTTCCCGGGAAGAAGCCCCTCGTTGGCCGCAATGTTCGAGCGATCTCAGTATCAGTTCCCTTCTTCAAATGTGTAAATGCTTTGCCATCAAAGAGCACAGCTTCACTCTGCATATACTGTGTTAGACGGTGGGTGTTGTCTTTTTTTCCCCTTTTCATGGATGAAATCTGTCCGCTTTTTTTGAGAGCTGAGAGTGATATGGTGATGGATTGTTGGTGCGCCAGGAGTGAGAGACTGAATGAGCGAACGCGCTGAGAGAGAGAGAGAGAACTTGAACGCAAGTGTGCGATGCCGAAAAGCGACATGCTGACTGTGAGAAGAACCTGTGTGAGCGAGTGTGAACGAAGGCAGCGAGTGTTTTTTTTTTTTTCTCTGTAGGACCATCAGAAGGACATTCATTTACATTCTTCCGTCCCTCTTGTTCTGTCTACCTTCCTCCCTTTCTTATATTGCAATCATATATAAAGAGCTGCATTTAAAAAAAAAAAAAGATATATGTAGTGGAATGTTTAAGTGATCTATTAAGTATGTGTTCTTGCTTAATAATTTGACGTGAATGCTGTGTATGGTGTGTGTTCTATCTCGCTGTTACTGAACTCGTGTGAACGTGATGTGACGCTGTCTGTGGGTGGGGCTCTGGGACTGGGTGGTGAATGAGGGCGAGCGTGAGCTCTGAGTGGCTTAACTGGGGTGATGTATTGATGAAAGCGAAGAATGCTTCAAGAAGAGGTTGCTTTTGTTATGTGTTTTGAATGCTTTTTATATGTTTTGTGAATCTAAGGGAACAAATAAAAAAATAAGTTGACTAGTTATTTTGATAGTGGCTTATTTGCCTCAAGTCATTAATTGAATTGCAAACACTTATTTAATTCGCATGTATAGGGACGTTGGACTCGGCTGGCCCAGGTTTACCTCAGAACCATGAGTGAAGTCAAAAATGGGAGAGCTGAAGACTGAAGTTCACACAGTCCATCTGTGGAGACTACTGCTGTATGCCTTTATCCTGAAAAGGGACTACGTCACTTCACTGTAAGCAGATTTCCCTGGATTTCCCTTTCTGAAATTTCAATGGACAATTCCCAATTGGCCAGAGTGCATGACTAAAGACAGTCCATGGCAATCTAAAAGCAGAGTTAAACCAGTGTGTTTGTGGATCAGTCCCATTGCGAATGACTTCATGTCCATGCTTGTGTATTTCCAACTCTGTTTTACGCAAGACGTCAATGCAGTCATTGATCTTGTCTGTCTTCTGTTCGATTGCTTTTACATGATCTGTCCCACTGTAAATATAGTGAGAGTTGAAAAGGCCTATTTTTCATACAGTGTCCTGTTGTTGTTGAACAGATAGGATTTTGTGAATGGGGTTTGTGTTATCAATGACTTGAATCACTGGCAGGATTTCCATTTTTCAAAACTTAATAAACATACACAGAGGAACCTGTATTTGTTTTTATTTTTACTTGAAAGGTTGTGTAATTGTACAACAATGTTGGTGATTTGAAGTGTAAAAAAACATGCACTGAATTTAACCTACTGGTTGCAAAGTATTAGTTTTTAGTATAATGCTAACATGCTGTTTAGTAGTTTTGCTGTTTGTCTTGTTTGTGAATATCAGTATAACATGCTGAACTGCAGATAGTTTTACTAATCACTGCTGTATATATTAAAGAATGAATTTTCTTACTAAACTTTTAGCAATTTTATAATGAACTGAAGTCCTAGTTTATTGGACAGCTAATGTTTCTGAGGTTTAAACTGCAATGTAATTTTTTTTCTCTCTCTTAAATAAATCCTTCAGTAAACGTGTATTATTTGAGCTATAAAACTGGATTGAATGAAAGCCATTTTCGGTGGGCCTACTGTCCTGAGCGGATGAATATTTTGTCATAAAGGTAAGTATTATGACTTACCAATGCACTCCCCTCATGACAGGTGGAGACGTATCAGACGGCTGGCTTTCGGGCAATTAGAAATCCAGACAAATGGAAGAAGGTCGTTTTGTTTTCCCTCTGATTAAAATGAACAGTCTGGCAAACACTCAATTCCAAGAGAAGAAGGCGGAGTCGGACTGCTTAAGTTACCTGTCTTGGACTACTTGCGTTAACTGCGTCATGACAACGAAGTTGGTTATCCTTTTTCTCAAGTCTGATATTAGCATAATATTTGCCAGCAAAAAACTTGTTATTGTAAGTGCATTTCTCTCTCCCTAAAAAAAAAAAGCTAAATAATCGTTAACAATAATAATAATTGTTTTTGAGTACCGTTGCAAATGCTGTCGACTGAATTTAACCCAGAAAATTCCTTTACAGCCACATCCCCTGTCTAAAGCTACTGTTTGTTTTCTTTTTGACATATATATATCTATAAAAATACTACATACCTGCCAGATGACTTCTTCGTCAGCTAGGTGACTGGTTTACCAGAAGCCACGTGTAAGTTAGTTCTGTTTCATTCCTCCCTTGCCTTTCCGTTAGGTGGTGCTAAACCTTCACTTAATAATGACTACACTTCACACTGAAGGTTGTTTGATTTTTGTAAGCAAAGGTATAATGATGTAGCATAGTCATTTTGAGGTTAAAGTCACAGGACTGACATGAAGAGATTTGTAGATCATTTATTACAGTATTTTGGGCTTGGATGTCAAACAGTAGAAAGTGTACATGCAAAAGGCCACTGTATATTTTTGGAGATTGTTTTTACCTCAAACAATATGCCGTTTCATTCTTTTAACACTCCTTAAATACAATACAGGAACAGCAGAAGCCAAGGGACACATTCATTTCAATAACAATGTATGATTAGATTGGCAAACTGTAAAGGCGGGACTGTAGATTTCAACACACTCATCAGTGTCTGTTCTGGTTTCCAGTTTTAACATGAGGAGAAGCTCTTCCAGAAGAAGAGCTTGCATGGAGATTTAGGGGTTGGTTCATAAACAGACTTCTCCCCCAGTTTGCCATTCAGAAATTCAGGGTCCAGATCAGCTAGTTCTTTACTAGTGAAGTTCAGCTCAGCCATATCTGTCATCATCATCTTCAACAAGTCCTTCTGGTCTTTGGTCAGTATCTAGAAGATGAGACATATCCGTGGGCTGGAGTATTAGATCACTGCTATTGATTTTTACAGCATTAATAGTATTACAAAACTGCAGTAAAAAACTAACATACTATATGAGCCCATGTACTTGTTTTGTTTTTTTCCTTTGAATAAGAGATTCACCTCATTGGTGTGTGATTGCTTGTCTTGTACAGGTAACGCCTCACCATTCCAGACCACAAGGACCAAAGGAAACAGGCTCAGCATCATCCGCATTATGAACATGCTTCTCTCAACCGCTGCACGATTGTCCCATCTAACTCCCATCGTCATGTTTTAGAGAGGTACCTTCACAACAGATTCTGACGCAGTGCGGGGGAAGAAAGCCATTAGAAAATTACCTTATTTAGGTTATTGTTCCAATTTTTGTAACTATTTTATCTAACTGCGAGGACATCCTTTCAAGCACAATTTTTATTAGGGAACTTTAAAATATCCCTAACAAATGTACAGTAATTCTTTCAATTTTTTAATTCCTGTATGGAATTGATACTGTTTCAACAAAAACAATCCCCAAAAACAATCCCCACATGCTCTGAAAGGCACCTTAAGGTCACCTTAACACAACTGTAATCATGCGTAAAGAGGAAACATGCTTTATAATATACATACTTTTAGCTTTTAAAGGAAGTGTTGATCTTTGGTATTTGTCGGTTCAAACTGCAGCATCTCGTGTTTGTGTCAGACTTCAGCTGTAGTTAGACTCCTCCCTAGCTGATGCATAATTAATCAGCAGACAGCTCAAAATAGGGTGTCCACTTCCTGTCCTGGCTCTCCATGCGCTGGATTGCCTTGTTCACCATGATGACTCAGCATCATTCGCCTACGACTCCTTCACTATACTCTTCTAAACTGCCTGTGACCTCACTTTGAAGTGGCTTTGAATCACTGAGATGTTCTTTTCCTGAGTAATCAGGCTATGGACATATACTTAAACCCACCATTTCAAACAGTTGCTTCATAGTCAATAGCATAAACAACATATTCTACCAAAAAATATATTTAGTAGAATATTAAGGTACAGATTAACACTCATCTCTGGAGTCCTTGTAGCATTTTAATGTTGCATGATACCCCAGTTACTCTGTAGGGTAGAGCTGTATTGCTAGTTCTCGCAATGGCTGGACCATTTGAAAAACTTCACATGGAAGTGACGTCATTGGTCACACATATATGAGAGGCACCTGCTGCTCTCTTCAGCTCTTTGATCTTTAAACAGCTTGGAGGTGAATTAGGGATATTAGTGCAGTGTGTCTTAACCAGGAGTAAATCCTATTTTACAGCCATCTTTCCTAGCTTTATGTTTGGTTCAACACTAAATGTACCTTACATAGTAAAAATGTATTTTCTATACAAGATTTCACATGAACCAGGCATTTACTTGCCAGTACCTGCCAGCATCATATGCTGTAATATAAGCCTGAACAGTGTTATTATTTTTAAGTAAAATGCATTTTTTTTTTAAATATAATTTAACTGGGAGCTACTAAAACTCAAACTACTAAGACTCCAAAACTAACTAAAATAAAGTAAAATTGACACAAATTAGTTTTTGCTGTAGATATATGAATGATTAATATATTATAAAACCTTTACAAACCACCTGCAGTAAACATGAACAGCAACACTAGACTGTGCTGAGAAACTGGTAACTGTTTTTAAATGCAACTTTGGCAGCCCTAAAACTAAAATAAAAACTGAATATTCTTGATAAAAGAGAAATACTAACTACTTTAAGATTTAAAACTATAATTATCTGTGGTTACTGTACAGGGCTGTTCATTTGAGTATATTACTCAAGTGTCTTAGCTTTAATGTTAAAAATCATAATCAGTGCAAATTGCTCAGTATTGTGTCAAGACCTTTCAAGAGATTTACATATTACTACTCATAAAACTTCAGTTTTTATATTGTGTGTGCTGTTATTATTTCTTCCTCATTCAGCTGAAGACATTACTATTGTAAACAATCTCATTGCTCCAAAAAAATCCTTTCTGCCCTCTCCTGGTGACAAATTAGAGGTGCATACAAATAAACAAGTTACATCTAGCATTTACTGTTAAAAATAAGCAGGAGTAAATCCTGTTTGCAGCATGTGAGTGAAGAAGACAAAAGCTAATTAAAAAGGGATTGAAATCTTTATTTAGCCTAATGCAGTGCAACAGTTACCCATAATCCAGTGTTAACACTGTGAACTCTGGGGGCAAAGCATAAGAAACAACACTCTTACTCAAAAAATGCTGTGTTTGCAACAGTAGACCTTAAAACTACAAGAACAGAGTTTACAAATAGTGTATACGCTATGATTATTATAAATAGAAATATGCATTTGAACACTCTTCAGTAAGAGCTCTACTGTGGGCTGAAGTTCAACTCTTCATGAGGAATGTGCTCAGCTGCTCTGGTCCTTCATCAAGAGGAGATGAGGTTCTTTGCCGTTTAACCTAATACCACTCTTGATTCTAGGCATTGTAGGATGATGATGACACTTTTCCTCCATGGCCAGTCCAGTTAGTGTGGATGAACTTTCCAGGGTTTGATAGCAGCTCATAAGTGTGGGCACCAAAGTAGTCCCTCTGTGCCTGAAGAATGACAATAAGAATAATTAAAATAAGATAGAGAGCCTGAAGCAAGAGTACCAATCGTTATGCACACCAAAAAGACAAAACGTAATTAAAATTATTTATTCTAATTTATTTTAAACAAATAATAAAATAACATATATTCTCTACCATATGAATACTAAGGGCTTCAAATGCCTACAACCATAAATGTCCAGATGTAAACCATGTGATATACCATATTGGTTTGTGTGTTGTAGAGAGGTTTACCTGCAGCAGGTTTGCTGGGAGCATCTCATGCCTGTAACCGTCATAGAAGGACAGGGCAGTGGTGAAGCATGGCATGGGGATCCCCTGCTGCACACCTGTACTTACTACCCTACGCCACGATTCCTGCAAAACACAACCAACTTACTACTAAATAAAACATATTCAACATATATTATCATCATTAACACCAATATACTTTTAGGTCACTTTATTTTAAGGTCCAATTCTTGCTGTTATTAAACCATAACTACAGCTTTTCCTTTAATAAACTCCTAATTTGCTGCTTATTAATAGTTAAAGCAGATATTAGGTAGGATTATGGATGTAGAATATGGTCATGCAGAATATGTGCTTTATAAGTACTAATAAACAGCCAATATGTTAATAATAGGCATGCTAATAAGCAACTAGTTAATAGAGAGAATTGGTTACCAACTTTTAGAACAGTTTTTAAAGGAAACCAGTGTTCCTACATAATTAGCATTTCAAAATGACGTTATTCCAAACTTCTCTGTGGATTTTTAGACCATATTTGACATCTGATAAATGACTTTAAAATCCAAATGTTAATTTGTTACATTCTGACTATGTAAGCTATTATGTTGGAATATAGTAGCGAAACACTGTAGCTCATACAAATAAATTACACCAATGCGCAGTATTTTATGAAAAACTTCAGTGCTAAACTACATGATTACATTTGATACACTTTCATTGACGGCATAGATCTTAATTTAAATTCATATTATTAAATAAATGAAATTGTCACTGATTATATGATATGAAATTTACTGATGAATTCCAACTTTTTCCATAATCCTGGTAAACACACATTTACATTTATGCATTTAGCAGACACTTTTATCCAAAGTGACTTACATTGCATTCAAATTACAGTTTTTACATTTTATCAGCTCTTGCTTTCTCTGGGAATCGAACCCATGACCTTGGCGTTGCTTGCGCCATGCTCTACTATTTGAGCTACAGGAAAGCCTAAACACACACAAGCTAGTTTGTATTGTATATGACTTATACTATGTAAAATAAATGAATAATTCGTCATTGTCCAGGTGGAGTAGAAGGTGTCATGTTTGGACTGTGTTCACTGAGTATATATTTGGAAGGAACTAAATGGACATAGTTTTTGCACATTACTTTTTAGAGGCACCGTATGCACATAAACAGTCTGCCATTAGTGCCGCTGATTTCTCTTCGTATTTAGTGGCGCAATTACAGGAAACAGCAATTTGTGGTCACTCTTGGCTCACTTCCTGTACCTGACAATCCTGTACAGCTTTACTGAAGAAGTTATCCAGCAGCAAACTCTGCAGCTCGGAGTTCCGGTCAAACGCTTCCTTAATCTTTCCCAAGAAAACACTGCAAATGAAAGATTCATGACCTTTACTCACAGCTAATCTACAGTTATGATATTGTAAAATCAGTTTCCTCATTTCTCTGTGTGGGGGATTTTTACATGAAACATTATCACCACTTCCTAGTGTTTACAGAGTTGCAACATTCACTGGGTGGAGAAAAGATGAAGTTTATGATCTCATTTTTAAGTATTTCAGCAGACACTGCCTTAACTGAAAAGCAATCTGAATATAGCATATATTTTTATATATGAAATCCCTTTTTTAAAATCACTGTGAGCAAAGCTTGCTTGCCTGCGAATAATGCAGCCTCCTCTCCACATCAGGGCAATAGCACCATAGTTAAGAGACCAGCCGAACTCTACTGCAGCCTGTCTGAGCAACATGAAGCCTTGAGCATATGAAATGATCTTTGAGGCGTACAAAGCCTGAAACAGAAAGCAACAATACATTTTCATCAAGTTAAAAACAAAGCTATTAACCGATGCACCTTCATACATGAACATATAAAACGTATGCATAGATAATGATCCATATTTTAAGTCCATCCCACCTTTCTAATATCTTCAAGAAACTGTGCCTTGTTTCCGGTGAACTTGACACCCTGGGGGCCGGTGAGGATCTTACTGGCCTGAACCCTCTCATCCTTCAGAGAGGAGAGACATCTGGCAAAGACAGCTTCCCCTGTGAGCGAAAGACACCGCATACAAACACAAACAGTCATCTCCAGTTACAGTCTGCATCTCTGGTCACATAATAACATTATAATCACTGTTAGACCATGCCAGAGAGACCACATGAGGAAACATTAAAACATTAGATAGTCGACACAGAACAAACTGATCATATTAACACTAAAAAGATTCACTAAATTAATCTGTGCTCTCTCTTTATTACGGTCTATCAATAATATGTATCAAACTAAATTAAATATGTTTAAAAATAAATACATTATTATTCAGACATGTTTTGTATTTTAGATATATTGCTGTATTTTATTTTTATTACTATTATTATTAAACTACAATATTGTATCTAAAATAAAAATGCATCTAAAAAAAAAAAAAATCCAGGAAGAATTTTTTTTATTAATGTTTTTACAGTGCTTTTTTTTTAATACTATTATTTTGAAGTGAAATGTGACCAGGACATTTCTTTGTCACATTCATCTATAACTCCTACCAAACAGTTATATTATTATAGGCCTCTATTCACCATGTCTTAAAGACTCCAGTCACACAGTATAATGCATCTGCCCCCATACTGCACATGCGCAGACATATATTGCTCAAACCACACCGGGTTGCCATTACTGTTATCATTACACATATCTGGTACCTGACCCTGGCACTGTTGACTCTGGTAACGTAACTCTCTTCAGTCAACGTAATCGGCCAGACTATTGTGAGAGCAGATCTTACTACATCTACAAACATGAGAGACTAGAAGCAAAACCCTGAACTCAGCATGACTTTGTATTATATTATCACCCAACCCAAGGCCAACAAGTGTGAGAAGAGGCAAGTGGAGGGAGAAAAAAAAAAATCAAGTGGAAAACAGCCAGTCATGGTGAACTCAGCACTGGAATTCAGCCTATTGAAAGAAGAAAACCCTCCTGTTCAACCATACAAATCATAGCTGCACTCTCACGCTTCAGTGCTGCACAAACAGTCATTTGTTCATTTAACTGACACTACATATACAAGCCCATACCCTGATCTAACCACTACACATCAAGTTAGGTCAAATTTATTTACATAGCGCTTTTCATAATACATATAGTTTCAAAACAACTTTATAAAAACATGCATCAATTTTGACAATTATTGTGTAACTGGTTTTTGTGCTTTGAGCGATCCTAAAGTAACATCTGAAGTCACAACTACAAGCTCAAAACCTCAATCCACCACAGATCTCAGTAAGATTTTTTTTCTTCTGCTGGACCAGGCCAATATTTCTCATTTAAAATCATTTTTTATTTTATAGAAGTATTTTTATTTATTTTTTTTTTTTTTATTTGCAAGAATCTGTAAATAATTCAACTGAATAAACTCCATAAATTTTGAAATATACATTTGAAATGATGACATACAATAGAAAACAGTGCTGATTGGTTTGTTGTTTTCAACACTTTAATGATGATCTAAACTTGCTCACCTTTATATAAAGCTGTTTTGAAACAATGTGCACTGTGAAAAGTGCAAATAAATGTGACTTGAATATCACAAACTGTTCTTGCTTATTCAGTAATGCCTCATCTATATTAGCCTGCTAGATAGCATCATTTTGGTGAGAATTTGCAACAACAATGTAGAATACATCACAGAAAACCAAAAAGTTTGAAAGGCATAAAAATAAACCAAGTAATAGTAAATGGCGATTAATCACTGGACCAAAACGCTTTCACAATAGCCCCAGGACAGCAGGCCATCCTTGTTGTTGAGCCCTGCACCAAAAGCCAGAACAGAAAATCCCACTTATGTCACATCAGCTGATGAGGAGAACAGCAAAGCTGCTTATGGAGACGTTTCATTCAACATGCTCTTCTAAGCCCAGGTTACTTTCTCCCTCTATATCTAAAATAACAAAAACACAACCATACCCGGGAAATTACACAAGACTGTATCTTACCTATCAGTGTAACAGGTGTGCCATATTCCAAAGCAGAGATAGCCGTCCATTTCCCTGTGCCTTTCTGCCCGGCGCTGTCTCTGATTTTAGGCAGCAGGTGAGTGCCATCCTCGTCCTTGAATTTCAGGATATTGGCAGTGATCTCAATCAGGAAAGAGTCCAGTTCTGTCTTATTCCACTGATCGAAGGCCTGATAGGCAAACCAGACAAAGAAATTTAGTCTTAAGAGGAAGCAGACCAAAACAGTCCTTCACAAGGAACAGGGTGAGGTGCATTTCAAAATACAAACGAAATAAGGAAGGAGGAAACAGAAAATGGACAATACAGAGGGGATTTGAAGAATTACAACATCATGGACTATTCATGTGCATTACAAAACAATAGCAATTAAAGAAGTACGTTGCTGTCTAACCTGAGCCATTTCATCATGATCCATACACAGCACATCCTTCATCAGATGGTAGGCCTCACAGATCAGCTGCATGTCACCGTATTCAATACCGTTATGGACCATCTTTACAAAATGTCCAGCTCCTTCATCTCCAACCTAAACAAATATACAAAGAATTTGGAGAAGTGCATTCACAGTATATAAACACATACACATCTATAGATAACTAATACTCACCCAGTCGCAGCACGGCTCTCCTGTGCCCACCTTGGCGGCAATGCTCTGAAAAATATCTTTTATGTGTGGCCTGAAGGAATAAAACAAAAATTGGATTCAATAAATGCACACATATATGCATAGGTGGACTTGTTTAATACATGCTGGTCCTCACCAGGCATCCTTATGTCCTCCAGGCATCAGTGAGGGTCCATAACGTGCCCCGTCTTCTCCTCCACTCACTCCACTTCCCACAAACAGAAGGTTCTTCTCCTTCAGGCTCTTACAGCGTTTCTGTATGTGATGAGCATAAACATTTAGATCAAATACTGTTATCACCTCATATGATCATAAGTTTGGATTGTCAAACCCACCGTTGTATCTGTGTACTCTGAATTTCCACCATCAATGATAATGTCACCGGGTTCAAGAAGAGGAACCTACAATATACGGAAAAAAGTGGGTTACTTGATCACATTGGCTTGGTGACAAAGCAAACTAAGACTGTCGATTCATGGTGACATTTACCAGTTTATCAATGAAGTCATCAACAGCTTGTCCTGCTTTGACGAGGAGGATGATGCGACGAGGTTTTTTGAGTTTAGACACCATGTCTTCAAGAGACTTGGCCCCGATCACCTTGGTGCCTTTGGCTTCATTGTTTAAAAAGTCATGGACCTTGGACACTGTCCTGTTGAACGCGCAGACCTGAGGAATGACAGCGGTCAGAACAACTTAAACCTGATTGTGTGAACCATCAGAATAGGTTAAGAATGCAATTTACCACAAATCCATGGTCATTCATGTTCAGGATCAGATTCTGACCCATCACGGCCAGACCAATGAGAGCAATATCCGCTCTGTGGAGACAAAAATACGGAAGAACTTTCATAATAATTGATTATAGAGAGCTAATTTATTGAAATCAGTGGTTATGAGAAATGTCAGTCTGTTTGGATAACATAGATTTACAATTGAAATTCTCTCTATCTGAACAGAGGAAAAGTGCTTGAAGTCATGCTGACAATGACCAATAACTTACACGATATTACATTTAATGATAATAGAAACAGTCAAATTCGATTTCATATTACAAAGCATTTCAAACGCAAAATGTATACTCACTGAGCCATGGTTGAAGGTTGGTTCTGTCTTAAAATGACACTTTGTATCAGGGTTTTGACTACTGCAGCACCGTCTCTGCTGAACTTCCTCATTCACGGCCAGAGCAGCAGCACTACACCAGCTCCCAATCAACACGCCTGACAGATTACAGCGTCATCCGTATCGCCGTCTGTGATTGGCGGAGACTCTCTGAGCAGAGATTGGAGGTTGTTCATTGGCTGTCTGGATTTGCCCCTCCCCCCCGCCTGTTCTCCGCCCACTGTGTCAGAAAAAGCTGACGTCGTTATTGAAGTAAACGGGAAAGGAGATTTTTCTTGAACTCTGAGACCGAAGATTGATTTTGTAGAGCACAGTTGCATCACCATAGTGGTGTGTGTAACGTATGAAATTTCAACAAATTGATTAACTATTAAATAGATTACTACATTTAGACGTAACGACTATCTTCCGAAATATAAAACTTTATAAGAGCTTAATTAAATATAATAATTGAACGTTTTAAAAAATGGCACGAGTTTGTAATACTATCTGATAAAAATACAGTTATAAGTATTTGATGTAATTATCTCCAATATAATGTTATAATAACGTAATTATTTCCAAGATGATCTTTCTTCATATAGCTCAGTACTTTATGCTCTGATTATTTATTAAGAGATATTACATGCGAGTACAAGAATTTGTTCCTTTAATAATAATCTGTTAACTAATCAGTTAAAATAAGTCAAATATAAAGGTAGACAATGTTATACAAAACTTTGCATATTATTTTTTATATCAAATGTGATATTTTTTATTTACTCAGCTGGTTAGTTTATTAGATGCTTTTGTCAAAAGGTTAAAATATTAATTACAATTTTTCAATATCACAAACAAGCTAGCTTTAAGACAAAGTGGCAAAAGACTAAGAAAAAAATAATAATCTAACAATTACCAGCCATATCAATTTAGGAAGTCAAGTAATGTAACATCATATGAGATATAACTAGCAAAATATCACTTTAACGAAACAGCCTTTGAAAGACAATATCCAGCTCTAATGTAGATAAGATAAAAGCTATATGTATAGAGAAATAAAGAGACATCGCGAGATGTTTGTTTGTCTAATGCACTGGTTGTAATTGTATTTTTACCTCATTCACTAAACAGGTCAATGGTGCAAGATTACCATACACAGAATTATGATATATGCATTACACATCTAGGCTATACAGTGAATGGATTATAATTATTACAAATACAGGAGACATATTTACATTTTAATCCAAGTTCCATACAACATGAATATTTACAAAATAAGTATGAAAATGAAGCCAATCTGACAAATAATGTACAGTGTTAATGCCACGGCTGAACTGTTTTCTGTCATTCATCACAATGAGAGGGAGTGATGCTCATCTGATGGGGTGATACAGAAATGCCAGGGTTGCTTCAGAGGCAGCATGGGGAAAAAATGCATGATGAGTGAGCACAAAAACAAAGAGGTAAAGCAAAACATGTTATTTTTCTAGAAAATATATTCCCTGATGTTAGAAATCAAAATGAACAGGCCTCATCATAACTCTGCCCTCCGTATCTAGACTAAATGTGAAAATGTGCCCTTGTGACACAGTCAGATTTCTATTTCAAGAATAAGCACAGCAACATGTCAGTCCCTAATTAAGATATTCATCTTTCATTCATGCAATTTTAGTGAAATGCAAGGTACATTCAAAGTCCACTTCATTGAGAAAAACACCACAACCTAAAACAATTTGGTTTCCATTCGATAAATCAACAAAAACATCTTTCAAGCTTTATTTGTTCTGTTAGTTGTATAAACACATGTGCAAAGATCTGCAAACTAAATATATACATTGCAAAACAATAAATACAGTTCATGAAATTCATTATGAATATCATATTAGTCAACCAAGCCACTCAACAAAAATGGTAAAAAAAAAAAAAAAAAAAAAAAAAGACAAAAACCTTTGCTCTGGCAAAAAAACAATATTGTAACATTAACTCACACTTGTCTTGTACTTCGATAAACGCTAACCTTCACTAACCGTTACACACTTTATGTGCCAGATATGAACATTTTCACTGATGATGTAACAACCAAACAACTCAGATGAAGCCTAAAGGCTGGCTGACCCAAGGACTTGACTTTCCGAGCCATTTTCATGTGTTTCCTGTGAAAATGGACTCATGCGCTTCGATAAGAGAAAGTGCAGTGTATGATGCAGCAAGAATATTGACTAATGATATTCTATGACTATTCTGACTAATAATGATTGACAGTGATCAGTCTGACAGTCTGGTGGGCAATAATTCCTGCTGGTTGTCTGGCCAGAGGACTGTTATATGCTCAACCAAACGGCTGAGACTTCACCATCAAACTGAATGACTGCTAACTTCAGCATTTGGGTCTTGACTGCATGTCTTCAAATGCACAGAGCAAAGACATTAAAAACATTAAAAAAGCAGAACACTACCATCCCTTTTTCCTCACTGCAGATGCACACTGCACTGCAGTGAACTGCATAAATGGCCCAATTTCTACTGACAGGGATCAAACTGTTTTAGTGGTCAAACATGGTCTGTTCAAATAAGTAAAGAAGAACAGCTGAATAAAAATCCATTGATCACATGTTAATAAAAATAAGTTAAGATAATCAGTAGGGATACATGATAAATGTTCAATATTAAAAAGTGATCCTGCTCATTCTCAAGGGGAATAAAGGCTGGTTTAATGATCCTGCTGAGCAAGAAATAAACCACACAAATAATGCAATCCTTCATTTAGTTAACTGTATCCTATCTCACTCAACAGTTTGGTCTTCAAAGAGACAAAACCATCAGATCTTTCTTGCTAAAACTGGCAGAAAATGGTTGCAGTAATACAGTAATAAGGACAGAAACCCATAATGCCATAAAGTCTTGTCATGAGTAGCGTTAAGCACAGTAATCCTGAACGTTATGTACAAATGGATTCATTCGGTCAGTTGTTCTGTGTAAAGGTAATTCTTTTGCACCATTTGGTTTTTTATTTTGTTTTACCTAATCTACTGAGGAAATCGTTTAAATCAAGCAGAATACTCCTGTAGGCTACCGAAAGAGCGATATGTGAGAGATCATCATCATCATTTTCTTTCCCTGGTATTATATGTCTTATGATTACATACTGTACTTTGCTAATGGTACGTTATGTGGAATTAATGTCAAGCAAATACATTGCGAGTAAACGGCTGTATGTACATGTTCAACGTCCCAACTACCATGGCTTGCTTCGATTCAGCAAATCCATTAAACCAATACTGCAATAACATTCAGTTTAAGGGTCAATTTCTTTGTTTAGAAAATTAAGCATCTTCAAGAAGTGCTTTGGTCCATTTAAAAATCTTTTTTTAAGCAACATCTGGAGCAAAGCTATTGGTTTTTGTTTTGTATATTTTCTTTTAGAGAAAGTTGATTTTGTGATAATTAAATATGGAATATTTTATATATATTCCATATTTAATTATCACAAAATCAACTTATCACAATATAATTAAATATGGAATATTTTATATATATATAATAGGGGTTTTATAGCAAACCAACTTTCTCCTGAGGCTAAGATGTTCCTGGCAGACAACACTGTAAGGATGACGTTTCCAGACGAGAGTAACTCAAAAGAAAGCAGAACCTGCTCTGAAGATTCGTGCACACACAAATAGACTATTACAACATGCTACTTGAAGGAGGTTCAGTTATGACAAAGAACAAAACTGAAGACAGAATAAATCCAATCAATAACACAATAGAGAGGGGAGGAGGAGGAGGAGGAGGGAGGGAGGAAGGGGACAGTTAGTGTTTAGGAACTGAAAGTTAATTTGCTGGAGAGGAGAACAGAGCCACAGGTCTACATACAAGAGAAACCGTCAAGAACCACAAAGATTTAGAAGTGTTAACACACTTGGAACGTTGTAAAGGTAGACAGAGAGAAGTGAGCACTAGCTCATTCAGTTCTTCATCAGACTGGACCGTCTCCTCGCCAGCTTTGACCTGTAGGAAAACACAGAAAGAGTCAGGTGAGCAGAGACAATAAAAACCCTTTCAAAGTATTTAGATACTTAAGACACAAAGCCTGAATATGACTCTTAGAAACCAAGTGGCATCTGTTAACAATTGAACTTTTCTCACAACCAAAATCAGTTTTCTCTTTCTCTCTACATATATGTAATTCATTTTTTATTATTGTAATTATTATAGTAATATGAACTTATAAAATAATTGAATGATTCTTTTATTTTATGCTATATAGCTAACTATATTTCTTTAAATTATGATATTTTAAAGAATGATACTTGCCTATGCCTATAATTTTATATTTATATAAATTAATTAATAACAATTAGTGTGTGTATTTGTGTAATTTCAGTATCAAAGAGATACAAGAGTTTGTATTACTATTTTAATTAGTTTGTATTTATTTTATAGTTTAGTTAATGATTTGATTTTAGTGTTTTTCTTTATTACACCAAGTTAAATTACAAGAAAATTATGTAAGCTAATATATGCTTGCCATTTCATTCTCACCATTTTTAAAATGTTGCCTTCAATAATTCATTTTAAATGGTCCTACAGTTTAAGAAATTAATTTAACAGTATAAATATTCCATGTAGTCTTTGGCCTAATGTGAGGCCAAATTTCACAAGACTTGCTAAAAAATAATAAATATATTGTCAGTTTATTGTAGTTCATGAAACATATTTGGTTTTAGTTTTAGTTAACTATAATAACCCAGGTATGTTTATATATTATATAGTTAAGCATTTGTTTGTGCTACATTCCTGTAAAATAAATGCCATTCAGATTGATATTTTGTTACACAATGCAATGCCATTATTTTTAGGGACACTAAATATTAGATTTTTTCCAGAGAGGACCAGAAAAGAACCCCTTTCAAAGAGGTGGTCAGTTTGGTCCAGACTTGACTAGAACTAGGTTTCTGGGAAGCGTTGGGATGTGTACCTTATCGTTCCTGCTAGCAGTGGGTTAAAGGCGTACAGCCAGTCGTTCATGTCTTTGTCATTGTTGGCCTGGAGGAGGATCCCTCTGTGCTTTGTGCACACAGCGAATGTATTAGGCGTCTGCAAGCCATCAAACAGCAACAATCAGGCATTCAACTGACATATATTACAGGAAAAACTGTGGATTTCCACATAGCGGGTGAGGCTTTACCTTGAGCATGGCCTGCTGGTCTTCACTGTATTCCACCTGGGCAGTGGATAAATTCAGCACTCCCCTCTCTACTGGATCCTTGTCGTTGTTGTAGATGAACACGTATGGCCGACGAACCACCACAAAGTGCTTCACCCAGGAGTTGGAGCGGGGCTCCATGAAACTGAGGAATCCCTTCTTAGATACCACAGACCTGAGTGAACACAAGAGGACACGTCAGTCCAGCATATTACTGTACAAACTCTGCTGCCCCATTAAAGGAAACTAGGGCTGCAAAACGATTAAATCGCATTTAAAATAAAAGTTTGTTTACATACTATATGTGTGTGTACAGTGTATATTGTAAATACACACACATATACATATATATATTAAAAAAACATTTGTATGTATATATATTTATACTTGTAAAAAATTATATTATATATAAATATAAATATTTTATATATAAATCTAACCTATTTTTCCTAAATATATACATGTATGTGTGTGTATTTATATATACATACTATATGTGTGTGTACTGTGTATATTTATTATGTAAACAAACTTTTATTTTGAATGCGATAAATCCCGATTCATTGTTTTGCAGCCCTAAAGGAAACTATGACACAAAACAGCTTAACTGAATGATTTAAGTGTTCATCTTGATTGTTGTGAGAATGGAATAAACAAAAATAAATGTGTCAGCTATAATCAAAACTCTCACCCAGGTCTCATTTCCTCAATATCAGGCACAAGGTTGAGGAACTCGTGTTTGCCGGCACGGGCCAGGTAGGACGTTTCCAGAATGGGCACCATGGGGAAGTTCTCATAGTCTGAGCATGAGGGGCTGGTGGCACGAGAGTTAGCTTCAGGGGTCCTGGACAAGACAGATGTTTTAGGATCCTTAACTTTTAGTAGACTGTATTTTGAGCTTATTATTTGTGAACCGTACATACCGAGAGTCTGACAGAGAGGGGCAGGTGGAGGAGGGTGTGAGAGTAGCACTGCTGAAACTGGTGACGGATGGATCACGGCCCATAGGAGAGATTTCCGACAACTGAAAGAAACAGAAAACAGTTTTATTTTTTAATTATTTAATTCCAATTCATACAAAACTGGTTGTTTTTCATTGTTCAAGTTGAGGTTACCTTGCAGTCACTGATGCTGTTGCACATCTGGTTGTATTCACTGTTGAAAGTGTGTGTCAGGAGACGGAGGCACTGCAAAGAATTAAAAGACATAAACACACAAATTTGATGTCACACAAAATAAACCAGAAATATCTAATATTTGACTTTAAATGGAACACAGTATTTAACAATCTGATAAAAAAAAAAAAAAAGGGTTTCTTACCTTAGTGGCCAGCTCCTTCTCACGGTCTACCAAGCTCTCGATGTCTGTGGAGTCGTATCCGCTGCTCTCGCTGGGTGTGATGGCGCTCTCAAAGGTGGTGGAGGAGATCTGGGAGGAGATGCTGGTGGAGGTGCTGAGGGTGCCGCTGCTCAGACTGGGAGACAGAGAGACGCTCAGGGATTTAGGAGGAGCCGTCTCACCCAGTTTCTCATGGAGCAGCAAGAGGTGGCGTGTCTTCTCCACCTGACAAGGACAGAAATGGGCATCAGTGTCTAGAGATCACCACTGCCTGTCAGATATTCTTATGCAGATTAACACAGGCAGCAAGAAGTGTGGCAGTGCTCAATCGTGATCTTTTGTCTTCTATCCTCACCTCATGCAACTGCTCGAGTTTCTCCAGCTCCCACTGGTGCTCCAGGATCAGACTGTCTCCTCTGGGTCTCCAACCGGCCAGGTTCTCCTCTCCACGCACATAGGCCACAGATGTATCCAGAACCTTTCGTCTCCGTCGCTGCATACCTGAAAATGAACAATGAAATGATTAATGATTCAATATAGCAGGTCCAATATATCAATATGCAAAATCCCTAACATTACACAATAAATAAACTAGAAAAATCATCAATTTTATAAATTCAAAAAATCATAACCTTTGAAAAGTGTCTTTATTAAATTTTTTCCTAATGTCTGTTAGGATTTATAAATTATTTGTAAAATATTCTTCATAAATAATTTACAATACTGTTCAGAAATTTGTGGTTGATCATTTTTTTAATGTTGCCAAAAGAAGTCTCTTATGCTCACCATGGCTGAATTTATTTGATCAAAATACAGTAAACTTTAATATTAGTACAATTTCACATTCATGTTTTTTTTTTACATTTTAAAATATAATTCATGATGCTCAAGAAATATTTCTTATTATCAATGTTGAAAACAGCAGCTTAATATTTTTGTGGAAACTGTAATGCATTTTTTTTAACCAAGTCTTTGATAAAATGTGAAGAGTTTTTGCAAAAACGTAATTCTGTTTTTTTTTTGTTTGTTTTTTTAAATCATGTTTTTATTGTGTTTTATTAGTTTTTTTAGTTATTTTTTAACCTAGTCAAAATAACCCAACTACAGTTTGATTGAGATTCACTGGAATGCACAATGAAAAAACATGATTTCGGAGAATTGTTAAAAACAGAGTTATCTGTTTTTGCAAATGAACTGTTCATGTAAAGTTCAAAAGAACAGCATTTATTTGAAACAGAAATATTTTGTAACATTAGAAATATATTTTCTGTCACTTTTGATCAATTTAATGCATGTTTGCTAAATAAAAACATATATATATTTTTTTTTTTCTCAAATTGAACAAACGGCTAGTATTTTCAGGAATATCTTACCTGGGCTTCCTGTGTCAGCTATTTTGCATAAGCTAAGTTCATAGATTCCAGTCACTTTATTACTGTAATGGAAACATCAGAGAACAGTGTTAGCAAATTTCTTTACTTAAACAAAAAGCACATTTCTGGAGAGGACTCACATTTCGAGAGAGTTAATGCATAAGATGTCCACAATTTTACAATTTCAGCTTAAAACTTATATGAATGTATAAGTAATTGTGTCCTGCAACTAGTCGCCATTTCATTTTCACCATTTTTAATATGTTGCCTTCACTAATTAATTTTAAATGGTCCTACAGTATAAGAAATTCATTTAACAGTAAATATATTCCATGTAGTCTTTGACAAGACTTGCTAAAATGCTATTTAAAATAGTGTTTGATGGAGTACAGCATCCCAAAATGCAGGATGTGTCCTAAAAGTATTTTATGTATATTAACCTTTAGACATATTTGAGCTTTTTTAGTGGTAAAAGAGATAAAATGGGCCTTTTTTTCTTCTTCTTCTTTTTTTTTACCAGTCGGGGGTTTTGGAGTAGCCACTGCCGAACAGGTTCCTCAGAGAGCGTGGAGGAGAGATCTTAGCATCTCTGGAGTAGAAGACCATACAGATGTCCTTGGTAATGATGGCAGGCTGGATGCAGTGATCAAGCTGCAGGGGAGTGGTTAGCACATGTCAATATATCATTACCATATACCTATACCATTTAAGCTCTTTCTAAAAAACCAGTCGTTTAAAAAGAGTCGAGGCTGACCTCCAGATAGGCTGACAGGGTCATGTAAATCTTCTCTCCGTAGGGAGTGACGCGGTTCAGCAAGAGAGAGTTGTGCAGGGAGCTGTCCCAGACAGCCTCGAACCGGTAGAACGTCCTGAACAGGAAGAAATACATTCGATTTTTTAGGCTTCAGAAATAGTATCCACAGAATGATATTTTAGATATTTACTGGTGCTGAATTGATTAACTGCGTCGTACACTATTGTGTGAGCATGTGTTTGAGTGTGGATGCGCTTAAAGACAACATGAAATGATATTCACAGCCCACTTTACTTCTGTAATAATACACTTCTGAGAGAAACAGAATATACAATGAGTAGAAAAAATGTAGGGCATAATAATTCACAATATTACTGCTTATATTGTATTTCTGATTAAATAAATGCAGAAAAAAAAATCTTACAGACCCCCAAAAAACAGTAGCATACCTGAAAGATTATTCAAATGAACAAATTTTATTTTAAAATTTAACACTTTATTTAACATTCACCCATTCATTATTTACAGTAATACCAAAAATATGAATTAAGAAAGTAAATGGGTTGAAATTTGATTTCATGCTGACTTTAAACTGCACATGGCAGTGAATATCTATAAGCATCAGGCTATCACAATAAACTATTTAGTTATGCTGCCTACAAGCTTTCAGCTAACAGATGGTGCTAATGGACAGGCAATCTCCTCTAACACTGAAAAACATGAGGTGTAATGCCAGCTGCATCACGCGGTGTTGGGAGATCTCTGTGCCTAAATAGTTTGTTGATGTGCTCGAGTCACATAGAGATGAACACAACACAAGAGTGTTGACAGGTGCTACATTATTAGTGATCTGCTGTGAGCTTGAAGCAGACTGTGAGGAAGCAGTGTGCTTGTGTTTGACTCAGGACTACAGCGCAGTGATGGACTATAAGCAAAGGCACAAGATTTATATGAACAGACACAGAGACAGCGAGAAACAAAGAGAGAGATTGGTGCAGGTGACTCATCCTCAAATATCTTTGCATCTCTTTCTCCACTCACTCACCTCCCTCTCTTGTTCTCATTTCACTGTTTAAATGACAGATAAATGCATAAAGGCTTGCCTGCGTCTGTATCTAGACTCATCGATTCAGCTGCTAACAAGCCAAATTTAGTAATATAGTGAATGCAGAGCATAATTCAATTTAAATGTCACACCTACATTCATATTATTTGATTAAAGAAATGTGATGGCAAACGCTCATCTACTTAATAGTTGTAAAGTGAGGTGATACATGCAAAAGCAAGGATTTTTTGTTTTGTTTAGTTTTTTCCTACTAACTTTTACATATGTACCAAACTTTTTTACATTATTACAAAAACTCATTTTACATTATCATTATAGTAAGGTAAAATGACAGTAAACATAAGAGATTTCATATAATATATTTTTTTGTCTTATAATTTTATTATATATAAATTTAATGGGCTATTTTATCTTTAAAAAGGGCAAAATCTATATTAATTTACATGCATATAAAAGCAAATATTATATTAAATAACCATATAACATACTAAAAGGTTCTCAACAAGGTTGAAAATTAAAAAACAAGTTACAAAACAAAACAAAAAAATGTATGTGGGGTATAAATCACTTATTTAAATTTGTTAAATGTAATAATATCATGCCAATTTTCATATTTCAAAAGTTTAAATTGTTCAGGGCCAACAGAATAAAATTTAGATTTTGCATTTAAATATAGCAAATGTCATTTTGATTATTAGAAAAAAAGCTCTTTTGCAAATTCACCGCAACTCATACTATTATGTAGAATGAGTTCAGAGAGACGCAGAAAAACAATGACAGGGATACACGGATAATTTTGCTACTATTACACCTACAGATCACAAATGTCTCATAAAGCACTTTAATGGTAAAAATGCTTTATGAGGTGGTTCTGATACCTAGCTATATCGCTATCAATACAAAGGCTGGGCAAAACCAAGAGTCCAACCGCAGCAGGAAAAGGACGAGAACAAAAAGAGAAACAAAACAAGCACAAAAAGTCAGGCAACAGAAATAATCACAAATTAAAAGACAAAAAGCAGCATTCAGATTAAACAGGCAAAGGAAGTAAATGGAAAATAAAGCAAACTGGCATCATTAAAAGAACACAACAAGCACATTTTCATAATAAATAGAGCTGTGCATATTGGTTAAATTGCTGTTTCTCATTTGGTCCACTAGCAGGCTCTCTTGCTCCCTGCAGGATTTTTCCCTCTCACTGACGCCAACAGTGACTCATATTCAACATGCTCTCCTGAATTCTAAGCAGTTAGGTAAATGCATTTGCATTAGGTGAGCAGAGCATTTGCAGACCTTATGCTGTTAAGAAACAGACAACTTTCCACTGACTGCAGACAGATTAAATAAACTTAACACTTGATTTAATAAGCTATCAAATGTGGAGAGCGAACACAACATGGTTATTTATCTGAACTTGTGACTGTTAACATATCTGCTAGATGTTTTAGGTAATCAATTTAGAAAATGTTAAAGGTTCCCAGATCACAGTTAAAAAGAAAAGGAGACTGGGCTTTTGCCATAGTTGGCCCCAAATTGTGGAATAGCCTACCTTTTTTCTATTAAAATTATTCCCACAGAAAATCCATCTCATTGTATGCAATTTTATTGTTTTGCTTTTCCAATTTTTGTACAGCACAATGCTCAACGGCTGTTGTTTTATTGTGCTATATAAAAAAAAACTACACTAAACATACCTGCTGGAGTTGTGAGAAGATTTCAAGTTTTTAGCTGAGATGATGTTGAGAGACAGGACAGCGTCTGCAGCCGAATCATCCACTTCTGGCTTATTTCTAATTCGACCTACAACAGACACAACAATCGATGTGAGATGGCTGTAGCCTTTATTATACTCTTTATAAAATGGTTATATCAGGTCCTGGCTTCTGATTAGCTTCAATCCAGCTTTGCTAACAGCAATTACTTCTTCTATTTAAGATTTTAGGACAAAATTCATTATACTGACCAACCACCAGCTCTCTGACGTCCTTCCAATGCAGCTCACTGCCCTTCTCATGGATCAGAGTGACTGTTATTCTACGCTGAATGCCCTAAAAACAAACATAACAGGTTACTAAAAGCAATCTCAATTTGAATCATTTATATGTCCTTGGCTAAGGACACTGAACATCCTTAAACTAAACTACAGATTTACAGACAGCAACTGCAGAGAGAATTCAATGTTAATAGAACAGGGACAGAACAACATGATGCACAAGACCAAAGTGCACTGCAATGCACAGATCTATGAAAATTTAAATGAACTGATAACAGAATTTAATATTCAATTATAATTTAATATATTATGCACCGTGTTTTTTTTATACATTTTTCTAATCTATTGCTTTTGCATGTTTCTAGTACATCATATTTGTATGTACAGCATATATTTGAATATATACACTACCAGTCAAATGTTTTTGAACAGTAAGATTTTTTTATGTTTTTTAAAGAACTTCTGCTCACCAAGCCTGCATTTATTTGATCCAAAATGCATCAAAAGCAGCAATACTGTGAAATATTTCTACTATTTAAAAAGCTTTAAATTGATCAAAAGTGATGATAAAGACATTTGTAATGTTACAAAAGATTTCTATTTCAGATAAATGCTGTTCTTCTGAACTTTCTATTCATCAAAGAAAGCTGAAAAAAAATTCTACTCAGCTGTTTTCAAAATAATAATAATAATAATAATAATAATAATAATAGTTTTTTGAGCAGCAAATCAGAATATTAGAATGATTTCTGAAGGATCGTGTGACTGGAGTAATGATGCTAAAAATTCAGCTTTGAAATCACAGGAATAAATTACATTTTAAAATATATTCAAATAGAAAACAGTTATTTTAAATAGTAAAAATATATATTTTTTTTTACTGTGTTTGCTTTACTTTGGATCAAATGCATGCTTGGTGAACAGAAGAGAATTCTTTAAAAAAAACCTTACTGTTCAAAATTGTGTATAAATATAATTAGGTAATGA
Source organism: Barbus barbus (assembly GCF_936440315.1). NCBI lineage: Eukaryota > Metazoa > Chordata > Actinopteri > Cypriniformes > Cyprinidae > Barbus > Barbus barbus. Next base: position 17,304,707 of record NC_136718.1, read on the forward strand.
TAATAATGTCAAAAGAAGGATGGAAACCATTCAGTTTAAAGGCAAATATTTATACTCCTATTAGTTAAAGCATAAATAGAAAGAATAAATACCTGGTGCAAAAGGTACGTGCCATGACAGGGAAGACCTCCTGTGTGATCTACTACTGCTGGGATATAACTGCAATACACAACACGCAATTTATATAATCGCAAACAGACTTTATAGCAACATATTTATACAAAATACTTGTACAATATATTATAAACATATCTGAAATAAATATACAAATTGAGATGTCAGGTATATTTTATACACAGTGGGGCAAATAAGTATTTGATACACTGACGATTTTTCAAGTTTTCCCATTTACAAAGAATAGAGAGATCTGTAATTTTCATCGTAGGTACACCTCAACTGTGAGAGACAGAATATAAAAAAAAATCCAGAAAATCACAGTTCACTTACTCTCCAGTGGGCTCCAGTTCACTGATCTCGAACCAGGCCAGCAGGTCATACTTGCTCACACACTGACCCAGGTTAGACTTGGTAATGGTGTTCAGTTTGGTGGCTGGCACTGCAAGGAAAGTAGAATATTAATAGGATGGAAATACTGTGCACCATATGGCTGATGTATTTAAAATAAGCCTAATGTATTTACTAAACAGGCCAGGTTCTATAAATATCCTTAAAAAAAATGCTGAATGTGACAGATAAACAATATGAGCATGAGTCTCGTAATGTGAGAAAACACAACGCATCAGCTTAAAAGAGGGTCATAATGTAGGCTTTGGAAAAATCGGCCACTAGAAATTCTACACTACATCGGGAAAATCAATACAGTCTGATTTGCTCCAAAAAACTGCAGCTGAAGGGCGGCACTCCATTTCCTGCAGCTGTCTGCTGTGTTTCTACAGTATGTATGATGAGGTGGGAGACAATGGCGCTGGGGGAAAGCTGCAGGAAACCTTGTAACTCGTGTCATTTGTGTAAAAAAAAAAGCTTCTTGAGGGAAGCTAGAAAGAACATATGGAAAACACCTAACATGATTTAATTAGCAGTACGCTTTCAAAGTAACACAAAAGGAAACACCAAGCAGCTGTCGTTGCAGTCTAGATCAACCAGAGAGGGAGAGTGACACTTAAAAACACAGCAGCTCAAGGAAAAGCCTTTCTAGCTTATCTTCAGGATCAGGAATATCTACATTTAAAAGAACATCCACTGGGATTCAGTCATCGGGTGGGGATGAAGGGCGACACTAGAGTCACAGTACATTAAAGCACAGCACAGAGCTAATCACTATTGATCTACACTACTCTGCGCCTTTGAGGCTCTGTACCAACCGGCGTGTTTGCGCACTCTGAAAACGGGGCTGTTGGGTACAGGGAGGAAGGGGAAGTGGGACAGCTCATCTGCCCCTTCCTCCAGGCTGGCGACGGCCGTGGAAGCCAGTGCGTTGGCGTGCTCTGAGAGCGTGTCCAACATCTGGCCGTGCATGTACCCGCTCATCAGGTACCTGATCAACTCGATCTTACGTGTGTGGTCTGGGCAGATGACACCAGGTGAGAGTGGTGAATATGAGGATTGAAATGAAAGACACAAAGATGGAGTTAAATGTATGTGAGAAATGGAAACGATGAAGTATTCAGTTGCCCCAAAAACTATTTGGACTCTTAAAAATGTATTAATTTTAACAAAAATATCTGCAATATAATAACATTTTATATATCAAAATGGCATTTATTTTGAAGATAAAATATAAAAATATGGACTACCATTCAAAGTGGAATTTATTTTGAAGATAAATAAATGCCACTTTTAGGTTTCGCAAGTTTTCTTTTTCTGATCAAAAATGTACAGCAAATACTTACACAGTACATTGTTACTATTTCAAATAAATGCTGCTTTTGAATTTTCTATTTATCAGAGAATCCTAAAAAAGTATCAATGTTTTTACAAAAACTTTTATAGGCAGCACAACAGACTGGAGTAATGGAATAAATTACATTTTGAAATGTAATAAAAAAGAAAACTGTTGATTAAATAGTTATAATATTTCACAATATTACAGTATTTTTGATCAATGGAGTCTTGGTGAGACTACTTAAGAGACTTAAAAATAAATAAATTGTACCAACCTCAAACTTTTAAACAGTAATGTATTATATATAATAAACATTAAATATATATTTACTATTAAAACAAATTATAGATAAATATTCTATATACACAAAATAAAGAAACTCTAAATATAATGTTCAAAATGCTAGTAAAAATTGACACTTTTTGGCTAACAAATGCATTATTATTATTATTATTATTATTTCAATTCCTGAGTGGCACATGGAGACTCAAACCACTTTTAACAGCTCTTTGAATTAAATTTTATATGACAGGTGTTAAAAGAGGGTTTCTTACACTTTGAATCTACAATCTATAAATCACAAAGAGCTCTACAGCTTTTCCAATTATCTACAACTGAGCTGTAGCACCTCTAGATTCATATTGCGATATAAAAGACTGACAGCTCGGGGTGAAGATCAATACACCGTCAGGATTGATGACACTTCAAGGCTACAGCCTCGGTTTTATTTTTGGTCGCAAAGGTAGATTTGTTAAAAAAACAACAACAACAGTCTGGACAGGAACGGCTGACAGCTGCGTCTTTCAAACTGACTTGCTGCATAAATGAGATCTGGAGCCCTTTTGAGACGAGATAACCGTATCGAACAAAAGAGTTACAGATTACAGCATTATAAACTACGAGGCAGTTCCTTGTTTAATGAAGCATGTAATGAATTACACTAATAATTAGAAGGGAGATAGAGGAGAATACAAGCTCCGGGCGAGGATTATTCAAGGAATCTGCTTTATTATTGCTTATGCAAATTTAAGACCCTTCAATCTGGCTTAATGAACATGTGACGTTCTTTATGAAGACAAATGGAGATGTCATTTTTGAGTTATATAGTAGTTGCCAACATACCTGGTTTCGATAAAGGCATAGGTGGGGGGTAGTACTTTCTGGAAGGCTGCGAAGGGCTATAAGAGAAGCAAAATATTAATTAGACAAGTAAAAAATAATTATAATAATATTAATCAATCTGTATGCTGATTTAATCAATCCACCAAGGGCATAACCACATAGTCAGGATTATGGGAACATTTATTTCCTGCTATTTTCATGCTATGTTTTTTTACAACAATTAAGATATGCTGTAGAACAACTATTACATTTGTTTTAGTTACTTATTTTATTAATATATTCACTGTAATAATTTAATGCAATATTCTGGGCTAAATACAAATCATGCTCCATCAACACGTTGTCAATAACAAAGGGAAGAAATATTGACTTTGTTAAAATAAATAAGAAAATGTGTTGACAGAACTTACATTGGACATTTTGCATTTTAAAAGCTTTCCTGTCATTGCTTTTAGTTAAATTTATATTTTTAATGCCATTATCAACAACAAAGACTATTTTTATGTCAAAACTGAATAATTTAAAGTACAATGAGGTGTTATTGTTAACTAAAACAAAATCTATCAATCAAATATGGTAATTGAAATAAAGTTGAATTATATGAATTATATATAAATATCAGATAAAATTTGAAAGAATGAGAAATGTTGCAACTAACCGAAATAAATGATTTTAAGTTGAAGTAGTAAAATCACTAAAATCCAGACTGAAACAAAAATAAACATTACAGCACTGTAAAAACTATACAAGTTAAAAAAAAATTAGAAATTTCATATTTAACAATTGCAAAATTTTATATCATCAGTCACTTAAAAATACCACTGACCCTTAACGTCACCTTAAATTCATCCTTAAAGTGGTTATGGCCCTGAAATGCACTCAAAATATTGAATGATTTCATGCTAAATATATGATTATGTTAATCAAATTTGTGATACTGGACGACATGTTGTTACCTGACAACTTCCTGCCCATGAATATGCAGTGGGTGCTGTTGGTAATGGCCAAACACTTCAAACACAATTGGCTTGGTCTTTATGTACTCGATAAAGGACTCTGTCACCTCCACTGAGATCTGGATGTGAAAACCAGATAAATAAGTTGACAACACATGCATATTTGCCTAACAATGTGTAATAATGAGGAATAATTCTAGCCTGATGAAATACTTCAACAAGAACAACTCTGGATCAGTTATGCCACCATAATGTTCAATTTCCTCCTCAAAACCTTGTTCCTCTCACCGCTTTCAACACTTACATTCTGTACGTGGTAAAAGCCCAGCGGGGCACCTTTGCCTGTGTTCTTCAGGGGCTCTGTGCTGAACGCCTCATCGTGACGATGGAGGAAACTGTTGGCAGCATGAGGAAGGATTACTGAGAGAAGCGTGACTGTGCGATTGCGTGATTTATGTGGAGGTGTGTATGTGCTCTGTCTGAATAAAGACCAATGAGACAGGAAAGAAGGGTCGCTATAGAGACAGGCTGACTCACTTGAATTGGCAGAAGATATCTGCGTACTCGGGCGGGATGCCGCTCGCCTGTAGAACAGTGACGCGAAAAGTGAAAATACTGCCCACTTCCAGATGCTCTGCCAAGCCGTCACCCAGTTTTGTGTCCACGTTCCCAAGCTTCAAGTCTTTTAGACACAAAACACATGTACAAATATGCATAATATTATTATTTTTTTTTTTATGTAAAAAGATCTACAAACAGTTAATGTGAAATTGTTGATGTTATTGTTGATGTTGGTTGATTTTCTTGGGCATTTCTTCAATGTATTCCTAGTAATCTATGACAATTTTATATAGAAAACAATTACATTTACTTTTTTATATTAAGCCATTTATCACCACTATTAGAGGGTGTTTCTGGCAAACTGGACCAGCTTGATAGTTATTTAATATTATCTGACATTTTTAATAAACAGTGTCTATAAATCTGTTTCCATGGACTTCTTTAATTGGCCTGTTAAAACATTCTAGAAGAATCAGTTTGGTCCTAAAGCTTTTGGGTCAATGAGGCTTTGTAAATTAAACGCGACATAGCAAAACACACCAGCATCGTCTGGATGCGCAAGCATTTCTTTTCACTCGGACTGAACGGCTTTGTTCAGAACTCGGGGCCTGCCAGCTGGATTATGCATCTACACTCACCCATGTCATTTATTCTGTTCATTTCTTCTGAAGGGGTGATGACCTCTGAACTCTGACCTTGACCTTCCACAATACGCAGCTCTTCCAAAGAGAGCCCAGAGCGGGTCATGACCACGGAGGAGAAATCACTCTGGATGGTGAAAGAGTAAAAGCGAGAGGGAGAGAAAAAAAAAAAGGAAATAAAATACAAAGGCAGCGATCCCAAAAATGACCACCAACAACTCACACCCTGTAGGAACTAGTACAAATGTCAAACTTGAGGCAACATTGTGTTGGGGAATAACTAGATACATGTAACAGAATAACGTAATTTAATTGTAAAATAAACTTAACTGTAATCTGTTAATGTGCAATTAAATTACAGTTACTTGTGAAAATGTTAAGGATTACACAGAGGGTTACATCTGAATATTTTCCTCACACACAGATTTGATTGAGTTCTTTCAAAAAAAAAAAAAAAAATGCATTGACTGCTTTAAAATAAGAGACACCGATGTTTCAGGAATTTAGGGCACAGAATAAGACACGTTTAGTTGATAACTGTTTTATTTCCTATTTGGGCTTTATTTTTTAAATTTACTGTTTTTTCCCCAAGGCATTGTTAGATGCCTATGTTTCCTGTTATAGCTATGCAACGACTCAATTTCAAAAAACAGCATCATAGCTATTAAACTATATTATGTTATGATTTTAAATCTGTATTTAACCTCACAATGATCTCAAAGTAAAAAGAGGTGTTAAAGTCAGATTTTGTGGTGACTGTGCTTTAAAATTAAATTATTATAATCTTAATTCAAGTGATGAAGGATTTTGAAAGTCTGACAGTAATCAGTGTTGAGTACTAGGGTAAGGTTAAACCTGCCTTTAAATGTTTGAAAATGATTAACGATTTAGAAAAGTTTTGAAACAAAATTTAAACTGAAATGTAGAAAAGTAATCAAAAAGTAATCAAATCAGTTACATTACTTTAAAAAAGTAATTAAAAGAGTTACACTACTTATTACATAGGGTAACTTGTAATCTGTAACCTATTACATTTCCAAAGTAAACTTCCCAACACTAGATATACATATACACAAGATATATACAAGATTTTGTTTCTTAAATTTTGACATGTATACATCTAATGTTAAAATAACAGCAAAACAGGAAAAACTGTCTCAAATGCTGGACTGACTTGTACCTTTTTAAAATACTCGTTGTCGAAAGAAATCTTAGCAGTGCCCGACTGACGCACACCAGATCCATAATCAGGAGCCTCTTCGTCAGCTACAAAAACACAAATACCAAAGAAAAAGGACACAAGTTCCAAAGATCAGTTGAAAAACAACTTAAAGGACTGAATGCTTATGAAGCACATCAGATTGATATCAAATGTGCTTAATTAAATCTGAGCTGAGTCTTAATTAATTCATTAATATAGAGCAGCGCTCACCAGCGATGGCTTGGACCCCCACTCGCAGGAATCCTTGCACTTCTCCTTTCTCTGTTACTATAGCGACACGGTGCACCAGAGGCACAGGATACAGCAGGTTACTCAGGTACACGAAGGCTCTGGAGGAAAAAGAACGACAATTATAGTACTGCCCTGAGAACCGTCGCTGCCTGACTGTCTCATGCACACACAACATGTACCAAGAACCATATGTATTAGTATGGTGGGTACAGACAGCCGAGCAGTTACGCAGTGACTTCCTTTCACTGCAGGGCCATGGGTTCATCTCCATTACCCTGATTAACACCATCAGAGAATAATGGGTATGATGTGTCAGACGCTTTTACTAAGAGCTGACACAAACAAATTGCGGCACTAAATAACAAAAGACAGAAAACAAATCCATCAGCCTTGAAACTGAATGGCAAAGAAAAAGAAGGGCAACCAAATAAGAGATTGTATTAGAATATTGTATATTTTCAGAGGCTAGGGGGCACACATAGTCTGAATTTCAGGAGCTGTTTGCAGTCAGAGAGCCTCCTCCTCCCCCCATAGGCAGCCTCAAGGCCAAGATGGAGGAGAGCTATCACTGTAGCGCATCAGTGAAGTCACAATGACGCAGATCCATTTACGCCTCTGCATCGATCCAGACTATGTTGCCACTCTCCTCATCTATCCTTCTCGCTTGTCCGGCTGACTGATAAATAACAGCTCTTAAGTACACTCAATGACAATTAATGTTAAAGGGGAAAAAGAATACAGACAAAATTAAATAAAAACATTAAACAAATAAACACAATTTAATATTTTAATATACAAGCACAATAAATGATTAAGATAACAAAAATAAAGAAACGGGCTGTAAATCAAAGTTAATGTGTTAACAGATGGGATTAACACAACATATTGTTACAATGTTATTTTTTAAAAGCTCTTAGATATATTTTTTGTCTAAAGCCCCATTCACACCAAGAACGATAACTATAAAGATAACGATATTAACGTCCACACCAGTGAACGATATCATCTGTTTATTCTAAGCGCTGTCGCTTTAAATTCTCAAGCTCCTTATAGCAGGATGGATTCTGATTGGATGTCAATGTTTGTATCGTTCATCAGCTGGAAAAAATCGTTCTGAAAGTGATTCCAACAATATTGTTTCTCTGTGGCTTCTCTGTGGACTCTGCTATTCTTTAATATTGAGAACGATTTTTAGAACTATATCTTTATCGTTATCTTCCTAGGTGTGAACGGGCCTCAACTGATCTGAGCATTCCTTGTGTTCAAGTGGCTGTGTCTTATATACATACATTCAAAATAGTCCCTAGCAAAGCATTTGTTTCTCAGTCAAAGGAAAAAGACCATAGGAGGAACATCCAGAATGGGATGTTTAACAAAAGTAATTTGCATTCTTGTATGTTGAAACTGAATTCCCATCGAGCCTAAGTGCAATAATAACCCACAAATGAAACATTGTCATTCATAAAAAGGTTAATGTGAACACCAGCAGAGAACAAATGCAGCAGGCTGGTGGCTAAAAATCTGCATATGGAAGATTAAGTCCATAATGTGCGGTGAACATGGTTTTATTATAAAATTTTTATATTATTAAATGTGCGTTTCTTTATATTAGCAGTGCATTCTGATCAGTTTTCTTGAATGTTAACCATAACACATTTTAATTGATTAACAGCCCAATTAAAATAAATACAATGGATGAAAACAAACACAAATGTGTACTAATGTTTCAAGTGCTAATGTTAAACCAAACCAGACAGATGGAGGTTACATGTAGGCTGTGGAGAACTGGAGGAGGAATCTGGTATAGCCGTGTGAGCCGTTCCGTAGATCAGATCTGATCTCACATGACTAGAAAATGAATTCATTTTTACTGTCTCTAAATTATCTTTAGACCATTAACAGCTGCATACTGAGCCACAAAACTGTCTCCATTTCTCTTAGTCATTCATTCTCTTTCCAGCCCTCATTTGTCAGGTTTCCCCCCCGAGCAGTGGCCACCACCAACCTGCCCACCAGGATGAACCATGGGGAACGGTCATAGAAGGGGTCCTGCCCATCGCTGAAGATGTCAGAGCCTTCCTCGGTCCCAGCATCTGAGCTGGTGTCGTCCACGAAAGCCTCGTCATCCATGAAGTCCTCCATCTCGCTCTGCCGTTCGTCGGCCAGCTCAGTGATCTCAGAATCGGTGGTGGAGAAGGTGGGCGAGGGAGTGCGGTCGGCCAGACGCTCGTTCACACAGCCGTGAAAAATAGGTGAGCTAAAAAAGGTGCGTGGGTAGGATGCAGGCACAAGCAAGAGTTTACATGATAATTTAAATTACCCACATTTAAGGGCCATGACTACACAATAGAAAACAATAAATAGAACAGGTACATGAATAATTAATTGCTATTTCTTACATAATGCAGAAAGTTTTTACATTTTACAAAAGACATCATAGAAACATAAAACAGACAAAAATCACAAAAAGAGTGTATAATGTTCACAGAAGAACAAAAAAGAATATACATGTGAAATGAATGTTTAAAATAATGACAAATGGATGAAAACATTGCATAAATAAACACTACACCAGCATACAGCAAAACACAAGCACATAATGATTGGGAAAACAATGCAAAACAAAACAAAACTTATGTGAATAAAAAGGGTGATTTAAATATGAAGAGAAAACTAACAAGTGTTAATGACTAAATAAAGATGTCATGAATGATTTATGGGCTCCCTCTTTCACTAAGGGAGAAGATCTTTACAAACAAACAAAACAAAAATTATAACACACTTGCACCCCGCTTTAACCACAAAAAATGTTTGTGAATGATTAAACCTAATTTCACAATATTTAAAACCACAGGACATGATTTCTGTTTAACATGCTCGATCATTTCTCAAGTCATGAAACAAGGTTAGGTGATTAGCATACCTCCCAACCAACTTGAACCAATGGAAGCGGTCATAGAACGGGTCATTGCCGGTCAAAGCACCCTCCACATCCTCACTCGGATTGGACGAGGCCATCTCGCCTGCACGGTCATACATCTCTCGCATCTGGTCCAGCCTCTGCCTGTAAGAGCATGAAAAGTCAAGTCACATTTTTGATCTCACATCACAAAATCAACTACACAAACAATGTTACAATTGCTGCATTTAAGCCATTTCAACTGGTTATTAGTTTATTTATATACAAACATGAGGTAATTTCAGTATTCAGAGGTGCTTGTCTGTGATGTTATTTGTCGCCTACATAGAAAATGTCTTTTTGTACTACTATCCAAGAGGAAATTCATCGTTTTTCTTTCTTTTTTTAAACACAAAGGTCAATTTAATTTCTGACAATCTTGACGAGGAGGAATTAAAATCATTTGGAAAATCTTTTCTGACCACTCTAATATTTGACAGCAATGAGAATTTGGGAATTTGACACAATGGAGACTTTACTCAGACTTTACTTTACATTGGAGTACCACTTAAAACGAACAATTTCAATAAAAATACACTGGTTGAACTGTTAAAATAGGGCATTTTGAATATCATGTTGGAATATGGTCATGTGACTGGCCACATGGGAAGCAGATTTCTGAGTTGCTTGAATGACAGAACTCCTTTGTTCCTGATTAATTAATTTTCATTCGAAAACAAGTTATGTGAGGAGCCATGCAAATGTTGTGTTATAAATGTCACCCTGATAAATTAATAGCTGACAAATAGCACATTAAACTCCATTTGAAGTTAAATAAATAAAATAAATAAGAACTTTTTGGGGGGTTTCTAAATGGAAGTGCACAAGACATAGGAGCAAAAACTCTGTAGATCACAGACTGGCTGGCATCCTGAGGCTTACTTGAGTTTCTCCAGGGACCAATAGTGAGTGACTCCATTCTTCAAGTCCTGAACCTCCACAGCCACCACTGTTCGAGGGAAAGGCCTGGTGTCACGCACTTTCTCTGGTTCTGGAGGCAGCAGCTCCGGGGGCAGTGGAGAGTAGAGGGTGTCCGTGAGTAAGACAAACTGGAACTGGACCTACAAATAGATCATGTAAATGAGACATAAGGGCATAAAAAAGGATGAATGATGTGAGTTGATGACTGAAAGATTGTAGGTTCAGACAACTTTGGAAACTGAAGTAATGTAACAAAGCTAAATACAGCACAAGATTTCCACACGCTGATGAAAAACTAATTAAAAATCGCCTTTGGCCCAACTAAGCTATAAATACAAAGTAAGAGTGCATTATAAATCATAAGAAAAATGTTTTTATCTCAAGGCTGAACAGCAGGGGTTTTCATGAGGTTATACACATATGAACTGAAAAAAAGAGGCATAAATAAGAAAAAGAAAAAGAACTGATGAAACTGTCTGTGTATGATTTTTTTACATTAATGAAACAACTATTGATAGCTGACACATGGGTAATGAGCAAAGCAACAGGGATCTGTCTGAGAATATGTAAATACAGCAGAACTTACTGGTAAACTGCCATCACTATGAAAAATTCAGTCATACACCGTTTTATGTTGTGGCAGTAAAAAAAACTAACCATGCACTAGACTTTCCTTTTTTCAGGGTTTCACACTGGGTGAAGTTAAAACAGTTCAATGTTTTGATGACTGACAAATGTTTTCTGCACCTTTTTCTTGAGCTCCACACTGATGGCATTGGCTTCTTTGAGGTATACAGCATTGCCCCACAGTTGGTCTCTGAGAGAGGTGAACTGGTGGTATCTCCACTTCCTGAAAGCCCACTGGGCCAGCTCATACTCATGCTGGGTCCAGGGCACTGCAACAAAACAGGCACAACATTCAAACATGGCAAGACGGTGATACACTGTAGCTGGTTGTGATTTTGCCAAGCAGGACGTCCTTATTGTTCCTAGAACAACATTCAATCAGTCAGACTATGAGGATAGTGAAAGGTGCAGGGGTTTATCGGTCTGTTATTTATGTTCCTCTGATTGTTGGGTGGTTTTGGTTGGGTTGAGGTTATGGATAGATTTAGGACAGTAATGTTCATTTAGGAACATGTCCTACTTACGCAATGTCCCAGTACAATGCACATAAACCTCTTTTGCAAAAAAAAAAAAAAAAAAAAACGCAGAATAGCTCAACACCTGATTCTGATTTATTTAGATTTTAGCATTTAAAATACTTTACCTTCATCCTCTTCCTCTTCTTCTTCCTCTTCATCTGGGGTCTCTGCAGCCAGTGAGCGAGTCTCCACCTGTTTCTGCAGCTCTTGCAGTTTGCTCTCATATACCTTTGAGAAGGTTTGATGAAGAGAGACACGACACAATCTTATCAGTATGATAAACACTCACTGAACCTTAGAGAGATGAAGCTTTATTAATAGTGTGCTAGTCCATGACAATGGAATGATAATTATACTTTTTAAATTACTTTTTTAATGACTTTGACTGAAGTTAAACTAAACAGCACTAATTTTGCACACAGAAATAGACAATGAAGACAACGTTGCTATGCAGCTTCTAGGGCTGCTAGGGCATTGTGAGGTGGCTCAAATAGAAAAAGCTCACCTCCAAGTCTCTTCTCCCTAGATATGTTGCAAATCCATCTATGTGATTGCATAGCGCAAAAGGTGCAGGTTGAGTTACATGCTGACGTTTAATACTTTAGATTTTACATTTTAACAAATCCATAACTTAAATATATGCGATTATAATATTGAAAATGTAATTCACTTTTAATTTTGATGTTATGCCATGGGGAGAACACATTTCTGATAGCATCCAAGGCATGAAACCCATCCTGCATCCCTCCAGCAATTTTGAAAATGAAACAAATCAAGGTATGTTCTTCACTGCCGCATCTACTGAAGCTGAAGAAAAAAAATTCCATGGCGCCAAGACGTCTAGACATTTCACTACCAAAATGCAACTGACATTTATAATACATTTAAATAGTTATAAAAATGTCTCAGATAGAACAGACCGTGCATTGTAAAAGCGAGGTATTTTGCATGCCGTTTCACTAAAATGTGGTTGTGTGTATCATTTTCCAGACATTTAAACAGATTTTACTGGTCCCACATTGTTTTATAACAAACGAGAATACTCTGTTTGTAAATTCAATGTCAAAACAGCTGTAAATCTTCTTGCACTAGATGAATAATATAAATCGCTCTGGATTTTAAGTCAAACTCATTTTATATTTAACTTCAGACTTATTTCCCAACACTGACTAATGGCTGACTGCTGTCATACCACATAAGCGCTGTAATATGATAAAATGATCATGATAAATCTACTAATAAATATTTTAAAAATCTTTAACTGTGATTGCCATTAAGTATGTGTTTGTATAGATAAAGACATTTGGCTCAGAGTGTCAACAGTCAGTACATTTCAAACTTGTCCACTTTATTTCAGTCATTGTTTGAAATTTTGATATATTCAGCACAGATCAATGTAATAGCAATATTAGTAAACCATCAACACATTTTTGAGAATTAAAGATCATATGTTGCACAAAAACGCCCCTCCCCCTAAACAACACATTATAATACAGGGCCTTTTGGAGGCACTTGATAGGACCATTGCATATAGATAAACACTGAACAGACAAGTGACATACCTTTAAAAAGGGTAAAAATACATTGTCCATTTGCCTTTATACATTTCCTTAGCTCCTCTTGTGGTAGTTAAGAGTAGCTGGCAGCACCGTGCATTAATGTTAGCATAACATTCTTTATTGGAGCATGGAAATGTCATGTCTAGATAGCAGTTGAAAATAAAGATAATCGAGGAGTGACTTATACTTTAATTTCTGTGCAGCACTGAGAGGTGAAGTGTGCCATTTTTACTGCACTAAACAGATTTTCAAAAAATAAATGACACTCCTCCTATCTGTCATTGGACAAACTGATATCACTGGTTGAGCCAATGTTGCAGTGTCTTGATTTACACTTAAAAATGTAAAATTACACATGTCACCTTTAAACTACAGCCCTGCTTCTTTATTTATCCAGTTTCTTGATTTGACCTTTTGAAGGGAAAGTAATTGTGTTTTATTCGAGTATGCATTACTATAACAAATAGAAATAAGGCAGTATTTCTGGCAACAAAAGTATTCAAGTTGTTCATGCATATGAAGCAATGCAAAAGCCTGGACTTTTGACCTAGTTGGCTAACGCTTGGCTCTGGCCAGAGGAGATGACATGAAAAGGATTTCAGAACATGTGCTTTGGTAATACGCAGCTGGTAATGGGTCACACTTGGGTGCTGAGGCACACCAGTGCATAATTACATCAAGGCTTAAGCAGGGAAATCACAGTGGCTTAAGTGTGAGGATGTACAACTACATTAACCCTACGTGAACAATTACGGAGTTAAAAAAAAAAAACTGTGGTAAATTTAATCTAGTGCTCAGTGGCATTACATAAAGGTTGTGAATTCACGTGAGACTAAATGAGAAAATAAAACAAAACTCAGTGCAGCATATACTTGTCCAGCAAATTTGATTTGGCTTTTAAGGGTTTTCCTTCCCTAAAAACATGCTACAACTTTCAAAACGGGCCTTGAAAACCATGGAAACAGCCCTGTTAGAGGTCCTTTCCATGAGAAGTCTCTGGTGCTTTCTGTGGGATCGCTTGCCACACAGCAGACACCCGAAAATAAATGCGATTCTAATCATGTTAAGATAGAGGAAAACAGCAGAGTGTTCTAGAACACTGACTCCATCCCGTGGGAACAGGCTTCCTCCCTATTGAGGATCAGAGTGCAACAGACAGTTCAGAAGAACAATAGATGCAAAGCCCGCTCTGAAGCCGTTCTTTTACTGCGTTTCACAAAAAGAATTGCCTCTTTGGATATGGATGTTTAGTGCAGAGTGGTTTGTACTCAAAATAAGGCAGAACCAAACTTTATTAAAAACAAAGAGGCAGTTATTTTGATGAAAAAGAAACTAATTTAGAGGTGGTGTCTTTAACTTTCAGATTAAAAGATTGATGCAAAATCATTCTGTTTTCTTCATATATTGCTATTACTGCTATTAATTATTTTTAGGTGCCAAGTATAAGAAAATAAATGCAATGTTAATGACACAGTGAGTCAATGAGGCACTTAAAAATTTTAAAAGCACTCCTTCATAATCTTTTACTCATCTATATAAGGCAGCTAGAAAAAGACCTTTGCTGCCACCTTTCATATTTATAACTATTTAATGGGGAATACCAACGCTAGGATCCAAAACTTCATGAAATAAAACAATTTGCATAAAATGTAAGAGTAAAAATGTCATTTGCATCTCTGACATGTGTTTAGAACCATTCAAGAGGATAAAAGGTTGGCTATTAACCTTCCAGCATTTACTGAACATATCACCCATGCATCTTGAATGCACACATATATATATATATGACTGAATTGTAAATTCAAAAACTCAAAATTCAAGTAATGTTTCAAGGTTCTCACTGGACAGTATGAAATGTTGCAGTGTAGTGGTTGTGTTCAATTCTTAGATCGCTTCAGACCAGCAGCAAAACAATGGTAAACTGAAGCAAATCAGTGTAAAGTACTTCTCAATTCCATAATGGCATACTAAAGTTTAAAAAAGTTAATACTACAGTCAAGAACTAAAAGGTGTCTCTCTCAAAACTCAAAGTTCCTAATACTTTATTGCAAAACAATCCTTGATTAATTAATCTAAGCTCATGGACACCGTTCTGAGATCTTCTTGTGGCTTGGACACCTTTAACCATCAGACTTATTGCTAGACGTTTAACCCATATGCATAACTAACATGGATGGGGGATCGAATTATTGATTCAAGGTGCTCATGTGGTATTTTCCATTGCAATTTGAATCTACAAATGACAACAAGAACATTCATCATTTAAAACAAGTGCCACATAACAGCTGGACTTGATGGGGACAAGCTGTCCAATGCTGCGATGAGTCTGATGTGTGATTTATAGCATCAACTAGTTCTGTACATGAACCTATACCCTGCTTCAAATGTCACACTGTGGTTTCTCGACTGCCCTTCAAATTGGGGGCAGACATTTGCCTACGCATACGGGGTGGCGTGTAAAAACTGTTGTGGTGGCTCGGCTGCTGATTAGGTGGGTACTGCTGGTAGGTGTTGCTGGCATCCGTATTGTAATGACAGAACTGTGGATGCTGTTGTTGTGGATAATGATGCTGGTTTTGGTTGTAGCGTGGCTGGTAATAGGCCTGTTGGGGGTGAGGAGGCTTCCTGTTCTCAGAATTGAGGGACTCCGTGGAGTCCGAGGCACACTGGCTGCTGTTGAAGGAGTTACTACGGCCTCGTTCATGGAGTTTGTGACTTTGATTGTGTCTATGACTCAGGCCTTGCTCTAAATCTTTGTTTCTACGTTGACCCATGGGACTAGGAAGAGTAGGGTAGGTGTGGATGATGGGCACCACTTGTTCTCTGGGCTCTGCAGCCTCCACTTTGCCGTCTTCCTCTTCCTGGACTGCTTCTTTGGGAACTTTCAACTCGATCACCTGTTCATCTGTGATAATGATATGAGTGCCAGGGGTCCAGGAGTTGCGATGTTTGGGGTTACTCTTGAAGGGGAAGCGTAGCTTGCGGTCTTCAGGTGGGATGAAGCGGTGAGGTCCGTTTTGCCTCCGGAGCTGCTTGGAAATCTCCTGTTGCTGGAGGTTCTTGAGGCGTACCTGCTCTTGTCGCATCCAATGCATACGTCCACGTCGGAACGAAGAATCATCATCCATCGTTGTAGACACCTGCTCGTCCGACTGTTCGCCGTTGGGTTTCTCCTCAAGAGCTTTACCCTCACTGGAACTGCGGGCTCTCATGGGTGCACTGCGAGCGTTTTTCTCTTGAGACTCGTTGGAAATGAGTGGAATCACTTGCTCCATCTTCAACATCTTATTCCGGAGAGCTTTAATCTCTTCATCCTTCGTGTTGTTCTGCTTTTTCACCTCTTGCAGGATGTCTTCCAGTTTGTCAATGTGCACTTTTAGGTCATCCATATCATTTATACCTCGCCCATTGGTTATGACATCTTCGATTCGTTCGTCTCCGACCCCTACAGTGTCCCAGACATCTCGAGCCACAGCTCTCCAAGAATCGCGTTCATTCTGGTCTTTTTTGTTGTAGGTGGCACAAAGCTCTTTCATTTTTACTATGGCCAGAGCCTCAATCTCTTGACGGGTGTGACGGAAATCATTCAGAGCCACCTCATAGCAAATTTCTTTGACTGCCTGGATCTTCAGATCAGAGATAGTCACCCATTTGGAGTCCTTTGTAAGGCGACGACGCTGAGGGATCTGGTACATTTTGACAGGCTCTCGTCTTTTACCGCTGCTGGGTAAGCCACACTTTTTGACTATGGTTTGGAGCTTGCTGGGAGGAAGTTTCTCCCGAAGTGAAGTGATGAGTCTCCAGCTCTCCTCACACGACCTCTTATCAGAGTCGTCGCCACTATCAGAGTCTCTATCCTTGAGAGAACAAAACAGGAAAAAAAACCAAAGAGTGCGAAAAACAAAATGGGAAAATTAAAATGGGATATCGAAATCAAAAGGAATGTTTTCTGTAAAGAATGGACAGTGTTGTGATATGCAAAATGGGAACAGCTAAATGAGATGATACTTTGCGATATGAGATTATATGAGAAAGCAGAAGCACTGCTACTGGTTTGTTTAACGATGAAAGTTAACATTCAGTTTATCCATGTCAATTTCTGAAGTATTTGTTTTTTTGAGTATACACATCAGATACACGGGATTTCCTAATTACATGTGAAACTTTCTAGAGATTTAAAAACCTTGAGAAAACAATATAATATTTAAGCGCACAATCTAAAAATTGATTCATTAGCTTTTTGTTGTTAGAAATTGTCAAGTTTTTTTTTCTCAGCTTAATTTTTGTAGACTGCAAGTCGACTACAGATATGAAGATTTTAGAGAGGATTATGTACTCGCAGATGTATTTGACAATGCTTACTGTTATTTTTTTAGATTTACAGCTTGTAGATACAAATTCAAAAATGACCATTATTCCCAAGTTGCATATCACTATAAAAAGTAAATGCAAGGCATGACTTTCATGATTATGAGAAAAATGTCAACAAAAAGGGGATAGATGTTGCTTGATCTGCTGTTTTTGCTGTTGCGCTGGTTTCTTTCTTTTTTGTCAAGTTTAAATTCATGACATCCTCTTCAATTAGAGCTCTTGAAAGTCGCACCCAAACATGCTTTAGTGGCATGCAGCAAAGCCTGACGAGTTTTGCTTCAATCCGTCATATGAAGTCCTTGATAGAGAAGATTTGGTTTTAGAGTTTTTCTAGCTCTAGCAGTGGGTTAGACTCTTGCGTGTTTATTATAGGTCAGTACAGAGAAGAAAAAAAGAGAAAGGACAGGCTCTGAGGAGGTTAAAAGCATCGATTTCATCCACTACAGTTAAGAGGTTAGTTGAGAGAAAATGCAGTTTCTCATTTTCCAGATCAAGTAAAACAAGGACAATACAAAGATCACAGTCAAATAACAAAGGAGACAGCTGGCGACCATGTAATCGTGGTTGTGTAATCAGTGCAGTGTATGATATCGGTGTCGTTCTGTGTATGAGATTATATGAATGAGACCATCGGAGCATTGGAGAGCTTGTCATCATTGATTAAGACCCCCAGCATGGATAGCTGTGTTATAGCATGCCCTCTGTGCCTGGCCAGACACAGGTGTGTAGAACTCAAGGCTACAGATGTCAATGAGAAACCACATTGTCACTAGCCTTCATCAACTACAGCAGAAATCTTGGGTTATGGCAACAATGCATTGGAAATATCAGCAATTGCATTGAGAAAACCAACAAACTCAGACGAAACTAAATCTATTTGGGTAAATCAAACGCTGACTCAAGCTTGACCAGCTTAACAACACTGCTCAGCAACAAATACTAAATGAGGTACTAAGTACCCTGTAAATTAATCTGTTAAACATGCTACAAAAACAAACCATGCAAAAGCAGCATACAGAATAAACCAAAGAAAAGATCTCCAATTTAATTTAAAGACCCCATGAAAAATGATAACGGGCAATAGTTTGATGTAAACTCTATGATGTAAAAGATCTCCAGATATGATGATTACTTTTAAAGTATTTTTTTTTATAAATAAATAAAATATATATATATTTTTAAAATAAATATTTGCAAAGACCCATTTATACTGTGTGAAAAATATTAAAAGTAAGTGTCATATGGACAAAATGTTGTTTGTTGTTTTAAAATTAAACAACTGGCTCATATATGGTAAATACTAAAGTAAAAAAAAAAACTTTTACATAAAATATTATATAACTTTTTTTTAATTTTATATCAAATTAAGTTGACGACGGTGGATCTTTTTTGTTTATTTCCAAAATATTACATAAAAACATATCACATTAAAACATTTAATAAATATTTTAAGTTAAATGACAGCTATAAATCATATTGTCAAATCTCAACAAAAAAGGTCCCATTTTTATTTAATGGAGTCTTTAACTGGTACATGGCAAACCAATGCCTTCCACAACAATGTAATGTTCATAAAAACACAGATTAATAATTAAAAGCCGAATTTGTATTTTTCTGCTGATGCTGTTTTGCAAAGTTACATCTCAAATCCATGAGAGAAAAGTGAAAATTTTAATAAGACATTCTCGGTAATTCTTGCTGTATCAAACTGAATATGTAAATCAGTCCATATCAGCAATGGGCCATCTGCTACCTCAATCCAGACAGACTGGATTCAGTTACCATGCAAAGAGGTTCAGCCATGCACTGGGAGAAGTGTTTCTCTCTCACACACATACAGACATACAAAAGTCTCAAGTTGTCAGAGCTAAGAGTGCAGAATTAGTGCTGGTTGGACTTCAGCAGAGCAAGTAGAAAACTAGGGGCCCGTTTTACTCCGTTCATCAAATGGCACATCTCTCCCCTCAGTCTAATTTGGAAGGACAATTAAGATCTAATTGAAACTAAAGAACAGGTCCTCCGATAAACAACAGAAGAAACAAGAATTATCAAAGAGATTCAGCCTTACCAGTCTCTGTTGCTCAAGCAGCTGGTCCGCTTCTTCCTTCTCTTTTTTGTACAGGATCTCCATTTCTGTAAGCCTGATATAATACAGTGCGAGACCACTGCATCAAAAAGCTGCTCTTTCTTACGCTCACTGCATTTCCTTTCCGCAACATAATCCTAAAAATCCTTTTTACAATAATCCAATTCGTATTTGCTCACATTCCATACCAAGAGCTTAAGCTTCACAAAATGTAGATTGTCTTCTGTAGCTGCAGGGTGGCCCTGGCTTTGGTTGGCTATCCAACCCTATACTATGTATTAGCTGGAATCCACACTTGCCTTGAAAGAATTTTACGAGTTTGAATAGTTAAATTAAGCTCCATTGGCAGCATATAAGGTATTATGTCAATTACCACAAAAAATAACTGACTCATCCTTAATTTAAAAAGAAATTATATTTTACAGTAAGGCACCTACAAAGACAATAAATGTTCAAATGCACAGTTTCCATATAAATGTGTTAAACAGACTCTAGTGTGAACATTTACTATTATTTGCTGTATTTTCATTGCAAAGTGCCTGAGGGATGAGTCAAAAGGATATACTGAACCTGGAGCTGTCGTTTGATAAAATCTGATGATTATTAGGGGTTTTGTACCTCTTCTCCATCTCTTGCTTCATGTCAATACCCTGTTTCTCCAGCAGTTCTCTTTGGGCGAAGGTCCAGTCCACTGGCTCTACGGGGGTCTCTGCTGTTGGGGTCTTTTCACGCTCAGCGCGAGCCTGCTCAGGGTGGTTAAACCGGAACACATGGTTCTTTCCCATGATAATGCGGTTACCTGAGGAATGAACAGGTATGTACATTTTGGAACAATATAATAACCTATAAACATACATTTTACACATGTATTATCCAACTTGAAAACACCTTTCTGGTGTCAGCCACTTTCAGTTCTTTTAGCTGCACCAAGTCCACTATGCTGCTTAATGCTGCAAACTGGCATTTGTTATCACATTAATGCATTATCTGTAATCAGTAATCTGTAGCACAAACAGTTATATTGCTTAATGCATTTTGTTATTTACCTACAGAGGCTAATGAGGCACATTGACAGGAAATAGCTTACATTCGCATTGAAATATAAAGTGAATAACTCCCAAATTATAATATTTTTTTTTTTTTTTTTTTATATGAATACAATAAACCAGATTAAACCAGAACTGAAATGTGCAGGCAGCTGTCAGTGAGTCACCTGAGCGCAGTTGGACTGCAGAAGTCACACGTTTTCCATTTACATATGTTTCGGATCTTTCACATGGCTCCAACGTGACAATCACTGTAGAGACAGAAGACAATTCACTACCTCCAGCAGAAAAGCCTAATATAAGATGTTCATTGAGTAAAAGCGTAAAGAACAAAGAAATAATCTTTGACAGAAAAGTTTGTTGATTTGCATGTCTGCATGTCTGATTTAAAAGCGTTTAACAGCTGACACATGAATGGAACATAAGATGTAAGTGAGCTCTAACCATCTCCGTTGGCATTCCTCTCACTGCGGAAAATACAGTGCTCCTCTTTGATGTGCGCTCCGCTTAGAACGATATCCTGTCTTCTTTCTGCATCTGTCTGGCCCACCCTGTCAAAACAAAGACATTTATTTTAATTCATGCAGGGATACTCTGACATCCACATTACAGAACTGTAACCAAGCATATACACATATATATATAGTGGCTGTGAGATAAAAAAAAAAAAAATTAACTTGTTGTGCTTGCATCAAAGCAGTAAAAAACATCATGTCCTTTGTAGGACCCTTGACTGGTTGGATATGTAGCAATAATAAGATGCCTCAGTGCAACACAGACAGCTACGAAATTTCTGACAGTTCTGAAAGTGATTTCATACCTTGTTATTCCATCTTTTATATAATAAAGCAGACATTCTGACATCAAAGGATCCTCATTCAGGTTCACCAGATGAGGGGTCTGTAGGGAAGCAGGGTCAATGGTAATATAAGACGAGTCTGACAAAAGTGACTAATGTCACTAAAACTGCAGTTGCATTTACGGGCTAATTAAAAAGTGAAATAAGGTTAAATGCCATTTCAATTATTTATAATGACTCACATAAATCCATTAAATGTGGTTTCTTCAAAAGCTGATAACGCACTACATTAACCTCTATCAAGTAAATAACTACAAACTACTGTACATCATAATCTACTACTATACCAACCTTTTTGGGTGAAAACACCCCATTAAAGTCAGTATAGACTTCACAGGGCCTTTCAACGTAAAGCTATTTGACAGTCAAAATGACAGAGAGATGTCAGAGAAAAAGAGGAGAGAAACTGAATGAAAGCATGAATAAGCAGGCAAATAAAAACAAATAACAGGGAGGAGAGGCCTGGTTTAGATTCAGGCTAACTGTGTTGAAGTGTTTCAAGGTGGAATACTAAAAATACATAATTATGGTAAATGTGCTTTCTGGCACACAATGGACCTTGTTTTGAAAGCAAAACCATCAGTCCCCTACTATGTAGTTAGAAATATATGTATAAACATAAATTATAATTTTTTTATTAAAATACAACATAAGACAAATATAACATATAAACACATCCATTCAGTTAAATCAGTAACAGCTCTGATGAATATAACTAATGCCAAAAAGCGAAAAACTTCTTGTCCTATTTATTAAAAGAACTGATTGTTTAGACTCATGAGAGTCATTCGTTTTTGAATCTGTCAAAATCGGTCACGTTGCATGCTGACGCAGGAAACACTATAGCACGCTGATGGTGATGTGCATTAATCTGTACATAAAAATTCAATTAAGTGTGATGTGGGAAAATATTATTAACTAGTATTTAGTAATACACAACTATGGCTTGCTACATTTGCAACTCTATTTTTATTTCATTATGTCTTTATTTTTTTGGTAGGAATTTAAAAACGCAAGTGGGAAAAATAAACTTGAATTCTACAAACCTGATTAGAAGAATAAACACTAAAGTCCTCAATAGACAGTGACGTTGGTCTATCAGGACCAAACTAATAGGAGTCCATTGCAAGAGGCGAGCAAAACAAAAGATAAAAAAAAAGGAATGGAAGAAGAATGATGGATGATGAAATACGAAGAAAGAAAGGCCCAGACATGAGAAGGAGGTGACTGGTGCAGACAGTAATGGTGATTAATGATGAAGAGGAGTTGTACCTTTTTAGGAGAGAAGACACCCAGGGTTCCCCCGTCCTCTCGTATGGCCACTCCCATCTCTGCCAGCAGCGCCTCTCTGAGGGGAAGGAAAGCATTAGGCCCATGCTGAATGACATTACATTCAACACCTTAGCAGTTAGCACTAGAGACATCTGGAAAATATTTCTTGAATATTTGAATGTGCATGTTAGTGTTGAGGTCAGTGTGTTATGTGCGATTTGACATCTGCTTAAGTCTGGTACAGACTGGCACCAGCTGAGCACGCGGACACATAGCAGACACTCCTCATGGGCATGATTGGTATGGGCACAGAGACAATAGGAAGGGTGCCAGATGGCACCTAAACCCTCACTGACCTCTCCATACGGATGGCCTCAGTCTTCCTCAGCTTCTCCTCCCAGGTCTCATTCAGCTCCGCAATGATCTTCTCTGACTCCTGCGGGACGGCAGACAAAGAGGAATATTTCAAAGGAAATGTATGCTGTGAGGTATAAAACAAGGCCTGAAATGTCCAAATATTGCTGGCACAAATATAGACATATATACATAATCTACACTAGCATTCAAAATCTGGAATGTATAAGATTTTTCACCAATGTTCATTTATTTGATCAAAAATACAGTAAAAATACAATATTGGGAAATGTTATTGATAAAAATTGATTTTGGTTTTAATGCATTTTAAAACCATGTATACATCTGATGGATGAATTTTCAGCAGTCTGTAATATGATCCTTTAGAAATCTCTCTAATTTGCTGATATGGTGCTCAAGAAACATTTCCAGATTGCCATTTCCACTCACTTGCCATTGTGACCTGCCTGACCTGTGCATACTACTAAGAGGCTTATTCTGCTCTCAGTGTCAGAGCACATTTTGCAATATGTTAAGTCCGACATTGCAAGTTGTGGGAAGGTCATAAATTTCAGGGTCCTATAGCTAAAAGGGCAAAACCAGGCCATAAGTCTGTGTGCAATGGGACAAATGCCTGACGTGGGGTCAAGAGCAGTAAACCGTTAAATACGGGAAGCCCAATGCTCATTTTCCTCTATTGTGTCTGGCCCTTATTGTCCTCGGCCAGGAGGAAGACCAGAACCATCTGGCCTATAGGACAGGAAGCTCCCTCTAGTCTAGATCCTTCCTAAAGGGTTAGCACCCCTGCCATCTGTTCATGTAGAAAGTAACCTGTGAGCTGATCCTTCTGACAAACCCAGATAACTACAGAGGACTAGGAAGACTGGATTATCATTATATTAGATCTGTGTATAGTGTTGGGAAGGTTACTATGGAAATGTAATAGGTTACAGATTACAAGTTACCCTATTTAAAATGTAATTAGTATAACTATTTGAATTATTTTATTAATGTAACTGATTACATTTGATTACTTTTCTAAATTTCGAACAATTTTTTTCCGATGTTAATCATTTTGAAATCATGTTTTTGGAATCAAATCTTGCCAGAGGAAACAGGAAACATTGACATCTAACAATGCCTTGGAAAAAACTGTTACTCTTAAAAAATAAAGCATTTACATAAACCCAAATAAGAAATTAAATGGTTATCAAATAAGCATGTGTCCTATTCTGTGTCCTAAACTCCTGAAACAATGGTTTCTCATATTTTAGAGCAGTCAGTGCAATTTGGGAAAGAAATCAATCAAATCTAAGGGTGAGAAAATATTCAGATGTAACCCCCTTTGTAATCTTTAACATTTTCATAAGTAACATTTTCTCAGTAACACTTATTTTGTAATTAAATTATGTAATTGCTCCACAACACTGTGTATACTGTATACATATACACTACTGGTCAACATTTAGGAATAATTTTATATAGGAAATCTGGGAACAATATAAAACAACTGATTTTTGTTCTAACATATTTGTAAAATTTTTATTTATTTCTGTGATGTCAAAGCTAATTTTCAGCAGCCATTATTTTAGTTTTCAGCGTCACACTATCCTTCAAGAATCACTATAATATTTCACAATGTTATTGTATTTACGTCTTTAAAAACATTTTAAAAATAATAATTATTCCAAACTGTTGATCAGTAAGAAATGGATTGTATGCAGGGACACAGACGGCATGCAGAGACTGGTTTGCGTGTGACTTCCATCTGATTATGTTATTGATCGAGGTCAAGGATGCTCTCGCTTTTTATTATACATCCATATTTTTGGCTGATACAAAAGACCAGGTCTATTTCTGTCTGATTTTCTGTCGAACTGCGTCAGAGGTTGACGTCACTGGTGAGAACCACTTGCCGTAACCATGGAAACTTATGCATGGAAGCTCTAGCCACATCTACTTTTTCTCTCTCTTCTCCTCCTTTATTATCTCACTCATTTACAGAGAGCCTCAGTGAATGGCATCAAGCCACTGGTGGGTGGGAAAGTAGGACTTCTTTTTTATACATATGTATGAGAACATGCAAATCATTACAAGTAGAACATTTTGAATGTAAAAGGTCAGCAGGTGCCTGAAGCACCCCCATTATCTTATTACACATTGTTAGATAATTATTTTTAATTAATTCAAGAGGAAACATCTGTGACACCCAGAAATGGTTATTCACTTAAACCCTTGACTCGTCTTTTGTTTGGAAAATGCTTGTCTGTGTACCTTCAGCCTCTCGATGGCCTCTTCTCCGCCCGGTGTGGACATGATGCGCTCCTGGATGCTTGAGACGGACTGGAGCCCTGCCTGGCTGCACAGCGAGCCTGAGGACGGAGAGGCTGTCAGGCAGCCCATAGGTGCTGTGGAGAAATGGCCAGGCCGTTGGTTCTCTGAGGCAAGCAAGTATCTATGCTTATTGTTGTGTATATCTTTCAGGTCTGAGCCACAGAGGAGAGACAGGCGATGCAAGGAGGAAGAAGCGAAAGTGGTGGAGACAGAAATGTGAGAGAGTACAGGAGACAGAAAGAAAGAAAAAGGACAAAGAGGAGGAAAGACCAAT
Organism: Barbus barbus; assembly: GCF_936440315.1. Classification (NCBI taxonomy): domain Eukaryota; kingdom Metazoa; phylum Chordata; class Actinopteri; order Cypriniformes; family Cyprinidae; genus Barbus; species Barbus barbus. The sequence goes on from NC_136718.1 coordinate 17,330,463, forward strand.
GTAAGACACACAATTCACATCAAAGGATTACAACAAACACGCCAGTCAGAGAGTCAGATACAGTTTTCACCTCAGGTCCTTCTATATAAACACATTTCTATCCCCATTACTTTAAAATCCAATTCTGTCATATTTAAAACAAGCTATTAAGACGTGTTTCAGGGAATGCATCTTGAATTTAACAACATTTTGTCTTCTATTGGTAATTCTTTAGTTGTAAACATCACTAAATATAGCTTAAATGAACAAATTAAAAAAAAAAAAAAACTAATGGAACAAGACAAATGCACTTAAATTCAACATTTATCATTCATTTTTGTCTTGTTGAATATTATATTTTATTTGGAAATAAACTCTGATGCAGTTTCAGTCTTTATACAATTTTGCTTCTTGGGTCAATTTTTCTTGTTTTAAGAACTACACTACAGAACTACAAAATACTTATACTACATTATATAGTATTTTGAAATTGTCATTTTTAAAATTTTATATTTTAAAACACTGTATATAATATTTTATACAATTTTGCTTCTTAGGTAAATTTGCCTTGTTTTAAGCATATGAATTTAACAACAGTATATATTATTTTTGAAACACTGAATTTAAAATGTTACTATATGAATGTTCATATTTTACACAATTTTGCTTAGGTCATTTTAACTTGTTATTAAAATATTACATTTTAAGAATATAATATATAAAAAATTATTTTTAAAAACAATATTTTTACTTGAAAATCTATCACTAACTTTGTATTTCTATTCTATCGACTTGTTTTCTTTGTATTTATTAAACAATTATATTCTCTCTCAATTCTTTATATTCTTGTTTTCTTTTTAATTATTATTAAAAATATATAATAACGTGACCCTCTAACACTAACTCTATCCATTCTCTCTCTCTCTTTTCTTTTATTCTTTTTATTTATTATTATTTTTAAAAAACTTGCTATGTATACTGCGTTACACTAAACGGGACTTATTACAACACATATACTGTTGCTCTTTTGTTGTTTTGATTGTTTCTATTACCTTCATTTGTAAGTCACTTTGGATAAAAGTGTCTGCAAAATGATTAAATGTAAATGTAAATAGTTTACTTGGAAGGCACTAATTAAGAATAGGATTTTTGAAGTATGCACTCATTTTAAGCGTTATGACAACAAATGGCATCAGTTTTTTTTAATAGTAGCTTGCTATAAATGTGCATTATATTTAATCAATTATGTATTATTCAACAACATATGACCTGCAAACAGTGCAGTCGATTATACAAGCTCTTTTAAATGTGATAAAATCAATTTGATTTGATTCTGACCTGGGTCAAAACTGACATCACATGTGAGAGAAGAGATGGGGGTGGAGGGATTGCATAAAGGTCACAAACCAGGCGAGAGAGGCTCGGGGGGCTGGAAGAGCAGTATGATAACATGCTGCAGATACAAGCTATAAAAAGTCTTTTCCACACAGCACATTGCTCTTAAAGTCATGATGCTGTCAATGTTTAGCTGCCACAAAGCTCTTCAAAACATCTTTTTGGTAGAGCTACGGTGACTAGGAGGGGACTGTGCTTACGAAACCTCTCCCAGGCAGCTTTATCGGAGTTCAGTCGAGCTTTCTGCTGCATATTTACTCTATTGGATTTTTCCCCACTTCATTTATCTGAAAAGACTCTCCTGAAGCAACTAGGCCAACATGGCGGTGTTACAGCACTGCATTACATTACTGTTCATGCGTTCAGATGATGCGATTGAGGCCGCTAGCACACAGACCATGGCAAGCATTTCAATCAAGTGAAAATGTTCGCTTTCCCAGTGCCGTATGGTTGTAGCGGTAGAAAGCACAGTGTGCGTTCATCTCTCTGCGCATATCAAGAACTCCCAGACAGATAGAAAACCAAATAGCCGCCTGAGCTCTGATTTGGTTCTGCATCTTTTGAAAAGGTACACTGAGCTTGCGTAAGAGGATACGAACAACAGGGAAGGAAGAGGATTCAGACGCACTTGGACTAAAGCAGCTACATATTCTTACACTACCACTGCAACTGCTAATCTGCTAATTGTAAAATGATGAAAACATGCACCTTTTGTCCGATAGATCATTGTTTTAACATCGTTAATATCGTGACCTGCAACGAACAGTTAATTGACACAATAAACCTCACTAGAGAGAAAATAAAAAGAGGACAATAAAGGACAATAACAATTAAACAGCAAAATACAATCAGATTAAAGGAGTGATATTAAAGGCATAGTTCACCTAAAAATTAACAATTTATAATTTATTCACCCACGTCATTCCAAACCATAAAACTTTTACCTTTGACGTTCAGCAGAATGTCATACAGTAGATTATTTGACTCAAAAAAAAAAGTTATTATTCACTACTATTCTAACTGGTCTGTTCAAGTAAACTGTATTTTTTCTTATTCTATTGGCTTTAAGCCTAAACCTTAACACATTTAGTTGGAAACAAGTGGAAAACCAAATGGAACAAGACAAAATCCATTTAAATTGAACATTTATCTTTCTTTTTTTTTGTTTTTGCTTTTTATTTCATTTGAAAATGTGTCAGATTATGGAGATAAAAAGGGGTTGCAATGCCATTTTATGTTGGTTTTTAATTCAAGACACATTCTCTAAAAAGACATTAATATTAAACTACCATCAATTTTTACAATGCATACTGTGTATGCATGTTTACATCAATATTATATAAAAATCTGCTTCTTAAGCAAATTTACATTCAGCAGAATTTTTTTTGAGGAAGTCCAAAACGTCCTTTAATTACAAATCATCCATTTGGTTTGTTCATTACACAAAAGTATAAATGACCTTTCCTTATATGGAAGTGAAGCTAGGACATTCTTGGGCTTCACAAAAGAATACAATAATGATTTAATGACAAAATTTTAATTTTGGGGTGAACAAAACCTTTAAGTGTTTCCAGATGCAGTCTATCTGATCTATCGTGCTGTAGCATGGGGGTCATTATGACTGCACCATGTCAGACAGTCAATCAAATTAGGATAAGAGCACGCATAAAGCCTACCAGTGGCAATCTAACCCATCCAATCCATCGCATATTTATCTGTTTTATGTCTGGGATTCCTTGCAGTAAAAAAAAAAAAAAAAAAGAGGCATGCAAAGCCGACACAATTTTGTATTCCAGAAACAATGAATAAGCTACTGGTAACAAAAGGGAAGAGCAAGTGGATGTGGCCGCTGTCAAGCATATACACACATTTGCTTCCACTTCCAAGGTAATCATCCCCCATTGGCTTGACTGAAGGGGAGCAGGAAGAACAGGAGAAGGTCAGAGTTGAGAGGACTAGTAGAGGAATGACTGGCAGAGGCAGTTAGATTTGACTAGACAAAATATTGTGACGACAAACATGAGATGGAAACACTCCTGGACTTGGATTTTGGAAAACAGCATTGGATTTTCTAACCATCGCATGTTGATGAAATGGTTAAATTAGGACGTAGAAGGAACAACATGAAGACAATGCAGACTGGGCGAGACTACAGGATTAGATCAGAGCTGAAGAATTTACCACATGTGAGCACAGTAAGCGACCTCCTATTTGCCTGGCAATTGGGCATGTATACAAGTAGCCATTGGGGGGCGCTGTGCCTAGACTTACTGTCCAGAATGTCCCCAAGGCCCTGGGCACAGAGCAGATCCTTTAGACGTGTCACCTCGTCCTTCAGTTCCCGCACCAGTTTGGCGTTGGGGTCCTCGTTGATGACTGCGTTGCACTTGATCTGCTTGGCTCTGTCTGCATATCTGTGAATAAACAAACAATGACAATGATCCAAACAGCCATTGATATCACAAGAGTGCCCTTATCACAATCAAGACCATCTAAGAACAGAAGACACCGTTTAATGGGAAGAGGGTGTAGGACGTGAATTCTTACCGGAGTGTGCTGAGAGTTTCATCATAGTTAATATCAGCAGGACTCAGGGCGGCCACCATAGCTGTCCTTGAGTTCCCTCCTGGTGAACAAGCACAATTATGCAAACAATTAGAAACACCAAGTAATGCAGTTTCTTTCGACTGGAGTATTGATCTAAGACAGGCCAATGAGTTTAAAGGATGCACCTTCCACAGACCATTAAAAAAAAGCACAAGTGTAATTTTCTGTTGTTTTAAATGGTTAAAATTCATTTTAAATGGTAAACCATTGTATGAGAAAAAATGTTTTCAGCCTGTTGAATATAGATAATATTCAGAGGAATAGTTCACCCAAAAATAAAATTTCAGTGAATAATGATTGGGTCTTGGGTCTCAAGCTAAAAATGAAAAATAATAAAATAAAATAGTATAAAAATTTTGTTTTAAATAACGAAGTGGTTGAACTATTCCTTTAAGAGTCCAATCATATTACATAGAGAACGGTTGAATTATTTTTAAATAGTCTGTTCTATTTTTAAATGCTGGTTTATAATACCCATGCAACATAGTAGACGCAATCATTTATAATCATTATGGATCTTCGTCCATACCTAAATTCTCTCTTAGCAGCCATGTCAACACTGAGTCTCGGTAAGGAATGAAGTCTGTCTTCTTTTTCTTCTTGCTCTATTTCAAAACAGCCGGGAAAACATGTTGAAATATAGCACGTAAATATAGCTACTGCTGTAATAATGAAGGGGGTTCAGGAAATGACTTGATGTATGAGACATCAAGACTAGCATAAGGCACACTTTTAAGACAAAAAGTTACATGGATAAAGGTTGATAGGTTTACAGAGACGGTTCAGTGGTTAGTGACCGTATACAGGGAAAGATTACCTTGCTGGTACAGTTATCCTGGGAAGGGAAGCATTGCCAGGAGAGAGACAGACAGCACACAGAGTTATAGTACTGAAGACATGCAGGCAAACAGGCAGAGAGAGAGACAGGTATTGAACAATACTCACCACCTCAGCTAGGGCTGAAATAACCTTTCCTAGTGTAGTTAGAGATTTATTGATGTTTGCTCCCTCCTAAGAAGCACAAAAAGGTGAACAGTCAGCTTTGATTATATCAAATTTAATACATTTCATCTTAAAATATGTTTGCAATTAAAACAAACAAACCCTTAAAGGAATAAAAATAGCTGTGATGCATATTTTTGTTTTGAGTGTTTTATATTTTGTCATGCATGTCACATTCCCAGAATATTTGCAGCGTGTGGAGGAGAGTACAGTCACTTTTACATATGCCAGGTGGTGGTGGAGTTCTAGAGAGGATGTAAAATTAGTCTGTACCTTCAGTCTTGTTCCTTTGGCCCCTGTTGAGTCAGCACGCTCACTTCCTGCCAGATCCACCAGGCTGATTTTGCTGACCTGAAACCAGACAGCAGAGATACTTTCAGACTGATCAACACACACTAAAATAAGACACAAAGGAAATCTCTTCAGTATGGCATACAATGTACGTGGGAGTCTTTTGTTTCCCATGTGTCTATTAGCAATAGATTATTAATAGACTATTAGGTATTTCTGATACAGTGATGATTCAAACAAACTGATTCAGAAAGCACTTGTTTAAATAAATAACTCAATCATCCAATCATTTTAGGGTACTTGTAAAATCATTGGTGCATGCATGCACAACTAATTGTGCTAAAGGATGCTTGGGTTATCCATTCATTTTGTCGTGCTTGAGTTTTGGCCAGCAATGCCGCTGCCAAACTGGATGAGTAATATTAGAGCGAGGGCTGAGGCAAGACCTGTGTAGTGAATCTAATGTAGTAGCTCTGTACAATAGCCATTGTGCCCGTGGACCTCATAGAGCGGTCTTTGTGTCCGCAGCGATTAAACAATGAGCCCCACAAATACAGGATGAGTGGGACGGGTCTCTTTCTCTCGGTTTTCCTTTCTACTTGGTACAGGATTTGCTGACTTTGAGTTGCAGGACGAATCTGAGCTCTATGAAATGTCATAATGGCTGTGGATGGGTGTAAAATATCTAACCTTCTCTGTGGACAGGTCTGTCTCGCTGTCATACTTCTTCTGGGTGAAAACAATAGTGAAGACTGCATGAGAGCGGCTGCTCGTCTCATTCATGTTGGTGGCGGCAACAGTTCTGCAGATGCAGAGAGCGAAATGAGTGTCATAGGTGTCACATACATATAATTATTTGAGTAAAACAAATGTATAATTATATACAATGTATATTAATGGATATTACATGACGTATTAGTATTTTCTTACATTTCTTGACCTTATTTTTAACATCTTGAATTATTTGAATAGATTTGCAACATAAGAATCAAACCACATAAATGTATGTAAATACATTAATATGGTATTACATGCTATTTCAGGCCAGTCCTTTTCTCTTTGCACAAATAATCTCTTTATTGGCCTGAAAAAGGTTGAAAGGCTGCTTTGGAAGTTCATAGATCGCTCTAGATGCTTATCACCAGAGTGTGAGAGAATAATCCTAGAAAGTGCTAGTAAGTGCAGGAATAAGACATCAACGCAGCTCATGTGCCGGATATGGCACTGGGTGGGCCGCTCTCCAGAGAAACAGGCTTTACACGTCACATTCTCCACAAATAAACCCTGGGAATCAGCACGGGAGGATTAGAAGCGTGTTACTTCTTCCCAAGAGTGACATTTACACATAAGTAAAGTAAAGTAAAGTCGTGACGTATTGTCAAGTATGGTGACCCATACTCGAAATTGGTGCTCTGCGTTTAACCCATCCAAGTGCACACACACAGCAGTGAGTAGTGAACAAATGCACACACACACACCGTGAACACACACCCGGAGCAGTGGGCAGCCATGCTGCAGCGCCCGGGGAGCAATTGACTATCAATTGACTATCAGTCAGAGTATCACTGGATGAAACATAACACTTTTTCATTTCCCCTTGACAAAAAAAATCTAACCACAATCCTTCAACAGCAGCAGCCGAAGTGGAAAAAAAACCTTATAAGTAAAACAAGTTTTCTTCTCTCTCACCTGGCTTTGTTACCAGCATCCATGAGGTCAGCTATATCTGTGTAAGAGGTGACGGCCAGTTTTGAGAGGTCTTCCACATACGGCCCAAGTAGAGGATGTTCCCTGACACGCAGGTTCCCTTTATTCTTAGGGTTTAGCAGGTCCCTCACCCGCTCACAGTATATCTCCATAAAAGCCACCTACAATGAGCAAATAAAATATAACTTGCTCTCAATTATTGAACACTTGATTAGGCTCTGAACAAACCCATCACCCCCCATTGCTGAGTTAGTAAGCAGTGAGGTAACACAACAAAAACAGCATTTCAACAGATGGAGAGCGTGCAAAGTGAGTCACAGGAATGTACTGAGGAGTCATGATGTGTTTGTTGCTCACCTCCACCGAGTATGAGATCTCCTCATTGTTATTGTCATTGATTTTCTCAAAGAGCTCTTCACAGAGCTGGGAGGGGGACAAAAAGAGCACATTAGGGAGGAGAGAGAGAGTGATTGATACAGAGCACAAATAACTCTACCCCTGTCGGACGTGCTAGACGGAGCGCTAATGTCTTAAATGTCTTCTGGCAATGTCTGCTTTAAGATCAGAAACATCTCAGTCGCTGCTGAGCTCTTAAGCATGTCTTTTACTTTGGATCCATTAAGGTGATACATATGCTGTGATATTACATACATACCTGAGGAATAATGCCTTCCTGTCCTTCCTCTTGCTTTCCCATCATGGTGTAGGACTTGCCAGCTCCAGTCTGGCCGTAGGCGAAAATACAGACGTTATATCCCTCAAAAGCATGCTGCAACATCTCCTTCCCGATGTCATTGTACACAAGGCTTTGTGACGCAAAGCTGGGGTCTTCCAGCTAGCAGAGAAATGAAGAAAAGAGAACAAAACATGTTAATACAGACTTTATTTTAGGGGATGATTAATTACAGCTGTAAATCTGACCACAGGCACAGACCTGAGCCAGCTCAGCGGAAACAGTAGAAAGAGCAGGAAAAGGACGGAAGGAGAAAGAGAGAGAAAATGAGACTTACTGAGGTGTGAGACCAGTACGAGTAGTCGAAGCTGAAGGATTTGGGTGGTTCCTTTGGGTTCTTGGGGTTCAAAATTACTACAAAAGACAGGGAAAATTCAGTATGATTTTTTTTATTGGATTAAATTTTTCACAAAAACAGCATGTCAGTTTTTGGAAATTATATCCAGAAAGGTTACATATTATGGTTTAAGTGCAAGGTGGCAAAATGGTGGAAGATCTTTTTATTATAAGTGAAACTATTTCCACTACAATTCTGTATTTAATGATTGAAAATATTGAAAATCTAATTATACAATTATAGAGCAAAGTAAAGAAAAAAGCTAAGTTTAAACATTCAAATTTGCTATGAAACAAACACACAGTTAACACAAACCAATTGTAACAGACTACACAATAACAGAGCATTAAAAGGTCCCATATTGTCAAAACTGAAATTTCCTGGCTTTTTTCATTATAACAGAGATCTAGAGGCTATGTAACTACCATATACGTTTCAAAACAGTCAGTCCTCCATAAAGTGCACACAGTCTGCATAAAGTTGCTGTGTTTTTTTCACGAGCCACTGTGACTTCCGTAAAAATGTGACGTCCGAACAACTCAGTCACCATTCCAAGCACCGCCTTCTGTCCTTTTGCCAAACCCCCAGACAGCATTGCATCCATGATCAACAACAACACACGGAAACATGTCGAAAAGGTTCACTTTAACGGACGAAACCAGATCGGCCAGCCTGTAACATTACACTCTCACTAAAAGGATGGACGATCTGACAGGACCGTTACTATGAGTTGGATCACGTCTAACATGTATAGTAAAGACAAACTCACCGTGTCTATCTAGTCATGATGAAGATGTAAATACATTTCAATTTCAGCAGGCAACTATTTTTACTGCTACAGTATTATTCCTACTCATCAGCACACAATATTTATTATTGGCTCTAAACTATTACCAGATATCAACCCTGTATGATCAAACAACAGAGACTGAGTCAGCCTTCAAAAAGACATAAATCACCACTGTAGCTAAACCAACATGTACAATTTCCAACATTTCCATTTCTCCGATTGAATGAATTGTCTGTGCAATGAGAAATGAAAGTGTAAAACACTTGTTTGGGGGCTATTTTTGTTTTCAACAATTGAGAGAGTGGACACATTCACCTCAGCAGGGCCTGTGTAAAAAAACTGATGACTCAAAAATGTCTTTGTGTGGGATCACCAGGTCCACCTGTTGCATGTGACAACCCATAATTCATCCCTTTTTTCTGTTCACTCAGTTTAAATCAAATTTAACCGTTTTCACTGGCAGATTACACACATGCTGTCCACCCAGCAGGTTGCTACATATCCCTACAGTCTTAATGAACAGGAATCTAAAGATTTGTCTGGTATTTGGCATGTCCCAAACATTCAGCCCGACCCTCGTCTCAACACCATCAGAATGCAAAGCCTGGGAGTGAGTGGCCCAAAAGGCTAAGGGACCGCAGGAATCTACTGTAGGATATTTATAGGTATCAGAAAGCCAGCTGCTGCTGCAGTCCCCTCGACTGACACAGAGTTGGCCGTCAGGGCCCCCCGAGCGCGTTCAGGCCTTGATTCGATCCAGACAAACACATTCCACCGGCAGAGCGCAGGGTGGCGAGGTCAGTTGGCTGGGTGGGCGGAAAAAAAGAGAAAGAGACTGACGAATGGGATGCACATCCTGCTGTCTTAGCAACAACCCAAACAACAACATAACAACAACCTTTCATGTTCCCGCTGCAACAAAAATGACCCATCAGCCCAGAAACAGAGAAATGTGGTGTTTTTTCCCTCTTCGATGCATGGGTGGATGGATGAAAGAAGGGAAAGAGGTATGGATTATACATAAAAAGTCAACGGTCTAATTAAGCATGAGGCTGTCTGCAGTAGAGGACGTTTGAGCCCCCTGCAATGAGTAAATCCCACCACAGCACCTTTGGGACATGGGCTAATCTCACAGAATTCATCTATTATTCAGTGGAAATGAGAGGGGAGGGGAGGGCTGGTACTGAGCCACTTCTTTCTGAGAGATACAAGTCGAATATGAGACTAGAATGTATATAAGGAATATTCAATATACAGGACTATTTGAAATGATTTCGCTGGTGAGTAACTTAACATAAAATGATTTCATGTGTCCAAAATCATAAAATGTAAACATCAGCATACACTTAGGGAGCGCTGCTGGCCTACTTGAAATAAAATGACAAGTAAAATACACAAATAACATTAAGATAACTGTGTTTCTCAATAAATAGCTAGCAGTTAACATCAAAGCTAGTATAAGGCATTTCGGAGTACATACATAATTCGAGATATTAAATATTATCAAACGATTTCAATTTTACTTTATGCTATATGATTTAGCTTTACTAGCAAAGGGGTAGGACAAATCTGCAGGACCATCCACAGATGATATCTTAAGATTTTTCTTAGAGAAGGCCTCTTTCCCAGAAAGCTGGTTAGATGTGAGTCTGTTTGGAAAGATAACTGATATGTTCTCAGGTTGGTGAAAGCAGGTCCTTTCCTCAAGTCCTGCATCCTCACATGGTCAATGTGACGGAGGACACGCCTGTGTCATTCAGGAGAAAGAGAGGCTAAATAAAGAGTGCTTATACCTCTGACCTATGGCCAAATGGAAACTGGAGCAGTGGGTAAAACACACAGGGATTGACATTACTGCAGTCATTCTGCCCCTCTTTCCTGGAACAAAATGCACAGAGGGACTATAAATCCCTCTCCCATCATGCACGGTGTTCACCAGTCATATCAGAACACTGATGAGATGGGAAGATCAACACGGGGTCCGAAAGACAGGTGGACAACCGTCAAGCCTGGCCTTGCTCACTCACATACGCACATGTGCGAGTCACTCACATCGGTTTCTGTATCAGTATGACGCAGACAGGTTTCATTCTGCTATTTTCAATTGAGAGGGTAAATGCGACAGGGCTTTGCATTCAAAGTGCAGTTATGTATTCATTAAAGTCCCTAAAACCTATAAGGAAAACACACTCGCATTAAAAGAAAAACAAAGAGTTCTAATGATCTTATGTCGCCGTTCTATCAATGTCTCCTACATCAGCAGCACTGCTCACGCAAGCCACAGCAAAAGTTAAACCTGCTACCATAACGACCACCACACTGAACAGTGGAATACAGAAATAATTCAATTTTGTACTGCTCCCTCAAAGACACGTGCCTTGTTTTCATTTTCAGTCTTGAAATATAACACCAAATTATGTGACAATTGTAATGCCATTAGACTGTTAAAAATTCACATATTCATGGTTTAAAATCCCTTAAATCTGGCTGAACATGTAGAAAACTCTAAATGAAAGTATTAGGATTTGTAAATTAGACATTAAGCCAGACGTTAGGCCTGGGAAGATTCAATATACTGTACATCAACAGTGAACAGAGCATAGAGGTAAGTGACACTGTGCTTAAAAAAAGGCATACAGCACGGCACATACTCTGCATGGTATACAAATATTCTTACAATAAATCTATAATCATTTTATAATAATACTATAGGAGCTGATATAAAGGCATATAAAAAGTGCCATATTAGGGAGTGCAAAATGGACTAAAAATAAAAAAGTAAATAGTTTAAAATGTAAAAATAAAATAATAATAATAAAATAAAATAAAATTACAATCTAAGAGGAAGAAATACTCCATGGGAACTGGCTCCCTGTAAGTGTGACGAAGTCGAAGTGAACATTTTATAACTTTACCATGTAGCTGACAATCCTGTTGTTTGGATCAGGGATTATGCTATAATTCAGAATGTAAATTTATGAACACTGTACTACATAAGCCTAAATAATAGCCTAAACAACCCATTTTGTTCATATCTGAAAATGAACAACATCAGCGGGGAAAGTCTAGTCATGCCAACCTCCTCAAAGATGTGAATGACAGTTTGAAGCGAACATGAGGATAATTGGTATAGAAGTGGCCGAAATGAGTGAATAACCTCTCAAAACAACCTCTCAATCCATCCAATTATGTTTGGACAAAACACTTCAGCAGACCACAACCCATCAGCCAATGGAGAGCCGCTCATTATGCAAATACACAACTAAACGTGCCATTCACTCCTCCCAAAAAATGTCCTGACCCCAATCCCCAAACCACAGCAGAGGCCAGTTTAATGTCATGTGATCATCAAAAACAAAGTCTGACTGGATGTTTAACTCACTTGCATGCACAAACACAACACTGGTTCGGCAGGATATTCCAGACAGAAGCAATTATGCAAATTCTCACTTTCTGCAGCCAATTGACAAACCAATTCGAGGGTGGATGAATTTGGCACAGCAAAAACACAAAAACGCACACGGTGGTTTTCCTGCTAGGTTGCCTGGGTACAGATGCACGAAGACTAATGGCTTTCATCACTGTAGGAAACTCAAGCAGGAGGGATTTTAAATGAGTTAGCAGACTGCACCACCTGACTTGCGTGTGCACAGGAAAAGCTTAGAGGAAAGAACGAAAAACCCATCTGGGCTGCTCAAAGCGTATCAACTTTCAGACTGTGATAATAAACCTGGGCTTACTTCAGATAGTGTGAGATGACCTGAGAATAGCAGGCATGCCTAGCCTAATGCGGGTGGAATATGTGTCTCCAGCTTCAGACCCCATGAGACTTTGCTCTTTAACCCACAGGCAAATCAATATCCACCATTACAGCCTGCAGTGGTTTTAAAAGCCACAATTTTAATACAAACAAATTAAAAAAAAGGCATTAAACTCTTGAAATATATCCTCAAGAGTACCATATGAGAACAAGCTATATCGCTGCAGGGAAAGTAAATTTTAGCAGCCTGTGGAAAACTTTTGATTCAGCCTTGTTTCAGAAAAGTTTATGTACTACTGACTAACAGTTTGATTTGAAATGCGTTGCCAGGTGTTTTTTTTTTATATCCTGGTTTATGTTTTCAAAACAAAAATCACAACACAACACAAAACAAAAATAAAATTAAAAAATAAATAAATTTAAAAATAAAATAAAGACAAAATACAAAATGTAAAAATAAATATTTAATATAAAATAAATAAAAACAAAATTATTTAAAAAATATTAATAAAATAAAAAAATAATAATAATCAATTATCTTAAAGAAAGAAATGGTCTTCGCTTCAGAAACTGCCTCCCTGTAAGTGTGAACTGAGAAAGAGCAGTTTATGTACAATATATTTTTTTCATAACACCAAAAAAAAAAAAAAAAAAAAAAATCTAGGACCAACACTGAGATCGCAAAACAGATTTCCACCTGCTAAGATTTACATCCAGAATGGCATCTGCGGACACCGATCTGGCTGACTGTATCCTAAAGAGGAAAGTTTAAAGAGGACAGAGTGTGTTCCCATCTGGAATAATCTATGAACTGCACACCCACCCATCTGCCTGTAGAGGCAGTAGAGAGCAAAACAAAGGCTCTACATTCTTCTCACAGGTGCTGAAGATCACACACAACCACAAATCATCACGAAACTAGCAATGCTAAGGGTGTACAGCAGCTTCAACCACACTAGCTGTGCCCACAAACACTTGAGTAGTCTGTCACTCTTCTCTTTAGACATTTCAAAGGCGAGGAATACAATAATACATTTACCTACATGCCAACAGTGAAGTGATCTGTGGCATAAAAGTTTGGCTCTCAAAGTATGCCTTTTCACAATCACAAACAAACTGATACTCTGATTATATACTAAATATGTGAATTAGAAAATTAAACCAACGACTCTCCTAAAAGAGTTAGAGAACAAAGTGTTAGAATAACAATATTACACAGAGCAATGAAAAAACGTGGACACAGAGATGATGTGGTTAAAAAAAAGTGTGACTTCCTTTACTGCAAGTTCCTCATAAACAGCGTTCATCTGTATGATAATCACAACAATTTCTGCCATCCGTCAGAGAATGGTTTTGAACAAGGGCATTTGAGGATACAGACAGAGCCTGTAGAGTGCATTAAGCTCATCTTCTCGCTTCTGAGCAGTACTGGGCTCAGTTACTGCATTTGAGAAGTCTCAGCATGCCGTCCACGCAGTTTGGACGCCTGGTGAAAGAGAATGAAAACAGGAAGGCTGAAGAACAATACTGAGCTCAAGCACCGCAGCCAGAGAATGCCAGGCTCTCTACAAAACATGAGGTCATCTGTTATGACTGTATAGAGGCCTATAGACATTTTCAGAGACCTAACAATGAAAATGTCTCTTAAAATCAACTTCTTTTTTGTTAAGGAAGACATGGTATGCTTAGGGCTGGATGGTATGCCTGTATATGCACCGTGCTATAAGAAGTATAATCTATACTGTTGTAATTTATACATTTACAAATGTATGAATATAATTATTATATAAAAAAAATATATATAATAATACTAATAATATAACTATTTAATTAAAAACAGATTTAACAGACTGCTTTCCTCTGATCTCATAATGTGTGTTTATGTTCGATCAATGCAGACATGGAAAAGGTGCTCAGAAGAGGACTGAATGATTATCATCATCCAGCACTGGCCTAGTCAGATAAGAGAGGGAGAAATCACTAGAAAAGTGAAGCTCTGTCCAGCTGCCAACAGAGTGCCCTGTCTATTTCTGTAGCAGCAGATGGCAGGTGCTGCCTGACAGCTCCTCAACGAAAGGAAGGAATGGGCAGATTTCTGATCTTAGACACTTAGACACTACATTCTGCAGAACAGTATGGGACACGTGCTGTGTACACACACACACACTTATATGTGGACTGTGAACTATTTCTGTGATTTTCAAACTCATCTTATTCTGAATACTGTACACAAACATACTGTACACAATAGAAAACAGCATAAGGTTAAGAGCAGCATATTATTTGTCAGTGTGTAAGCGTGTGTGACATCTCTTCAGTTTCAGTCAGGACCAGCAGACATGTTCCACTCCTTATAAATCTCCACTCACACCAGTGGAAACGGGAAAGTCCAGGAAGCTGAACTAATTTTACAGATCGCCAGCTAAACATAGGCCAATGAATAAAGACTGCAGACATTCTTGAATGGCCCAACAACTGTTATATAATATTAAGAAATACTATAGCCTAAATACAAAAAAAAAAAAAATTAACCTATTACTAATTTTGTATGAAAATGTAAAAATACAAGTTATTACTACTATTATTGTTAATTAAAATAAATATTACTGTCATTATTATTTAGTGATGATTTATAGAAAATCTAAGCAATAACTAAGCTGCGGGAGGGTGTGCACTACTATGAATTGTTTTAATCAATCACATTGTATTTAAGATCCTATGATGCATGGTTTCTTATTCTTGCTTAATTTCAAAACCTGAATTCCACTCATAGCACAATAATATTCAATATTTAGTTCAAGAGAACACAACAAGGGAAGACAGAAAACAATAACTCTGAGGCCACAAAGCTTTTGTTTATTAGGCTCGTTTCTTTGTGTCTCTACCAACACTATATTGACTTTGGCCTAATATGAACTGAGAGATCATTAACTCCTCCCACTAGAGAGAACTTTTAAAGCGCTGTTCACCATCCTGCCTACTATAAACAGCCTCAGCGTTTGGACGACATCACTGTTAGATGCAGTGGTTTTTGATCTGTGGGATTCAATGGACTGAAATGGGCAACGGGTTTGAGTCAGCATTCTAGTACACAGCATGTTACTGCTACCAAAAGACAGTTCTGACAGACGCCTAATCCTAGATGAATAATTACACCATTCTAACTTCTCAGGAACAGTGGAAGTGATTAATTGAACCCATATCTTTGCCTACACGCTCATGCATTTGTGTATAATGGAGGTTAGCTGAAGGGCATTAGCACGGCATGTGATACCACAATTTTCAATGTGGATGCAGACCAGGCCTCCAACTCCAGACAGAGTCCAGACCACAGGTACACCATGCCAAATGACTGGCGGCCAGGACAGACTCAATGTTTTTCTTCTAAATTCTGCTTTTCATTGCCATGAATAATACAGGATGAATAAAAGTAGTAGCCACGACTAGCCGTGCCTGGACTACAAAGCTCTATCTGCTGCCACTCTCACATTCATCTCCCAATTCACTCGGGTTCTAAGACAGAAACCAGCACTGGGTGGTAGTGAGTGACAGCAGAGAGACCGGGTAAAGCATTAGTAACAATGAAAACATTAGACAACTTTGACCCCTTTGAACCCCTCTGACCTAAAATACACAACCCGAATTGCAGAAATGTTGGGACGTTTTTTAAATTTGAAAAATCACACAAGCCAATATTTTATTCACAATAAAAAGATCTGGACTGCAGGCAGGCCAATTCAGCACCCGGACTCTTCTACTACGAAGCCATGCTGTTGTAATAGCTGCAGTATGTGGTTTTGCATTGTCCTGCTGAAATACACAAGGCTTTCCCTGAAATGGACGTCGTCTGGAGGGGAGCATATGTTGCTCTAAAACCTTTATATACATTTCAGCATTCACAGTGCCTTCCAAAACATGCAAGCTGCCCATACCGTATGCACTCCCATACCATCAGAGATGCTGTCTTTTGAACTGAACGCTGATAACACGCTGGAAGGTCTCCCTCCTCTCTAGCCTGGACGACACGGCATCCGAGATTTCCAACAAGAATGTCAAATTTGGACTCGTTTGACCATAGAACACTTTTCCACTTTGCCTCTCTAAGACATCCCTTAGCTAATCATGTAACGGACCTGGAGTCAATTAACTTAATTAGTTGCTAGATGTTCTCCCAGCTGAATCTTTTCAAACTTTCTTGCTTTTCAGTCCTTTGTTGCCCCAATGCGAACATTTTTGAGACCTGTAGCAGGCATCAAATTTGAAACGAGCTCATTTAATAGATACAAGTGTAAAATTTCTCCATTGAAACATTTGTGATGTTCTCTATGTTCTATTGTGAATAAAATATTAGCTTATGTGATTTGAAAGTCTTTTAGTTTTCATTTTATTCAAATTTTAAAAAAACATCCCAACATTTACGGGATTTGGGTTGTACTAGAAGTGCCCCGTGAGATTTTAAGTTAATATATTTTTTTTTCATGGTAAAATGACATGCAAATTACAAGCATTATATAAAAGCATTTTATATATTTTTACTAGTTTATTTTTCATTTTATATTTAAATATTTTACATTTTATGATTAAATATTAGCTTTTCATGTGTTTCATTCAGAAATATGTCACATTACGCAAGTAAAAAACAAAAAAAGTAGTAAATGCAGTTTCATCTTGATTAAGATTCACTGGAGCAGGATGCCAAATAATAACTGCTGTTCCACCTCACTGCAGACAGTCCAGGAAGTGGAAAGTAGTTTTACATCAATTACAGGTAGATTAATTCTAAGCACGAGACGATATAACCGCTTGCCCTTGTCTTCCACAAGGAGGTGCAAACATGACTCTCAGTCATGTGATGTGGATTGAGAACTGTTTTTGTGTCCCAATTCCTTCCTCTTTGCAGCTGTCTATGCATCCATATCTTTATGGCAGGAGAAAAATCCCTCATTCCAAGCACAAGGCTGTGATGCTCTCTCACGCTCTCGTACATGTGACTGAGGCTGTTCCCAGCCTCACTGCTGGATCTCTCACCCACCCCCCGGCTCATCTCCTCCCTGCTCCACTCCAGCAGGAGATCAACCCAGAGCCACTATACGGGTAATTAGAGACCAGACTGGCACGGAAAACAGCCAGCTTCCCTGTACAAGGAAATGTCCTCAGTGTAAATAGATTAAATCTGGATGACAAGATCACTGAATTTACGTAGAAATTCATCTGTAAGATTTGTGAAATCTAACAATTAAAAAAAAAAAAAAAAAAAACAGTTTCTGCTAAAATACCATTAATATTAATGCATCGAATACACAGGGAAGGGAAATTATTATAATTAAACTTACACCTTCACTGAAACTGATATAAATAGTCAGGTAATCAAAAAGTAGCATTTGTCCCAATATTTGTGTGTGTGCTGTGTATTTTAATGCTTAAAGTATTTTAGGAGTAGAAGCCACATGGTAATGTCAAACTCTTTGCATATCTAGGGCCCTATGATTTGCTCAATGCAGAAAACACAGACGGAATCGTGGAATCCAATCATACAAATTAAATTTACTGTATAATGTGGAATGTCATGGAATTTGCCAATATTTGGAATAATAAATCAAAAGTAGGCAAGTATACGTGAATCAAACCACGATATGGATCTGTGAAAAATTAAGCTGCAAAAACACTTTTTAAATATGAATCCTGCATGTTCTGCGTGTCTGTGTGAATGAATAGTGCTAATGCGTGGTTTAGCCTCTGCTGCCTCAATATGAGTACATGAACACATAAACATAATCTCTAGAACTGCTCTGAGAGTCACTTCATTGGGCATTTGACCCTTTCTTTTGAGGAAAAGAAAATCAAATACAAATAGAAACGTAAAGTCTTCACAGCCACCCATCAAATTAAAAGTTCAGTTTAACTAGAAACTGTGACAGAAATATATTACTTAATGTAATGATAGTACTACTACTAATAATAAAATTATTATTAAAACATTATTTTAAGGAATATTTACCATCATCTATTTAGCAGAAAAATGTAACACAACACAGTGTTTCATGGAAAATAAAATAATATTTTGGAAACCAATTAATTAGAGATGCTTTTGATTATTAAAATCTAATGAAACCATACAAGTGGAATCCAGAAAAGTAATGGAAAACAGAATTTGGTAAAAAAAAAAAAAAAAAATATATATATATATATAAATATATATATATATATATATATATATATATATATATATATATATATATATATATATATTCATTCAGTTTTATTTAAAGAAAATTAAAAATAATAATTTTTGTTGAACTCTTAATAAATTGCTGTTAAATTGCCATTTCATGATTTGAAGTAATTTGACATGTTTTTATTCATAAAATTTAATTTAATAACATTTAAATTTAACCATTAAACTGGAGTCTAGAAGAATTAAAAATGGAAAAAATTTTATTTGGAAGAAAAAAAATGAATTTGGGAAAAAAAATAAAAGGGCCCTACAAATCATTGTACTTTAGAAATACAAGAGTTCAGAAGAACCAACAAATCTGTGATGACAGTTATGTGAGTGTTTCAAATGTTCTGAATGTGAGGTGACTTCAGTCTCTCGTCACTCACATTTCATATATCCAGATGCTGCTGTGGTCTTAAAGTGTTTATGAGCGTGTTTCTACAGCTGGTCAGCGAGCCTCAATGTATGCTATTAGTGAGGTTTTATTTTTGGCCTGCATTTTGGATTACTTCATCATTAGTTTAGCTACATGCTAACATTAGAAACCACTTATGAGCACTAGCTGTCTTGTCTTTCATGTCAAAAGCATTTTTATCCATTTTTTTTTTTATACAGACAGCTGCCCTGATAAGAAGCAGACAGCAAGACACCTCACTATGTTTTGAGATACAGTCAGTGTTTAAGAGTTACAGATGGTGAGTGATAAAGAAGACAAATGTAATAAGACATCAGCCAGCTACTTGACGGCTGGTAAAAGATTGAGGTGTACCAATGATGGTTTGCAACAGCTGTTCTACATCTAACCTTTTCTCTGTTGCAAGCATCACACAGTGTGACGTACCAAAACGGAAGCTAAATGGGAAACAGCTGACAAGAAGGGCAGAAATGAGACAACACAGAAAAAGCAGAACTGGCAAGTACAAAGAGAAGAAAACCTGAAACAACATTCCTGGATGAAACTACAAAAACACTGCACGCTTTTCACATTTCCAAGTACATTTGGAGAGTTCACATACCACACTAATACACCAGACTGGAAATATCAAATGATTACATCAAATCATGACTATTAGAAGGGTTGAGCGGGGCAATTATGTAATAATGGCGGCAGGCCTACCTTACATAATTCCACATTCATTAGCAGCACTACTTGGATTATACAAATCCTTAAAGTAAATCCACACATAAATCAAATTTGCGAACCAAAGTCTCTAGAACTATAAGACATACAAACTTTAAAAGAGCAGCTTGAAATGTGCAAAAGCAAAAAGCTATGTGCAAAGACACCAGAAAGAACGCCAGAAGAAATCTGAAATGTCTGAAAAGACTATCAATGAATATTTGATGACAATATCTTAAAATAAAATGAAAGTAGATCATTTTGAATAGAACATTTCATTAGAATCACTCCATTTCTTTATCTACCGAATTTAGTGGCAGGTGTAGCTATAATCTGCATGGTGAGAAGTGACATTTTGAGTTGACGCCCATGCACCTGCAAGGGTCACTGGGATTAACAGAGGAGTGTGGTGACCTCAGGCACGCTCACAGGATTACATCTGTAATCAGGTCAGTCGTTTCTGTCTGCACTTAAAGCCCAATAGGAAGATGACCTTCCCAGTGGCAGAAGAACCATAGCAATCTATGAATTCCTGTCACCTCTATCTTTCTCCATCTCAATCAATCAATAAAAGCTCTTCTGTCTCTCAATTTCAGTGTGCAAAGCTTTTACGGACAACTCTTCCCCTCCCACGTCTGCACTGGCGGTCCCCAAGGGTCTGTTGTCAGGATGACTCCATCTACATGCACAGCAGAGCTGAAACGGTCTAAAATAAGAGGTCAGAGTAGCATTAGCTACAGAGAGACCATTTTATATACTAACAGCAATTCCATATGTAGTTAGAACTGCTGCTATGCTAAGCTCTTCTACTTGGTTATTAGAGCATTGTGGTTACTTATCGGTCAAATGATCACATCCGCCAGCCTCTATGATATTCTAGTGTCTAGATTTAGCTTGGGCCCCATTTCACTGCTGGTCTATCTGATTTATTTGCTCGTTTTATCATCAGCCGGGGAAATCCCAAGCTTTAAAAAGCATCAGCACACCTCTCTTCAACAAGATGGTTGAGCCTCTCTGTCAAATGGTGTGAGATGTTACTTGTCAAAATCTAATGCTGATGATAAGGAGTGGGTTGTATGAATAAAATCGTATACGAGTCATTTTATGTCACAGTAACAGTATCATATAGTTAATTTTGGAGCAAATTCAACCCCAAAATGTTTTATATTGTATGATTTAGAATACTTGTCTACTTTTCATAACTGTACAGAGTTTTAAGGGAGATTCTTTTAACTCAAAACAGTAAAACATTATGTATACAGTCGTTGTCAGAATTATTGGCACCCTTGGTAAATATGAGCAAAGGCAGCTGTGAAAATTAATCTGCATTGTTAATCCTTTATTTTAAAAAAAATTCACAAAAATCTAACCTTTCATTGGATAATAAGAATTTAAAATGGGGAGGGGGGGATATCATTATGAAATAAATGTTTTTCTCTAATACACACTGGCCACAATTAACAGCACCCTTTTATTCAATACTTTTTGAAACCTCCATTTGCCAGTTTAACAGCTCTAAATTGTCTTCTATAATGCTTGATGAGATTAGAGAACACCTGACAAGAGATCAGAGACCATTCCTTCATCCAGAATAACTCCAGATCCTTTAGATTCCCAGCTCCATGTTGGTGCTTCTTCTCTTCAGTTCAACCCACTAATTTTCTACAGCGTTCAGGTAAGAGGACTGGAATGGCCATAGCAGAAGCTTGGTTTTGTGCCTAGTGACCCATTTTTTTGTTGTTTTTGAGGTTTGTTTATATTATTGTCTGGTTGGAAGATCCAAACATGGCCCATTATAAGATTTCTAACAGAGTCAGTCACTTGATGATTTTTTTATCTGTTGGTATTTGATAGAATCCATGATGCCATGCCATTGAAGTTCCAGTCATGTCTGATAACTGAATATGCTGGAGTTTGTTTTTGGATGAGCTAGGAGAATTTTTCTTGAAACCCTCCCAAACAACATGTGGTGCTGTAGGTGCTGTTTGACTTGTTTTTTTTAAGGTTTTCTGACCCAGAGACTCAACCATTTTCTGCAATTCTCCAGTTGTGGTCCTTGGAGAGTCTTTAGCCACTCAAACTCTCCTCCTCACCGTGCATTAGGACGATATAGACACGTCCGATTCCAGGCAGTTTTGTAACATTTTCTGTTGATTGGAAATTCTTAATTATTGCCCTGATGGTGGAAATGGGAATTTTCACTGCTCTAGCTCTTTTCTTAAAGCCACTTCACTAATTTGTGAAGCTCAATTATCTTTTGCTGCACATCAGAAATATATTATTTGGTTTTTCTCATTGTGATGGATGATTAAAGGAATATGGGCTTTGTTTCCCTCCTATTTATAGTTCTGTGAAACAGGAAGCTATGGCTGGATAATTTCATGTTCATAATCACCCTGGAGTGCTCAAAATTGTGAATATGAATGGGAATATACGTCACAGATATTTTACTCATAAGAATTTCTAGGGGTACCAATAATTGTGTCCAAAGTGTATTTGAGAAAAACATTTCTTTCATAATGAGATTTTCCCCCATTTTCAATTGTTTTAGTTCAATGAAAGGTTAGATTTGTGATTTTTTTTAAATAAAAGATCAAAAGGATTAATAATGCAGGTTTATTTTCAGAGCCTTCTTTGATCATATTTACCAAGGGTGCCAATAATTCTGACCACGACTGTATGACTAGAAGAGCCATACTTGAAACCATATGTAAGGTGCGGTCACATTTCAGTGAAATTTTGCATGTAAAAAGATGTGACACATGAAGCACAGCTTTCAAAGACGTCACTTTCAAACCAAGGAGTTTTTTTGTATGTCAACGGGGTGAATCGACCAACTTGAACCAGTTACAAATTCTGCATGGGGAGACCTTTCACACTCACATACCAAATTGTGTGGATACCTACTGAAGTGACTTAATGGTGTTGATTTTACCAATAAAAATTCAGTGAGCAGTGGTAAATGTAACTGCACCTTTATACAGACAATATATGCACACTGGACATGCATGGCACATTAAAGGGGTCATGAACTGCCTTTGCTTTTTTTATTTTGTACTGCTCTCTGAGGTCCACTTATAATATTATCAAGATTTTTACAACAAAAAAAATATCATAATTTAGAGGTAAGAAGCTATTTTCTGTCCTGTTTTTAACCCCTCATCAGAACGCTCTGTTTGACTAGGCGTGGCAGATTATAGACACAGAAGTAATTTTTCAGATTTCTTAAGTGTTTGACAGAAAAAATAACAACATAAGGGCAAGTAAATGACAGCTTTTTCATTTTTGGGTATCTTATCCCTTTTAGGAATCTGTCTACTATCGGAGATGTTTCAAATTCTCCCCACTTAATAATCCTCGCTGATATTTGTTCACGACACCATTGCTGAAGACGGAAAGAGAGATGAGTTTCCATTCCCTCAACAGTTTTCCTTCATAAAAGAAAAGGTCACAATATCAATAGATTCAGTGCAGTGTGGATGAGGCAAGAAGCGAAGACTCTGTGAAATCTCTCAGGAGAGATCTGAGAGAGAGAAAGGGTTTTACAGGTTTAATCTCCATACGACCCAATGCTTAATATCTCTTCTCTTAAAAACAGAAATTAATTCAACTTCAAAACACCGTATTTAAACTCCACTCAAACAAATCCTCTAGAAACTGACATTTTGCAGCACATAAAGTAATAATGAGAAATGGCTACCTATAGATTCAGTCTCTTCATATATCAATTACATACAAAAGGATAAATTAAAAGTCACACTTCCATAATGTGAAGTTACATTTTCTGTTGCTATGAGAGCTAAAAAAAAATCTGATTTTATCAGTGAGGTACAGTGGGCAAGTGGAACCACTTAAATAGTATGAAGCCCAATGTAGGTCTGTTAAAACTATTTTATTCAATTCAGAGGCAAAACAAGTTAAGATTTAAAAAAAAATACTGTGAAAACTACAAAGAAGAATACTAATATATTGTAATAATTGTAAATACAACCAGTATGTGTATCAAGAAAGTAAATATGGTGAAGAAAAATAAAAAGGATATTTATATACATTCAGATTTTATTTATTTAAATCTGCTTCAGTCTGAATGGAGAGAGCATCTTCAATAGGAAGAAGAAAAACAAACAGTCGAGACAAATATTCATCTTAAACATGCAATCTAAGTAGTTGACATCACCTTGGTTACCACGTCCCAGAGCAAACAAAACACTTCTGAGACCAAACATTATGGTCATTCTGCTTTTCGCTGTGTGTATTTGTCACGAGCATCCCTGACGGCTCAGCACTGTAATAAGACAACATTCTCAGCATACCATCTGCAGCAGTGTCCTAATGAAGGCGGTGGGCTGAATGCCAACCTCGCGCTCCGGTTTCAGTACGCAGTCTGCGCATGTGTGCCAGAGGGCTGTGTGACTGCAGTCTCTGAGCTCTACTTCCTGTGAAACTCCCTGTATGCTCTGACTTTCTCTCAGGTGACCTTGTATGCTCTGCGGTCCCATTTGTTTACCATGGGGTTTAGGCCATTGGTAAATAATGACTATGTAAATGAAGAAAATGTGTTTGGTATGACAAAAGCGTCTCTCTTACAGCCTAACCATTCAGGATGAGATAACAGCACTATTAAAAAGATGAATGTGTTCAAGCTCTGGAACCTAGCAGAGTTTTGGTTTCTAACTGTCCCAAAATCCAACTAACACACCAGACTATTAAAACTTTAGGCAAAACATGATTTTAAAGAAATGTCCAATGCATCATCTTTCACGAGGCTGTGTTTACACTAGTGCGTTTTCGTTTTAAAACACTTAACTGTTGCTATGGTTACGCCTGTTGTTTACACTACTCCGGCGTTTTCGACCCTCGAAAACAGAGACTTCTGAAAATGCTGCAGAGTCACCCGTTTTAGACTTTTGAAAACGATGGCGTGGCTGCCCACATTCGCTCTCTGCATATCCTTGACGGTCATGTAAACAATAACATCATGCTCATTGTTGTAGCCATAGATATGTATAGGTAGACGCCCTATTTGACCGGTCCAAGCACATAGATGCATCCGCAATCTAAATAATAGCGAAGCTACCTATATGGTTGTACCTGCATGAATGTCATGTGACATGCATTTTCGGTTGTGTAGTGCGGACGATGGAGATTGTTTCTGAAACACATTGAAAATGCCAGTGTAGACGAGGATCGCTTTCATTTTAAAACGCCATTTTAAAATGAAAACGCACTACTGTAAAAAGACCTGAGATTTGTAGCTTCAGAATGTTACAACTGGGTAAAATATTGATTTTCCAATTAATCACAATCTTTGTTTGATTACAATTTTAATTCATTCTTCAAAACTCGAATCAATCTTTTACTCGATGTTGGTGGTGTTTACTGTATAGCAGCAACCAAATAGCTCTTATGAAGCAGTTCATTTATATGAATAAAAAAAACAGTTAATGAATCATTCAAAAAGACTGACAAATTCTGTTAAATAGATAGCAATTGAACTGCACAGCTGCAGTTCAACAGTACATTTTATCATGTACACTACTGTTTAAAAATCTTGAATAAGATTTTATTTTTTTTTTAAAGAAATTAATACTTTTATTCAGCAAGGACACATAAAATTAATCAAAAGTGACAGTAAAAACGTTAACATTTTACAAAATATATTTTTTATTTTCAATAAATGCTGTTCTTTAAAATTTTAGAAACATTAAGCAGCACAACTGTTTGCAATCCTGATAATAATAATAAATGTTTCTTGAGCACCAAATCAGCATATTAGAATGATTTCTGAAGGATCATGTGACATTAAAGACTGGAGTAATGGCTGCTCAAAAATTCAGCTTTGCCATCACAAGAAAATACTTCATTTTAAAATATACTAGTTATTTCAAATTGTAATAATATTTCACAGTATTACTGTTTTTACTCCATTTTTGGTCAAATAAATGCAGCCTTGTTGAGCATAAGACACTTCTTACAAAGACATTTTAAAAAATCTTTCCAAATCCCAAATGTTTGAACACCAGAGTATGTTAGAAGTATCAAATCAGAATCAG
This sequence comes from Barbus barbus, assembly GCF_936440315.1. NCBI lineage: Eukaryota > Metazoa > Chordata > Actinopteri > Cypriniformes > Cyprinidae > Barbus > Barbus barbus. The sequence goes on from NC_136718.1 coordinate 17,356,454, forward strand.
AACAGAATTAAAAGCTTGTGAAATTAATTGAATCAGGAAATGTGCATTGATACCCAGCTCTAATTAAAAACAAAACAGGTTTAAAGTTACATTAAAAACCAAACATAAGCTCCAACTCTTATTTAAACATCTAAAAAAAATTATTTACCTCTTACCTTAGTTTTAAAACCCCTAGACATGACGTTTATCATTAACATGCTGTCATTCCAACTTAAAGGATACATAGGTCCAGATTCTTTCCTAATGCATCTTAAGAATTAGCACACCACATTACTGTGCTCAACCGGCTAATGTTACCTTGTTCAGAAAGCGCGATGAATCATGTCTCAGTGAGCACAATGACTCACCGCTTGCAAATGGACCTTAATAACCCATATGCTGTCCAAACAATATCTGATACACTACACAGAGTTAGTCCAACATTCAGAGAACCAATTCGTTTATTCGTTTATTTCCAACAAATGTGTAAAATGGTATCATCATAATTAACTCTTGGGACAGAATTTCAACAATTTTATTTCAAAGTTTCATGATCACACGTTCTTCTTCATTAGGCTGCAATAACGATAACACCCAAAATAAAGGCGATAACATCAACTCATTTCCTTTCACTGGGTCTCTCTTCCTCTACCACTAAACTAATGCAGTCCACTATAAACTAACTGATGAACAAGAGACCTGAGCTGAAGACACACAGTATCTTCATACTCAGCAGCTCAACACATTAAAGTCCCTCAGGCAGAAATTCTCTCACGTTTCTAAAAGAAGGGGATTTCAGACAGAGAGGCTCTTCTTTCCTTCAAGTTTCAAGCAGAATATCAGTTCCACTTCTATTATTCCTTTCGGTCACTCATGGTGCAGATAACCAATAAAACTACAACACTATTTCACTCTGAGCATCTCATATCATAAAGCTAAAAGCATAAACTAGAGCCACCTTGTCTGGAGATAGACAAGGTGTTCTTCTCATATTTATGACTAAATATGAGAAGCTTACAAATCAAACAAAGTATGAGAGCCATAGAGACAAGTGTATACTTACTGGTGGAGTTGCCTTGCATCTGTATTATGCATTTTGAATCTTTGCCGGTCTCTCTTGAGTTGAAGGGCCGCACTCTGACAGCCACTTTCACAGAGGCGCCAGACATGGTTGAAGCTGTTGTGAATCAATCCCACAGAATGTTCTCCTACAAAAAGAAACAGAATGTTTTTCAGTGCCACAGCTATTAGGCTAAAGGTACAAGAACACATTTGACTGAAGTTATCCAGAAATATCTCATCAGATTCTAGTAAATAAGAGTAAACAAGACCTCCAAAGAGATCTGAATGCACCATAACATCATTTATGCAATGATGCTAGAGGTTATGTGGCATTTGAGAAGATGTTCTTAAATTACAGCATGCCAAAAATAAACATAAAAGAAAAAGATAATACAGGGTTCCCACAGCTTTCAACCAATGATATTTCATGACTTTTCAATTTGCGCATAATTACTGGATATTACATTTTAATATTTATTTTTCAATTGTTACAATTTATAGCTGATAAAAGACTTCAATGACGTTAACCCTTTAAAGCCACGACATCATAATTGATATATGAATGTCTGAGGACTCTAAATCATCAACAACATGATCAAAATGTTGATGAAAAGAACAGTTGTACAAAATTGTATACATCCCTTCTGCGTTCTGAAATGCCCACCTTCAGGTTGTCGTATGCATGTCTTCCTCCTGCAAAATCTTTTTATAAAGTAAACTTGGCCATAACTTTTAAATATAATAATATTTCAAGATGAACAGGATTTTGAGGAATGTTTGTGTGTACATCTCTCGATTTTTTGAGGTTTAGGCTAAACATAAAACTAAACATTAAAGTATTATCTTACTGTTATTTGGAGAGTGACAACTGATATATGCATTTTTATGTAAGTGGTCTGTTATACTGTCATAAAAATCTCATTTAATTACATGAAAAGCTAACAGAATTTCATCTTACTTTTAGACCATATACCATCTGCAACAAACTGCTAAATTGCTAAGTATTTTGCTAAAGTTTGGCTTTTTTTTCCCCTCCTTGAGTATGAGCTCCATATTTTCACTATATAATACTATATGGGCCATAAAAGCCTGATGGATTAATATGTTACAGAACAGAAAACACATATGCTAATTTTTAGATCTTCTTTTTTGTCTAAAGGTTAAATAACCTAGCTTTAAAAATTCCAAATATTTTCCATGACTGTAGGAATGCTGATGATTAAATTAAAAAAAATATATAGTTTTCCTTCAACATCAGCACTGGTAATATATTTGGGCAGGTGACTTGACATTTCAAGCAATTTTGCCAAAATGTTTTTAAGCGAAATGTAGCCTACAATATAGAATACTATACAATAAAAAAATATTTTAAAACAAAGGGCCGTTTAAAGTGTATAGTATAGCAGTAGTATAACAGAATGTTTAGCAAAAAGTTAAAATGTCGAAAGGGAAAAAAAACCGAAATGTTGTCAAAGGACCAAGATATACACTTTCCCCTGTATGTACATTTTAAGCAACAATATTAATATTTAATATAAAAATGTCCAGGAACTTCTCTGTTATATGTCAACAACCCATTTACCATACCAAATGTCCGGTCAAAAGCAATAGCATAATATTCAGGTAAATATCCAGAACACAGATACAGATTATCAGGAATATTAGTTGGTTCCTTCACGGACTCATAAACATGGCGGCCGTTCGCCTGCAGCAGCAGGGCTGGGCCTATTCACACGCTCACTACACTAAACACATCTGACTAAATGACACCCGACCGTTATGACATATCTAAACTCATGCAGACACATAACGCCTGTCTGTTCCTGTAAAAAATGCGTGTATCGCTTATGGGCGTGACATATGTCAAGTATTGGTTTTATCGACCGGCTGTGGATTACAACGAATCGGACAATGCAGCAATTATTTTTGAAGTTCAACTCTCTTGAGTGTGACAGAGACAGAACAATGAACAGTCCGCTATTCAATCACATGACACCTAAAAAACATGATGTTTTAATCTTTGCCCTTCTATTCATAGTGATTGAATTAAAGGCATACGCCCATGAAATACAATTTGCCGGAGAAAACGCAAGTATGTCTACTTCAGGGAGGAAAAATAACATTATGCTTCAATCTATTCTCATAGAAGCTAATGATACTAAAACAATAAAACTACATAAAACGTTTACCTGTTTCAGTGTTTAATAACGGAGACTAGATATTGACAACATATACGGCGTTGCCATAGCTGCACTTATAATGATCCGCTACAGAGACGAAACGATTAATTAATCTAAAAAGCACAAATTTAAGTGTTATATTGTAATCTTATGATGTCGCCTCCTTTATTGGTCTCACGTAACGATGTCCGATTTGAGAACAAATAGTTCTTTTGAATCGGATCTCTGCTGGGAACCGATTCTCCAAACGACTCTGTCACGGTCCGAGCGGTTCTGGAGTCAAAAGTCAAACTCATCCCGAATAATCTCATCCTAAACTCATAAACTCATCCTGAATCACCCGATAATCGTTTTTTCGCACTGATCCGTAATCAGCCGAAAACGACAAGTAAGATGACGGAACGAAAATTTGGAGTAAATTTCTGAGCCGGTGCTGTTCAAAAGAACCGATTCGTGGAAATGTCCGAACTTCCCATCACTAATTCGGACGCCTTTCTATGAACTCGGTGACTTTCTTTGCATAAACCTCATATGGTTTTGTCATTTTGACAAAATTATCAATAAAAAAAAAAATTATAACATTAAGCGTATACCACCACAATTTAGTTTCGCTGAAGCGGTCAGCTGCAAAAACAAGCAAAGCAACATCCATTCGCATGCTCAAACGCAAATGTGTAAGTATTACAATCATATTTAAGAAAAGACGGCACTTACCGCTATATATCCACTCGTAGGAACGACTAAAACAGCATAGAAATCCTGCACGATGCCAATTCTCCAATGACGTCTACAACCAGCAGCAAAAATCAAAAAATACTGACGGTTAAGTTTTTAATAGTTCCTTTTTTGTTATATACACCCATTATAGCTGCGTTTCATTCTCCAGCGCGGCGTTTCTGATATATTTTGTTCGGCTGATGCTGGTGTCTTTGGACCGTTCCTCTCGCAGGTTTAAGATATGGATGAATGCCTTGATTTACTGAAATGATTACGTCAACTGCCCTGTCAACACCCTGAATGACGGGCCGTCTGGCCAATAAGAATGAAGTACTGTGTGAGCAATGCGTCGTGTAGCCAATAAGAATGCTCGAAAAACTAAGGCGGGCTAGGCAGCTGTGACGCAATACTGCAGGGTCGCTTACGATGCTCTGTGGCGTGGCATCGGACTACAAAAAAGTAAAGGGCGCCGCCTAGCAGAAACATGGATAAAACAGGGCTAGCCTATAATTTAAACCCTACCTTAAAAATTCACAAATAGAACCGTTTAGAATTCTAAATGGCTGCCATATAATTAATGTGATTGTCACAAAGTTCATTCTAAATATAATTACACTATTAATGTTCTAAAATACTCATGATGAAATCCTCTCAAAATGCACAAAACAATATAAAAAGTAATTTACTGAGGGCAATAAAAATAGAAGCTGCTTCAAAATACACCACATTTAAAATGCCTTCTATGATACATAGTACATAATTATATATTGTTTTATCTTATAATGTGGCTAGATTAAATTGTGCTCAGGACTATTATAGTTAACTACTACTAAAACCATATTTTTACTTGAAATAAACTTTAACAAGAAAAAAACTTTCAGATAGATTTAAGTAACATTTTTTTTCAGCATTTCTCATTTCATTTAACTTGATGTAAATAATAAAAAAAAGAAATAGAAACAGAAACATCATTACTAAAACTTTTCACCATGATGTCGGTAACAAAACAAATAAGTTCAGAAATCAGAAATTAAATTATGTGTAATAAAATGGAATGACACAGGGAAAAGTATTGAATATATGCAAAAAGGGAGGCGCAAAAAGGCATAGAAAGCCAATCAGTAATTAGAAAGCAATCCTACCTCTTGTCAGTTGAAATTAGTATTAGCTGGTTCAGTCCCAACACCTACCAGTGCCGTTTCATAAAACAAATTTACCAAATAAGCCAGGCTTAAGTCCGAGTTATTTTGAACCAAAACAACTGGAAAAAGGTTAGACTAAACCTTGTTTATTTGGTAAACTTGTTTCATGAACCAGGCCCTAGGATGATGTAGATGAAACAAGGATGGACATTTCAGCAAGACAATAATCCCAAACACACAGCCAAGGAAACTCTCAACTGGTTTCAGAGAAAGAAAATAAAGCTGCTAGAATGGCCCAGCCAATCACCTCACTTGAATCCAATAGAAAATCTATGGAAAGACCCAAAGGTCAGAGTTCATAGAAGAGGCCCACACAACCTTCAATATTTGAAGACTGTTTGTGTAGAAGAATGTGCTAAAATCACACCTGAGCAATGCATACTAGTTTTTCCATACAGGAGGCATCTTGAATCTGTCATTACCAAAAAAGGCTTTTGTACGAAGTGTTTTCCGTGTCATTCCATTTTATTACACATAACTTAATTTTGTTTGTATGTATGGATTACTTGGGTTGCTACCGACATCTGGTGAAAATGTCATGTCAATAGCACCTTTAGAAATATATTAACAGAGAAAAACATCGATGTGTTCAATACTTATTTTACCCGCTGTGTGTGTGTGTAATATAAAATATTTAAAAACAATAACATAAATATTGCAGAATTATACAAAAACACACACTGCCACCTATGAAATCATTGAATTATATTATTTAATAAACTTAAACATTGCAATCTATACCGAATTGCCAATGTTTTGCAAAACACGTGGATGATGAATTTAACAAGTCAGGAAGAGTGAAAAGAAGTGCAACAGCTGTCATTGTGTGTGCATTACCATTTATTACAGTTCAAAGAGCTGGGTCCAAAAGAAGTTTGTAGCAAAGGAAGCAAATTCCTGTACAGATAAACCCTTTAAGCCACTGGAAAAACTCTTAATTTACGCCTAAGTCCAACAACTGGGGTTAATAGTAATAACATGAGATGATAACCCTTTATGATCCAAAAAATGTTGGAGAACAGAACAAAAAATATGATGTACTGGCATTCGTATGACGATCATGCTACAACACAGCTTCACATTGTTTGATTTGATCCTGTGTTTGAGCTCCGATTCAGATTTTAGTCAAAACGGTGTACATGTGATATTTCTATGCAAACCAACAAAATTCTAACACAGAGTCAATCACCATCTGATGCTCCACTGGTATGTTTCCATCTATTTACACCAACATCTATTGTATCTTCTACTTGACAGTCTTGTTAATTTGATTATTTAAAATGCTGTATTCCTCCAACCATATAAAATAAACAGAAGGTTTGTGACTGTAACATGTCTACAGCCAATGTTTTGTCATTCTACTGAGTGTAAAAATTTAAATACTGGTGTTACTTAACATTCTTCACAAACATGAAATGGATCCCCTTCCTCAATGTTTTCCCTTACCATCAGAACCACTAAAATGCATTCATGAGGACAACAAAACAAAACGGGAAACAATTTCTTTATATCCAAATGTGTTAACTTTGGGGTGTGAGACTGTGTGCCCTTACAGACTGGTATGTATGCAGACATACAATTCAAAATCAAAATGTTTCAAAAGTCTAAACTTTATTATGTTTCAATTTAGAACCATGAGCCTTTCAGACAGTGGCTCGATAAAGAGGATAAAGGGGGGAAAATTTGGGTACTGTAATTTTTTTCCTTTTTCTCCTCTCTTCAGTTCACTTCCAGCGTGGTGAAAACATTTAAACTGCAGGGCAAGCTTGGCTCACTGAGAAAATTCAAACACGGCCACTCTGCTTCTCTCTCATCCAGGCCTGGATACGCTTCTTCAGCTCTGGGACTGTGGAGAGAGGGAAAAGCATGGAGTCAGCGTTACAGTCTAACAATTAAAAAAAAAAAAAAGACAAGTCACAGAGTACATTTGGCAGCAGCGCTGAAAGAGGCAGCTCGTCCGCTCTTTGTAAAACTGTGTGTGGTGGGTACCTGGTTCCAGCATGCTCTCGTTGAGAGGCTGTCTGTTGAAGGGGTCAGTGGGAGAGTTCAGGAGGTGTCGCAGAATGATGGCTCGATCCATGATGTTGCCAGAGGGAAGTTGCACGGGATCAGTCATGAGTGTGTCCATCAGTGGGTCTGTTTAGATAGGATGTCAATGTTACTTACTCCAATCAACTATTAAATTAGTAGCTACACTACTGTTCAAAAAAATGTTGTTAGGGTTGTTAAGAAATTAACACTTACTTCCTGCAAGGATGCATTGCATGTGATCAAAAGACCTTTACAATGCTACAGAAAAATTCTATTTCAAATTAAAATGCTGTTGAACTTTCTATTAACCAAGGTTTCCCCTAAAATATTAAGCAGCGTATTAGAATGATTTCTGAAGGATCATGTGACACTGAAGACTGGAGTAATAGCTGATAAAAATTCAGCGTTGCCATCACATGAATAAAATACATTTTAAAATATATTCCAATTAAAAAAAACAGCTCATCGCAAAAATCTTACCAAACCTTTTGAGCAGTAGTGCATGACTAAAAATATAATGTAAAACAGCTGAAGACTTGATGACTCTCACCTTTAAACTCATCTGGGGCATCGCTGTAATCCATCTCAGACTGAGAATTGCGGGCTACTATCTCCTCCACCTTCTCCAACAGCAGTTTGAATTTCTCAATAGCAATGGTGGATTTTATGCCCGCTTTTCTCATTTTTGAAATGACCTCCTCAAACAGCTCCCTGCTGTATGACCGCTAAAAGTGAGAGAGAAATACATTATCCCATTTTTTTCTGGCAATACAATTAAGCACCAAACAGCATGATCTTGGTGAGCAAATACAGACCTGGTCATCTGCAATGGCTTTAGCAAATCGGGCACAGTCCAGCTGCAGATAAATATCAGTGAGCTGATCCAGGAGCTTCTTTGGCTCAAAACCATATTTTTCTGGGTTTTCCACCTTCAAGTCTCGACATTTCGGCCCACATAGCTGCTGCAGGTTATAATTCAACATTGCAGCCAGACGAGGACCCAGTTCCTGTTCAATACAACAGAAAATACATGAGTCATCATAAAAAGGAACGTTATCATTTTTGTGCATCTTCAACAACCTACTAATATGGTATTTGCTCTGCTAGTGTCATTAAAAGTGCCCTCTCACACCTCCTCTGAATAAACTCCTCTGAATAAACTGACCCTGGCAGCAGCTCAATTTTCCCTGAAGACTATAAATACCTACAGAGAACAGAACGCAGGATATTCATTTACAGGCAAGCAGCAGATTACAATCCTCATGCTTTTTCCTATTGACCAAACCTAAATTACTTAGACTTGTAGGTGCTTCCTTAAGGAACATTTCAACAGACAACAAAGAAATCCACTTAAGTTATATTTCTACAACTGTCTGCTTGTATAGATTTATTAAAGGATTCTATTCATATGACAACCTGTTCAGCTGCTCCTACACTACTGTTCAAAAGTCGGGGGCCATTAAGATGCCTTGGTGAGTATAAAAGACTTTTTTTCAAAAATATTTACCATCCCCAAACTTTTGAACATCATAATAATGTCACAAAATGTTTTTTTTTCTGTACTCACAGGCCTGAGGAAGGGCTTCTGGACCTGTTTGGTGAGGATATGGAACATATCCACTGTCTCTGTTGCTAAAGCCAGGTACGATCTTGATACTCTCTCATCCTGAGTCAGCTGGGACTGTCGGCTCTGCTGCTGCTCCTGAGGATCAGAACATTTCACATGAAATTAGATCTGATTGGAACTGGACAACAAAAAGTGTTAATGCAAGTAGAAACGCTCCTGCAAAACCATTCCCTTTAAAAGTCACTCCCCTTCCTTTAAGCCTTAAAGCTAATGCTTTTTTCCCCCTGGCACAATAGTGCATTATATCCATTACATTCAAAGCAGTTAAAAGGGTAGGTAACTGGATTATTGGTACAGTTGTGATACAGTATGTGCTGACCCTGGGCAGCTGGTCCCATTGCTCTTTATTCTTCATCTCCTCCTGGATCTCATGGATGCGTTTCAGAGACTCCAAACTCTCGTCCAGCAGAAAAGTTGTATCGTTAATTAGCATGTTGATGTAGCGCACAAACTGTTTACCAGAGCTGTAGAGAGAGAAAAAAAGATATGATTAATATACACACACATACACACAATGGGAGAAATAAGTATTCAACACTTTTTGTTTATTCAACAAATGTTTTATTAAACACATTTCCAGTGCAGCAATTCACATGAAATTTTGACCAGATGTTGGTATTAACTCAAGAAATCTACACAGATAAAGAAATCATAAAATTACAATCCATAAAAAAAAGTTATATTTAATGAAGGTAAATAGGAGAAGAAAAAAGTATTGAACACACAAAGAAAAAGCAGTACACCAAGGCAAGACAAAGCAAGTCAACAGCTGATTTCACTAATTAGTTCAACCTCCTATTTGTGAAAATTATAATCAGCCAGGTTATTGAAGGTTAATCAGTTAGAAAAAGCCTTACCCACCTCTGAATGCAACTATACAAACATCTCATGATGGGTAGAGGCAAAGAGCTGTCCCAAGACCTTCGCTACAAGATTGTTGTGCTGCATAAAAATGGTAGTGGTTACAGACGGATTTCACAACTCCTAAATGTTCCTGTAAGCAGCACCATTGGGTCCATTATACGCAAGTGGAAAGGAAAAAACTCCATCAACCTGCCACGCAAAGGAGCTCCTCGAAAGATTTCTGATCAAGGAGTCAGAAGGTTAATCAGAAGAGTAATCCAAGAGCCAAGGACCACTCGGAAAGAGCTACAGAGAGACTTGGAAGCAGCAGGTACAGTTGTCACAGAGAAAACTATAGGCAATGCACTCCACCGCCACGGCCTCCATGCCTCCATCACCTCGGAAGGCTCCATTTCTGAAGAAAAGGCATGTTGAAGCTCGTTTGATGTTTGCTACAAAACATTTGGACAACCCTGTGAATTACTGGGAGAATGTAGTCTGGTCAGACAAGACAAAAATGAACTTTTTGTCAATAATACCACACGCCATTTTTCGAGGAGTAATGGCTCTGCGTATGACCCTAAAAATAAACAGTGAAGTTTGGAGGTGAAGCATCATGGTATGGGGCTGTTTTTTTTTTTAATGGAGCCATGTACCGGGAAATTCTTGAGGTGAATCTGTTACCATCCGCCTGGATGATGAGGATGAGACATGGATGGACATTCCAGCAGGACAATGATCCAAAACATACTGCAAAGGAGACTCGGAATTGGTTCCAGAAGAAGAAAATAAAGTTGTTGGAATGGCCCAGTCAATCACCAGACTTAAACCCAATAGAGAATTTATGGAAGGAACTGAAGATCAAGATTCACAAGAGGTGCCCCGCGGAACATTCAAGATTTGAAGACAGTCTGTTTAGAAGAATGGACCAAAATCCCACCTGCGCACTGTGAACGATTAGTTTGTTCATACAGGAAGCATCTTGAAGCTGTTACTGCAAACAAAGGCTTTTCCACCAAGTATTAAGTAAAATCTCAGTTAGTGTGTTCAATACTTTTTTCCAGTGTCATTTCACTTTATTACACATAACTGTTTTATGGATTGTAATATTCAATATTTTTCTCTGTGTCGATTTCTTGAGTTAATACCAACATCTGGTCAAAATTTCATGTGAATTGCTGCACTGGAAATGTGTTTAATAAAACAATTGTTCAAGTGTTGAATACTTATTTCCCCCACTGTATGTATGTATATATATATATAACATAAATACACACACTTAAAACATTTTACACAGAAATTATAAAAATGTAAAATAAATTAGACATTAAATAATAAAAACATGACATTTAAAAAAAATTTCATTCATGCATTTTTGTATTTTTCAAAATAGTGTTAATTTAAACATACACAAACGCTGAATTAACATAATACTTATTTTACACTATGATGAACTCACTTGAACTCCTCAAGGAAGGTTCCTTGGTGGTTAATGTTTTGCCATAGGCTTTTGAATATGGTGCTGATGTGGTAACGGATTGTGAACTTGTCATAGAACTCGTTTGTGGCTCCAGTGTGCTCCACATCTAAGAAAACACATCCATTTAGCATAAACAAATGAAAATGCATAGAACAGGCTTTAAAAAAAATATTTTAGACCCCTTTTTACCGGTGTAAAACTTCATGAGGGCTGGCACAAGCTGATTGACAGACAGTGGGTGGTTCTCCAGAATCTCAAAGAAACGCTGAGTGCGCGGCTGCACCGCAGGGTTGGTGACGAACAGCACCTCCACCAGCTTGGCAATCAAGTATGGGTTCTTTATGTAATTCTGACTGCAAATGAAGACCACGAGGAAGGTCACAATGTCTTCAGTGCACGGCTCATAGAGAACCTGTGGAAAGTACCTAAAAAAAAAAAAGAAACAAGAACGAGAAAAAAAAAAAAAAGTCAAATTTCACTAAAACTACATTTGGATTCTAACATCATAATGTGCCTATTTCAGCACTGTCATAAACTTACTGCACAATAAAAAGCAAGAACTCAGCCACATCTTCAATGTAAAACTCCGGCAGTGCTGCAAAGCTTTTGGGGATTTCTGGGTTCAGAGGCAGGGTTACGCTGAAAGGTGATAAGACAGGAAATCAGAACAGAACCATATTGACTAGAACTTCACTAAAAGAATGTAAGGTGTCTCTGAAGAGAAGATGTTAAGTGAACTGACTGTGGGTAGGCAGGCTCCACCATACGCAAGATGAGCTGGATGACCATACTGAAGAACTGCAGACATCTGCGCAGCAGGTTCTCGTCTAGCAGCCCTGCGTCTGCACAGGCTTTAGAGCGCACCAGTTTCTGTCAACACAGACATTTACTTTATACATATATTCTATATTCTCACATACATTCAAATTAATACAAAGTATTAATTTTAGGCTATTTAAATATTCACAGTTTAGCAATGACAGTGACAGAGGCTGAATTTATTTGATAAAAAAAATTAGTAAAAAAATGAAATAATTTGAAAGAATTTAAATTTGATTTCTAATTAAAAATTCTAAAATGTAATTTATTCTTGTGATGGCAAATCTGATTTTTTTTCGGTCTGACATGAGAAAATCATAATCAAATCATTTAAGAGAAATCATTCTAATACGATGAGTTGGTGCTCAACAAACATTTCTTATTATGATTACGATATTAACAGCTGTGCTGCTTAATATTTTCATGGAAATCATGATACATTTATTTGAAAAATAAATACTTAACGTTTTATTTTTTATAACATCAGAAATGATCAATTAAAAACATTGATTTCTTTCAAAAACAAATCTTACTGAGCCCAAACTTTTGAACAATAGTGCAAGCAAATGGGCTGTTCAGTACTTTAAAGCTAATACTTTAAGGCTAATAGAGCCTCTTTTTGCACAGGGCAAAGATCTGACTAATAATCAATACCGGAATCATCGGTTACTTTCATTATCTGTTAAATTAGATAATGTTAGCTGCTAAAATAGTTGCTATTTTAAGAAATCAGAGCTGGCACACTTTCCATGTTTTTTTTTCCACAAACATGTAAAAACTTTTATAAACAAGTCATTTTTTATTAATAAAGGATAACAGCATTCACCTTCAGCTGTGTTTTACATCTCTTCAGCATCTCCCGATGACGACTTGCCAACGGGGAATCCTTCCACTGGTTCTCACTGTTCTTCAGCTCTTCCACAGTTCTGTAACACACACACACAGTCAGCCTTGTGCAAATTACCTCTTCTGACAGCTTAAAAAAAAAACACAAAAAAAACATCCACAGAGAGTATACTTCCCACAGTGGCAAGTCGTGGCCTAATGGTTAGAGAGTCGGACTCGTAATCCAAAGGTTGCGGGTTCGAGTCTCGGGCCGGCAGGGATTGTTGGTGGAGGGAGTGAATGTCCAGCGCTCTCTCCACCCTCAATACCACGACTGAGGTGCCCTTGAGCAATGCACCGAACCCCCAACTGCTCCCCGGGCGCCGCAGCATTAATAGCTGCCCACTGCTCCGGGTGTGTGTGTGTTCACTGCTGTGTGTGTGCACTTTGGATGGGTTAAATACTTGGCAGTATGTCACTTCACTATAATTGGCCCACCTAAGTGTTATACAAGCTGCCGACAGCAGAGGTCACTGTGGTTCTGATCTGCCAGGCATCATGAGGCCAATAAAAAATGAGCACTGCCTTCTATCTGAATGTGAAGGACTTGAATCACTGCCACTGATGCAGCACTAACACATGAGCTGATAATTATGGCATTATGGACTAAAATGACTTTAGAGCTGGTCTACAATGGGACTGCAAGAAAATACCTTCTACACTGGGACAGGACAGGATTAGCCCGCCTCATCAGAAAGAGATTAAGGGCTTTTTCACAAAGCATGACAAAGAACATCATATCTATGATGGGCTATCAGACCTAAGCAATGAGTAATGCAAGATGTTCCACTTGAATCACCTTAACTAGTTAATCTTCATACTTCATTACCCCTTTGTACTTATGCAGACTTCACAGTGGACCGTTACTCAACATGGTATTGGTAACAAATTGTTTGTTTTTACGGCTGAATCTGTGCAAAGCACCTGTTCAGATCCCTGATGGCCCTCAGCCTCCGTATGTAGCGCCGACAGCATGGGAGGATGGACAGATGATGGGCGTGTAGCGTTAAGAAGAAGCACTCTGTGGGGAACTTGGGCTCTGAGAACTTGGACGGGTCTTCGTCTGTGGAGGAATGGAAGGAACAGTAAATGGCTTGTCTGAAGTCGAACTGAGCATCTAAAGTGATTTGTCTGTCCCAGAACAGAGCCCACACTTACGTAGCTCGGCGAGCCAGCTCTTCAGGTCCTCCATCGTGGCTTTGAGCCGGGTCTCTTCCGTGCTGACATTCAACCGACACTTGGGGTGGAAGATGTAGAGAGGATCCACTGTTTCCAGCTTGATCTTCATACTGAGTTGCTGCAGCACCCACAGGAAGTTCATCATGAAGCCGTCTGTGGACACCAGCTTATCATCAGTCTAAAGAGAGGAGGAGAAAATAATCAAACTGGTTATATTGAAATAACCAAATAATATCAAAAACAGGTATTTTTGCAGTAAAGTATTTAATAATTAGAATTTTTTTCTCGCTTGTTTACATTCACTAAGAAACTGTCACCATTAATACCTCGATTAGATGGGCAGACATACCTGCATTTGAGCCTTCTTCACATTACGATGCACCAGAGCTGTCATGTAGCTCAGAGCTGCTTCCCTTGTCTCTCCATTCAACAAGATGTTGTGCAGGATTTTAAACAGATCTCCCTGGAAATCAGCACACACTCAGAATTACTAAATATTTCACTAAATCTCATTTCAGTATTCTGTCTTTTTATTTTGGATGTTCATTTATGCTGAAAGTTTTTATGTCCATTTATTATTATTTGGAGTAATTGGAATAATTTAATGTATCACATATGAATCGGAATGCATGAAACAGTAGCAGAACCACTGTATTTTAATCATGATCCTAACAAACATGCTATACATAGCATGAGCAGTTTTTTATGTAAATTTGATTGTATAATTTCAAAGTCTGAAGCCAAAACAAAATGATCTGGCCTTAGTTTTGTGAAATTTGCTACATAAAACATCTGCACGAAACAGAAACAGCACACGGGCTGAGTGAGAACGCAAATTCAATCTCTAACAGCAGGTGGCGCTTATGGAACAGCAGCGATACAGCGTTTCCTCTGGTTACTGCTGTAAATAAAGCAGAGCTGTGCTTTTAAATACTATATTAATATGCATTATATGGAGGTAAGATGAAAAGAAAATACCATCTAAATTTTCCTGAAGACAGTCAGGTCCCTCAGAGATACAGTCATATAATCCCCCAATTCAGTATTTAGAATTTTCATCCAATATTTTGCACGTTGAAGTGAGTTTGCTCTGCCTGCTACTGTATTTTCTCCTCTTTGTGTTCATCTTCAGCATCTCTGGCCTCTGTTAACGGCCATTTACAGATGGTTTATTTGCCCAAGTAAAGAATTAGTTGCGTGTTATTAATAGTTCTAAAAATGGAATTGGGAAAAAAATTAAAACAGTATTTCGGAAAAAATTTAACTGATTTCATAGGGCCCTACATCAGAGAGGACATGTAAACCCATGTTAAATTCTTATCCAAAAGTTGCAACTTAACAATAAATGCACATTTGTAATCGTTCCCCGATGACATGAAATTATACTTTTATAATCATATAAGAAAGACCAAAAACTGAAGCCTCCACTTGCACCCCTGCTCTATAAAAAGAATATTCCCTTAATATTGAAGCAGCTCATTAAAAATCTGTGTGTATGTGATATGATGGCCGCTCACCCTCGCAGACTCCAAATAATGCTGCAGTGATTGGCTGACCACACGGGTGTTCTCCATAGTGATGGCAGGGCCTGAGAAGTACTTGTCTCCCACTTTAGTCTACAGAACAGCAAAAAAGACACAAAAATAAACCACTTTCCCGTCACCATTCATCAATGCTTTACTTTGTATTAGTCTTATTTGTTTAAGGAGTATAAAATGACTTACGTCATCCTCAGCAAACACAGAAAGACTGAAGAACGCTCCAAGGAAGGATAGTCTTTGAATTTCTCTTCCTGTCCCAGGACTGAGAGGGTCAGGACACCACAATGGCAGAGAGGTGATCTAAAAATACACGCAGACAGACAATATTAAGAGTGAACTGCATAACCTGACTGACTTGAATTCGTAAGCTCCTACAAAACCTACCAAATTGCATACAGGGTGAGTCTTCCCAAACTTGATTTCACAGAGCTCAGCCAAAGCCTGTAAAACAATAAAATTCCAGTCATAGACACAAAACAAAAGCCTACGAAGTCTTTCACAGATTCAGAGGAGCAATCGGTGTGAAATATGTCTGGAAGATCAGAGATACATAACGGTGTTCATATAAAAATCAATGGAGCTTGTTTGGTCCTAACATGCCTTATAATACAGTCTTATTATGCTTTTAAAAGAAGAATAAACAGTCTCTTACCATCAGAGGGAACTTGAAGTTGTCACTGTCAAAAGAACATTCTTTTACAGCTAAAGCGAGCCCTTGAAGAATGGGAACGAATATCTGAAAGAAAAACAACACTGATCAAATCAAGACAAAAGTTCCACACCTTTTCCATGAACTAACTCTACTTGGCCATTTTGAAAAGACATTCAAACAGCTGACCCCAAGGCAATTTTTAGCTGATGCATTACAATTTAACAACTTCAAAATAGTTTGAATTTATTTTCAAAAGTATGTGACGGCAAAGCTGTATTTTCAGAAGCCATTATTCCAGTCTTCAGTGTCACATGATCCTTCAGAAATCCTTTGGTGCTCATGTAACATTTCTTTTTATTACTAATTGCAACCATGATTTTTTATTTTTTTTTTAATACTCTTTGATGAATAGAACATCATTTATTTGAAATAGAAATCTTGTAAAATAATGTTTTTAGTATTATAAATGTATTCACTGTCACTTGATCAATTTAACGCATTACTGCTGAATAAAAGTATAATTTTTTTACAGAACCTAGTAGTGTATCTATATTTATCATTCAAAAACTAATACTTAATATTTCTGTGCAATTTTTGCTTATGCTTGTGTGCTTGTGCCATCTTTCTTTATGAAATGCTGATATTTTTAATGTCTAATGTGCAATGTCTAAAGTGTCCAAACTGGAACCACAAATAAATAATACTGAGCCATTCTTACTAAAAACAAACAAATTAACCACTTAAAAGTATGTTTAATACCATTAGGAGTTTGGCATCAATAATAAAGACCCCTTGAGCTTCAAAAGTAACAACGCAGCATGCAGCCTGTCTCCGTAATCTGCTGCAACTCCCACCTGTTTAAACACCTCCTCCTCCTGGTGAGTCATGCGCAACAACTCCTGGATGAAGCCGTACGGAAGGTTCCGGCACAGCATGTAGGGAACCAGCAGGGAGGGCTGTAGAGGGGCCCTATTTAAGGGCAAAGAGAAAGAAAGGGGGCGGCAAACTCATTCAAAATGTATTACACTTATGTGCATTCAAACTGACAGATAACATCAAAACAGATTCAAACTAGGTCCGTTTTCACACTATGGAGCTTGATTCTGAAAAGAGTGAATGTGAAAAGAGACCTCGCAGGTCTCTTTTCACATTGTTTGTCTGCATCGTCAATGCGAGTACGAGCAGCAGATCATGTTTAATGTTTTGTAGCCAAGCAACGAATGTAGAGGAGAAAGCTTTACACATACAGAATGAGGCTGCTTCCTGAAGCCAATTTCTCGATAAACAGGCAGCAATCAAAAATGCTTTATACTTTAAGAGACATATTATAGCGTTTCACTTGTACAAACTGTAGGACTGTCAAATGTAAAAAAAAATAAATAAATAAAAGACTAAATTCCAAAGGTCAAACACTTAGATCCACAAAGAGCTCTAATGTAAAAATGCCTTCAAAAAACCTTTAGAATGCATTGAAAAGGCTGCTGTTACTGACCTGGGCTGTGTGAGGGCACCTTGAAGCACTAGTGCAGCATGGGAAATGCACTGGGAACGAATGTTGCTAAGCAGCTGACTGACAGCTGGCTGGCTGCATATCTGAAAAAGAAAAGCATATGAATAACTGAACATAGACCAAATACCCGAAGCTTGAAGCTCAAGGTCAACAACGAAAAGCTAAATGGCTGAATAATGAGAAAATATTTATTTTCTATGCAATTATAATTATATTGTTTATATTTGTATACAAAATGGCATAGTACAACAGACCAGAAACGCCATACAATCTGGCTTTGACATACAGTCTTATTTAAATGAACTGCAAAATAAAATAAAACATAAAAAGTTAGTCTACTTAATTTTTACTTAAGTAACTTACTTATTTTGGACAGACGGATAATAGTGTTGAAAATGTTCGAAACTGAAACGTTTCATGAAGCAACATGCTGCAACAAACTCTTCTGGTAGCTTAATTGATTATAATAAGAGCATCATGTCTACTGTAGACAGGATGATAAATGAGAACAACCTGAAAGACTCGTGCCAAAGAGGGAATTACCCTAGGCTTGACAGGACATGTCTTTCACTTTCACCTGCTCAACATTTCCACCTCTGTTCTGACTTACTGACAAATGCCTTCTGACGAATAGCTAAAGTAATGAGTTACTTTCTTGTAATGCTTGTTATACCGGAATATAATTATATTGCCTGAGTACAGAATTAATCTTGTAGAAATGCGCCTATAGTGTTTATCAGCAGCTACCTTTGGGGCTTTCCTCTCTTCCATTCCCACACTGTCAAAACGCTCGATGAGGTAGTTGAGCATCTCCGTCTCTTTACAGGACTCTATGGTAAAGCGGTCGCTACCCGAGTCACCAGCCACCCCCCCTCCGGATGCACCCAGGCTAAAGAGAGAAAGAGAGAGTTATGAGAGATAAATACCACCTTCAATAAAAGAGGGTTGCAGAGTGTAGATGAACCTTCTGGGGAAAAACCCAAATCGAGTAAATAACTAAAACCACATGGCTTTAGCCACCAAGGAGATGTCTTTCATAATTGAATGTTTCCCTTTTTCTCTAGCCACCAAGCTTTCAAAATAATTATCTTTAGAACAGCTATGACATCAGATACAAATGAAGGTTTATCTTAATTTCAAGCAATGTTAGAACAAACCTGCCTCACAACGCAAGCTGTGTTTGGTGATCAGACGCTTTAATAAATCATATCCTGCCCATTTTACATTACTGCTCAAAAGTTTGAGGTCAGTAAGAGTTTTAAAAAATATATTTTATTCAAGAAAGACATTAAATTGATCAAAATCAATGTATCATGGTTTCCACAAAAAAATACTAAGCAGCATAACCGTTTTTTACATTGATAACAATTAATTGTTTCATGAGCACCAAAGCATCATATTAGAATGATTTCTGAAATACCATGAGACACTGAAGACTAGAGTAATAGCTGCTGAAAATTCAGCTTCGCCATCACAGGAATAAAATACATTTGAAAATATATCAAAATAGAAAAAAATAATAAAAATAAATTGAAACAATATTTCACAATATTACAGTGTACTATAGTATGGAAGCCCATTTCTGCCACGGAATTAAAAATTGTAAAAAAAAAAAAAAAAAAAAAAAAAAAAAAAAAGGTAATTGCAACTTTTTTTTTTTTTTCACAATTGCAAGTTGACTTTTTTCCTCACAAATGTGAGTTTACATCTTACAATTCTGACTTTATACAGTTGTGGTCAGAATTATTGGAACCCTTGGTAAATATGATCAAAGAAGACTGTGAAAATTAACCTGCTTTGTTAATCCTTTTGATCTTTTATTTAAAAAAATCACAAAAAGCTAACCTTTCATTGGATAATAAGAATTTAAAATGGGGGGAAATATCATTATGAAATAAATGTTTTTCTCAAACACACGTTGGACACAATTATTGGCACCTTTTTATTCAATACTTTTTGAAACCTCCATTTGTCAGTTTAACAGCTCTAAATCTTCTCCTATAATGCCTGATGAGGTTAGAGAACACCTGACAAGAGATCAGAGACCATTCCTTCATCCAGAATCACTCCAGATCCTTTAGATTCACAGCTCCATGACGGTGCTTCTTCTCTTCAGTTCACCTCACTCATTTTCTACAGGGTTCAGGTCAGAGGACTGGAATGGCCAGCAGAAGCTTGGTTTTGTGCTCAGTGACCCATTTTTGTGTTGTTTTTGAGGTTTGTGTTTGGATTATTGTACGGTTGGAAGATCCAAACATGGCCCATTATAAGATTTCTAATAGAATCAGTCACTTATTGATTTTTTATCTGTTGGTATTTGATAGAATCCATGATGCCATGTGTCTGAACAAGATGTCCAGGACCTCCAGCAGAAATATAGGCCACAACATCAAAAATACAGCAGTATATTTCATTGTACACATGGGGTACTTTTTATCCCTGTGTTCACCAAACCCATCTTGAGTGTTTGCTGCTAAAAAGCTCATTTTTTTAGTTTCATCTGACCATAGAAGCCAGTCCCATTTGAAGTGCCAGTCCTGTCTGATAACTGAATATGCTGGAGTTTGTTTTTGGATGAGCTAGGAGAATTTTTATTGAAATCCTCCCAAACAACATGTGGTGATGTAGGGGCTGTTTGACAATTTTTTTTTAAGGTTTTCTGACCCCGAGACTCAACTATTTTCTGCAATTCTCCAGCTGTGATCCTTGAAGAGTCTTTAGCCACTCAAACTCTCCTTCTCACCGTGCATTAGGACGATATAGACACACGTCCTCTTCCAGGCAGTTTCATTACATTTTCTGTTGATTGGAAATTCTTAATTATTGCCCTGATGGTGGAAATGGGGATTTTCACTGCTCTAGCTCTTTTCTTAAAGCCACTTCACTAATTTGTGAAGCTCAATTATCTTTTGCTGCACATCAGAAATATATTCTTTGTTTTTTTCTCATTGTGATGGATGATTAAGGGAATTTGGGCTTTGTTTTCCCTCCTATTTATATTTCTGTGAAAAAGGAAGCCATGGCTGGATAATTTCATGTTCATAATCACCCTAGAGTGCTCAAAATTGTGAATATGAATGGGAGTATACTTCAGAGATATTTTACTCTTAAGAATTTCTAGGGATTCCAATAATTGTGTCCAACGTGTGTTTGAGAAAAACATTTATTTCATAATGATATTTCCCCCCATTTTAAATTCTTATTATCCAATGAAAGGTTAGCTTTTTGTGAATTTTTTAAATAAAAGATCAAAAGGATTAACAAAGCAGGTTAATTTTCACAGTCTTCTTTGATCATATTTACCAAGGGTTCCAATAATTCTGACCACAACTGTAACTCACAATTCTGTGTTATAAATTCAGAACTGCTAAATATTAATTCCCAATTCTGAAGAAAAAGTCACAATTGTGAAATAGAAAAAAAATTAGAATTGCGAGTATATATCTTGCAATTCCGACTTCATAACATGCAACTGCAACTTTATATCTCGCAATTCTGACTTTTTTCTGAGAATTTTGAGATATAAACTCACAATTGTGAGAAAATGTCAGAATTGTGAGATCAAAAAAGTCGCAATTACCTTTTTTATTTTTATTCAGTGGCGGAAACCGGCTTCTGTAGTTTACTATATTTCAATTGCAAAAATGCAGTCTGGGTGAGCATAAGAGACTTAATTCAAAAACATCTCATCGACCCCAAAACATTTCAATGGTAGTTTACATGTACAAAAGTCTTCAACAATTATATTCTCGTGATTTTTTTCCTGGCTTGAAAAAAAAAAAAAAAAAAAAAAAAGTTATTTCCAGGTTTTCACATGAATGCATAAATATACAAAATATGATAGGGTGACATGCATTTCTAACTACCTACGACTGATTCGAGTGACTGGATCACAAACCGTTTTAGAATCAGTTTACACCTAGCACAGTTTACATTTAGCGCCGACCAATTGTCACTGGTTGTTAATACCATGAGCAAATGACGGCAAAACGTATAACAAGAGGACAACAAAAGCAGGTCTGTAATACCTGCGTCCCCCTGCAGGTCTTTGGTCATGAGACAGCATGCATTAGTGAACTCTAGGGTGAGACAACACTCCACAGCAGGCTTCTGGCTCTCATTAGTTCTGTTACACAGTCAGCTAGCATTATCTGATCGCTTGACAATCAGTCCTCCACCAACACAGTTATCCAGCACACACGTCTTGTGTGGGAGTTTAAAGGTCTACTGGCTCACATTTCTGCAGTGAGCTGAATGGGTCTAAAAAATCATTGTGCAATGAACAAGATTTGAGCTGACAGCAAAGCTCTGTCCACAGAAAAGCGGAATTTGTCGATCTGATGAGATCACATGATCAAACTCCACTATTTACTGTCATTCTTTTTGCCCGTTGCAGTGCCAAAATTGGGCACAGCGGGCTGTTGTTAGTGGCCAGGCAGCACGCTGAAGCATGCAACACACGTTGGCACTGATACCTGGACCCAAACTGAACCCTTGAAAAATCCTCCTCTTCCTCCAGTTCTTCATCACTGCTGTCCTGAGGCAAGTCGGACAGGGCGAAGAAGAGGAGGGAGAAAGGACTGGTGTGGCCATGGTGTGTGAATGGAAGCAGACAGATAGACTGAATAAAAACACAAAGACTATAAAAGATACAACGTCACATCTAACAGGGTGTAAAAGGTACCTAGAGGGCATCCGGGCAGCTAGCGCAGTCCTTCTGGCCATAGTGCTGGGAGAGCCGGGGAGGATGGGGAAAGGCATGGAGGTGTGGGTGCTATGGTGTCTGGGGGAAGGGCTGGAGGGTATACCTGAAGTTGTAGGGGGGGTAAGCATACCAGATGGAGTAGATCTGGGGCTTGGGCTTATGGGGATGGACAAGCTAAGGGAGTAGGGCCTGTATCTCTGGGAGATGGGCAGAGGGGCGGATGGAGAGGGAGGTGGAAGGCTGGTGGGAGGGCGAGAGACAGGAGGACTTGGGGGAACCGGGAGGGCGGCTGCAGAAGCCAGTGGGACAGATGGAGCACTCATTCTGGCAGAGCTCAGAGCGAGTGGGTTTGGGCTACAACCATAAAGACTGAAAACAACAAAGACATTGATGAAAATGAAGGCGGAAACACAGGAGGAGGAAATCAAGAATGTGAGACAAAAGGTTGTAGGTGGATGTTTGCACTGGTGGCCAAAAGTTTGGAATTATTAAGATTTTTATTTATTTATTTTTTTAAATAAGTCTCTTCTGCTCAGCATGGCTGCATTTTTTTGTTAAAAATACAGTAAAAATGGTAATATTGTGAAATATTACTACAATTTATAATAACTGTTTTAATATTTTTAAATGTAATTAATTTTTGTGATGGCAAATGTAAATTTTTAGATTTTTTTAGTCATTGTTGAATTCAGTGTCATACAAATCAAAAATCATTCTAATATGTAGAATATGGTGCTCAAGAAACATTTCTTATTTTTTATCAATGCTGAAAACACTGTTTTTGCTGACCAATAATAACTGAGCACCAAATCAGCATATTTGAATGATTTCTGAAGGATCATGGGACACCGAAGACTGGAGTAATGGCCTCTGATTTCAGCTTAGCCATCACTGGAATAAATTACATTTTAGAATATATTAAAATAGAAAAAGTTTCTGTTTTCTGTATTTCTGTTTTTGCTGTATATTTTAAAATACATTCTATTAAATGCAGTCTTGGTGAGCATAAGAGACTTCTTTCAAAAACATTTAAAAAAATCTTAATTAGTCCAAATTTTGGGCCACCAGAGTAGGTGGATACATAATTCCTTTTAAGAGGAGAGGTTGTCAGCTATCACGCTTGCCTGGAAAGAGAGCTGGCACCAAATGAACCAGTGCATGGCATCATGGGACTGCCGCTCTGACTGGAGGGTGGGATGAGAGTCAGGTGACGGTCCGGGGATCTGGCAGCGGTAATTGGCTGAGATGTGGCGGTCAAGCTGGCGAATGGGTTACAGTCACGTGATCGGGTGGACATCATTAGAGCCTCCATTAAAATCTGTCCGATCAGGTCTTTGAAGTCAGAGTAAACTAGAAGAAAGCACAGTGCAATTCAATTCCAGAAAAATCTGAATTCTCTGTCTTACACCCTCTGTTACTTTCTGTCCATACCATCCCTAGGGTTCTTCTGGAATTCAGCAGCAAGTGAGGGGAGGAAGATGACATCACGGTCCTGCTCCTTCCAAGAGACACGCAAGATCTTACAGATGAGGTGCAAAGCCTGCTCTTCAGAGACGTCAGAACTGGATGAGGAATCCTGCAAATATTAATTCAGCACAGGTCACTTACAAATACTTTAGATTGGTGGTTCTCAAACTTTATGACTCGACCCCATTGTCCAGCACATTGTTTATTGGTATCAGCCGATATTGGATACTGGAAAAATAGAGAAAATGATCACACACTTCAAGATTACCTTTGCTATCATCTAAGGGTGCTTTCACACCCGTCTCATTTAGTTCGGTTGAATCGCACTAGAGTTCGTTTTCCCTCTTGGTGCGGTTCATTTGGGCAGGTGAGAATGCATCAATCACACTCGGGAGCGCACCAAAAGTGGATCAAACAAGCGTACAGAGACCTCCTTGAAGAGGTGGTCTCGGCACGCTTTTAAACGAACCCTGGAGCGGTTCGTTTGTGGTGAGAACGCGATCCGACCTCAAACAGACCCAACTGTAAAAGAACTGCGCATTTTTGGACTAAACCAGCTGCCGTAGTCAGCTGCGCTGTGCATTATGGGATGAGGAAGTGTTTGTTGACAGTTTGCAGTTTAGCATGGCAGGTCGCGGACAAACTTGGGGTTGTGAGGAGGTGCGGAGCCTCATAGAAATTTGGTCTGATGACCATATCAATTTTCCCGCACGCTCTTTCTGACCAATCGAAAAGCAGTTTAGGGAACGCGTTCAAAGACACATCTAGCCAACAAGTGAAGCGGATGTTGTCACATGACTGCATTTTGGTTCGTTTCAGCTGGTTCGGACCAGAGCAAACAGTGTGGTGTGAAAAGGAACCAAAACGCCTAAAAATAGCTACAATGTATAATTTTTTGCCTTTGGTCTGGACTCAAAGTTCATTATTAAAAACACTAATACCCTGTAAAATGTTTTTTTTTTTTTTAAGACAAATAGTATAACAATTTAATATGCTACTTATCCGTTATTGGCCATTAAATAAAAATAATTATTTTTTTCATTAGTGCATCTGGTTACCTTTTCAGCCAAGTTCCTTTTCTCTCTGCGATCACTGTCTTCCACCTCCATATTCTCAATTCCTGAGTCCACATCTACTTGGGACATGCTGTAGACCACAAAGATAAGATCTAGCTCAAATAGCAGTTCAACTCTTTAACTGTCAAAAAATATATCTTTAGCACTGTATAACGGTACAATGGAAGATACAAAAATATACATTCATTCATTCATATAAAGGTACAACGGAAGATACAAAAACTATGCAGCTACTGATAGAGAGGGTTAACTTAATATATAAGTTGTATGTATTTATCTTTATATGCACTTCAGAAATTATGTAGCTGGAGTACAAAAGCATTTGCAATCCAACAGTAGAGAGATTCTGCAGATTAAAGAGACTACTTGAAGAGAGATACAATACTTCATCTCCAGTACAATCTCAGTTTGAGCGGTTACGTCATGCTCTATCTTTGATTAGGAGTGTAGAGAGGACAAAGGTCCACGGCTGTCTCTCACCTCTTCTCGCAGGAGGCTGTGTCAATGTCCATGCTCTGAGAGCGGGACAGGGATTGGGACTGCGTCTCCAGGCTGTTAGATGGAGAGCTAGAGAGAGAGCTGACCCCTTCGCTGCTCTGGCTGCGGTAAGCAACCCCTACGGTAATGGAAAGCACAAAAGGAAGCACAGTGTTTGAGTAGGAACCTGCAGATTGTGTCATGGAAAAAATTGGCTAAGCTGTAATCAAGCTCAAGAAAAACTTTCTAAAACTTTAATGGCTGGAATACAAACCAAATAGTTAAAGTTTAACTAAA
This sequence comes from Barbus barbus, assembly GCF_936440315.1. Taxonomy (NCBI): domain Eukaryota; kingdom Metazoa; phylum Chordata; class Actinopteri; order Cypriniformes; family Cyprinidae; genus Barbus; species Barbus barbus. The sequence goes on from NC_136718.1 coordinate 17,382,183, forward strand.
GAACATTCATTTTGAATAATCGAACAAGCAATGAAAATGGCTCTCTAAATCTCACTAAATCTTCCAAGGTTTGTAAACACTTGTCTAGAAATCTGGACCTCTTTTACCTAGAAAATAAGCAGAGAGTTAGAGGGGGAAAAACTAAATCTACATCAGCAATTGTTGAAGCACATATCAGTGCAGTACAGTGAATCAATGTAAATTTTAAAACAATATCAATTAAATTAATCAGTGGCATTGTTAGGATCCTTATTTTCATTAAGAAATAAAATATTTTTATTAGGTGATAATCATATTGCTAAATATTAAATTATGCAAACATGCAATTACATTTTTTTCACACTGATGAAGCCCTATTTCACAGGCAAAATTTAGTCACTTCAACAGAATTCACACTTTCAAGAATTTGGTATCAGGACAAAAGATTTCCTCAGATGGCCTTTGCATCACCTTCGGGGTGGTCAAGTGAATTCTGCCATGTTGACCAAAAGAAAGTTGCTTGGTTTGAAAGCGTCTTCTGTGTCAGCTATGTCATACATATTAACAATGGACAGTTTTTTAAATCTGCAAATTTTGCAAATATTTCAATGCAATAATAACATGGTTATGCTGTTGATAAAACTGCAATGCAAGAATATGGTTAAAGAAATACAGAAAGGCATGAATAATCATAATTCGATATGCAAATCTATGTTATACAAATCTGTGTTATACAGACATCCAATTATAATTAAAAATGTAATTATTAAATTGATGTCGGTTAATATGGTCAATATAAGTCAATGGGAGATTTTCAAAATTGCATTTCAGTATTCATTAGAAATATTATGTTTACAAAACAAACCAGCCAAGACTAAAATAATTAACAAAAAAAACAAATACACAGTCTCTAAGTGGTTTGGGATGTATTAACAGCAGTCATTTATTACTTGGGGTTAAAGGTCAACAACAAACCTAACCAGAATGTTTAAAGGATAATAATAGAGGAGTGAATGCACTGGACCTGGTTTCTGTCTTATGACTGATTTTATATCAATGCTGTACGTTCCAGAAAGAAGCTACAACAAAGAGCAGACTTGTGCTAAAACAGCTTTTTCATGTAACTGTGGATATTATGTGCTTAAAGACCTAGAATAATGCGTGGTAGTGGGCACAGGACATAGTTGTTTCCAATGACAACACACACCAGCTCAAAACACTTATTCAATCCCCTATTTCAGTTTAGCAAGGCTCCAAGGTAATTAAGTATGCAAACATAAAGTATGTTTTTTAAAAGAACAGTAGATCACAGCCAAAAACCAAAAAGACAAGCAAAACTTGTTTTGATCAAATGTGTGATAATGAAAACGAATGTACAAAGAAACAAATTAGCATCTTCCAAAATCAACCAATACAGCTTAATTTGAATGTGATGTCTTCCGTCTCAATATATAACACAATGTAATTACAGAAGTTTTACAGCTCATCTAGAGAATAAAAGCCTGAAGGTCCTTAGACTGTGAAAATGAAACTAAAGAAGAACTTTACCACATGGCACACTGACATTTAACATAGCCTTGCCTGTCTATGTGGCCTTATTTAAACCCTGGCCAAGGCTGTACCACCTCCATGACTGTGCAATTTTTCCATGGCAAGACACAGTGAGCCAAAAATCACTTACCTTGATATCAACACTGATCAAAAAATATCTTTAAAACAAGGCCATCGATTCAATCACTATAGTCAAGTACAAACCTGAGTATTAAAGCTTCATCCACACAAGATTACAAACTGGCCACTTAGACCCTCAATATTATTACATTGGTAATTTTATCCTCAACATTTTATACTAAGACATGATTACAGTCATAGTAATTTTTTATTACAATGAACCTACAATGGGACTTCAAATACTACTCACACCTGTGTCCATAAAATACCCAATTTTTACAATTAATAACACTGAATGGAATGAACTGGGACACAGCAGGAGAGCTGCCTGCAACCTAATGGATAACTCTTTATAAAACTGCATTTATTGATTAAGTCAGGTGCAATATAAAAATGTATGCCTTCAAAAATTCCCCTGAAGACAAAGGCTGCATCTGAAACCAAACAATCTGCTTGTAAAAATTAAAATAAGGGAAATTCCCATGTTCTGAAAGTAAGAATATAACATTTTATTCTCTCAATTATACATTATCATTTAAAAGTTTGGGATCAATAATAGTAATGGTTTTATAGCAGTAATAATGCCATTTTTCATCAAAAATACATTTAAAACTAGTTTTCTATTTGAATACATTTTAAAATATAATTTATGCAATGGCAAAGCTGAATTTTCAGCATCTATTACTCTAGTCATCAGTGTCACGTGATCCTTCAGAAATCCTTCTAATATGCTGATTTGCTGCTTAGGAAACATTTCTTATCATCAATGTTGAAAAAAGTGTTGTGTTGCTTAATATTTTTGTGGAAACCGATACATTTATTCCCGAATTCTCTGATGCATATAAAGTTCAAAAGAACTGCATTTGAAATTGAAATATTCTGCAACATTTTAAACATCTTTGCTGTCACTTTTAATCAATTCAATGCATCCTCGCCTGAACGTCTTTGAATGATAAAGTCAACACAGCACTTACCCGAGGCCCCCATAGGAGAGGTGGCAGGGGTGACATTTTGGGCATTTAGGCCCAGAGTGTGAGATGAAGCTGGTGGGACAGGCTGTGATGAGGCCCCGGAGGGCCCTGGCAAGGGTCCTGGGGGAGTTTCTCTCTGTGGGGATGTCAAAGGGGTGCTGAGGGGGGTGCTGGGCTGTGACGTCTGCCCTCCGGCTAACCGGGCAAGTCGCCTTCTACGGATCTAAACAAAGCAGATTAATTACAATTTAATCTAATTACAAATCAATAATGAGCAATAGTTTACAGTCTGATGACATTAACTGCTCTTCGTTGGTAAACACAAGGGCAGACCTTTAAAAGCAAAGAGGGAATTTATACCATTTCACACGCTTTTAAGGCAAACAGCAGGATGTATTTAAAGTCCTAAAGCCGTCATTATTTTAAGCAGTGACGAATCAGCTCTACACAACTGGGTGAGTCATTTGAGATGGAGAAGGCCTCAGCTTCCACAGCAAATACTGTCAGTGAAATGGCAAGGATGTAAAAAAAATGCATGACTTGAATCAAAACTGAAAAAAAAGAGGTAAAAACCAGTTTGAATTAGCAAAGGATGATGCACTTCAGTTCACAGACATAATACTTCTGCAACTCACATTCAATTGTATATTATTTAAGATTTACACGGAACAGCTAAAATGGTATCTAACACAATAAATGCAATTATAAATCAATATCACAGCTTATTTTAAAAATGTATATCAGCTCTGGCTGAAATTAAGATCCAAGGTAAATGGCCGACATTCATGATTTAAAAATCAAAATTGTTTTAATTATCTATTTTGTGTATTTATTATCTATTTTAAATCAATACATTATTGACTATTAGTTTAAATTAACATAAAACAGCTGATGAAAAACAGCTTGAACCAGCTTAAGATGGCTCCCAGCTAGACCAGCTCAAAAGTGAGACCAGCAAACCCGCATAGACTGGTTTAAGATGTTTTTCAGGTCAGAGCTGAGCAGAGTTTGGTCTTAATTTACAGCAGAACTAAACAAAGCCCTGACTGTAAATACACACCAGGGTCATACAGCAATATCCACCAGTGCCAAATAACAATATCTAAAACCTGAAACCAAGGGATAAAATGCACTTACAATCAATTGTACCATAAAATACTGCGTTTTTTCGAGTTAAAGCAAAGGTTTTAAGCTTCAACAGCTGACCCCTTGATAAATATACTGACCTGACGCCTGACAAAATCTTGTTGCGCATGATTTCATCTCCTAAACCACATGCCATTTAATCAAATGCATACCCTTGTGAAAGCTAACCTTGATAATTGCACTTTTTATTACGACTGTAAGTTAAATTGACCAAACATCTGGTCCAAGATGATTTTTATTTCTTCACACGACAGTCTTTCAGCCATTTTGGATTCCCAGTGAAGAAAATCTTCACAAAATAAATTTTAACTTGTCAACTGGTTACACGCTCCCCAGCGACTGAAAACGACGAGGATGTTATGTTAATTGTGAAAATAAGAAAAAAGCAGATGATCGAGGCTTGTGGCAGATGCAGCTTATCAAACGTATCACTTGCTAACGAGCAGACTGGAAATAACCTCCATATTCTCATTTAATTCACTTCTATATCGGCGCTTAAGTGGCTCAATATGAGATTCATATCATAGCCTCATGTTTCCAAGCGAAATAAATTTAATCTGGATATACTGAGCTGTTGATTAGCCGGTGTCCTGTTAGCTTATCCCATCATTACTGCGATTGAAAAAGAAGGTGATAATGACAAGCCAATAAGCCTTTAATAATACACAAAAACACAACAGTCATGCCATAATAGAAGCAGTTTCGACTGGAAATACACTAAACTGTGTGAAAATAGCCGTACCTCTTCAGGACTGAGCTGCTCCATTGCCTTTCTTTTAATTTTCAGCTTAATTACGTTGCTAGCCAGTCAGCTAGCTTCCTTATAAACACCAAAAGTGCATAGTCTGAACCATAAAACAAATAGCAGTGAGCTGTGATTGTCAATTGTTAAATCTTTATATTAAAACATCAAACGCGCGTGGCTGATTTTTTTTCCCCCGATCGGGAAGGGTTATCGTCGGTTTCTGTTAAGAATGAAACAAACACAAAAGTATTATTCGTCAAAACACCGACGCGGCCATTTTGGATCTGGAGTCACGTGACGCGAGATCGACACAGTCCAGGCTGCGGCAGTTCAGGAAACTGATTTCACTGCTGAGGCGACCTCAAGGGACTTGTTTTCTTCACAACCAAGTCGTATTAGGTTGAATAAAAGGCTTCTCGTATATCCTATGCAGCTATTATATAGCTTACAAAGGATTAATCATGACAGCAATTCTATTCACGCTTGAATAAATAAATAAAATATATTGCATCATTTGGATTCGCTTGATATCTTTATCTGTTTCTTTATCGGTTAATTAGATTTTTGTGAAGTTTATTATCTTTCTGCTTCATTTGTTAATTTAATCATCCCCAAGATAAAGACGCCACAAACCAGGGATTTCACAATAAGAAAACAAAGTAGGCTATTTTTTTCATACTACTCATTTTTTTTTTCAAAGTATATTAGTAATTTGTTTTGTAAATTGGCCGAATGACTGTTTGTATTTGCTGTTGTTGTTTTAAAAAAGAGAGATGATAGTTTTTTGCTTAAAATTCCTAAAAGAGACATTACAACCCAGTATTGGCAAATAAACACACAAAGTATATTATAACTTGTTTCAGAGTTTATTGCACAATAAGGGACATTCAAGTAATTGAACAAGGTTTTGAATTCAAGTAACTGGATGAACAAAGTGTGCATATTTAGCTGTCACATACATAAACAAAACTGTAAATCTTAACAAGATTATAAAAATAAACAAAAATATTCAAAAGGAGGCACAGTCCTTAGTCTAATTCTAGTGAAAAAATTATTCTGGCTTGCAGAAACACAGAAGCACATTATAGATTGCAAAATGTATGTGAATGTGGTTCTTGTATTACATGTAAACATGATTAGGCAATGGTGGCACAACTATTGACAACATCCAGTGTTTCCAGTGAGTTAACTGCTGTTGACCTGAGTTCTGTTTGTTCGTGGTCTTATGACGTCCTCTGGTGGCATTATACATCATGCTCCTAGACGCTATGGCTCAGTCTGCAAGCCTCTCACTGAATGGAATTGATTAGTCAGGCTTTGAGGCAGAAGTTGAAACTCATGGTTCTCCTTCTTGCATCGTATTCCTCTGACTTCAACAGCTTTGTTTACATCAATACACCTTTTCTCACAGTAAGCGCCACAGAAGGACCTCAAACAACCCGTTTGAAAACTTGCTTGCAGACTTGATCTTCACAGTGCAACTCCTATAATGGGTTGAGACGTATGATTATTTGTGCATCACATTAACATGTATTACAGATTTTTATAGTGTAAGATGCTTAATTTCACACTTACCAAATGGAGTTTGTCGTCCTCGATCCAGTGTGCCCAAAATCTGTTCTTCTTCTCACCCTTTTGAATGCACACCAACTTGTTCCCCTCCCATGTCACCAGAGACTAGACAAATAGATTTAGGTTTAATTTCAAACAGTGCATTAAGTGCATTCTCCATATTGTCTTTCCAGCAAACATTTGTATTCAAACAGCCTAAAGGGCTGTCTGTGTTCTTGTGTAGTAAGACTGTCAGTTTTCTACTATGAAATATATTCTATTAAATGTAATGAAAATAAATAAATAACATAACACTTAATTTCACCGTGTTACATGTAATTACTATAGTAATTATGTGTTGCAATATAATGATAAAACTTTGTAATACCTTGCAGTGTCTGGCATCCAGCCCCTTGGTGAACTCTTCGAACCCATCATTGACTCTGAAGGAGAACGTGTAGTTTCTGAAGGTGCTGAGAGTCTTGATGATATATTGATCCCCTACCTGCTCGATCACTTTACGATGTTTTAGCTTCAGGGCAATCTTGCGGGTGTACAGACTGATCCCTGTGAGAAGACAAAGGTTAGGATCTATTATTCCTGACACACATTAAACAAATGGAATAATATAATATAATATAACGTGCAATTTGTCAGTTTTAGCAACAGAATTATGAGCAATTATTAAATTCACAGGACAAAGAATGCACTCTTACCTAAAGCAATCATGTATCCCTCAAAGTTGACATTGCTCACCATGTCCCAAGTACCACAGAGGCTTACAGGCATTTTGTTAAACGTCTGCAAATTATTCCAGTAGAAAACAAGGTGCAAGGTATGACAGACAGAAGGATTCCCAGCACTTATATGTGTTGTTTGCCGAGTGGGCGGTGCTTAGTAGTCTACGTATAGCGGTATAGGCTATCCATTACAAGATATTCACACTCATTTTACTTTCGTTAACTTTGTTTGCATGCCTTCAATTTTTCTCGTCTTCCTTGTAACTTGAACAAAGGTTTCTTAAGAGCAAAAAAAAAAAAAGTTCCATTACTATCAAGTGTCCCACATACATCATCATCACATGAGGGCCACAAAGAAAAACAATTACTGTGAATTTCTTAAAAGATGATAAGTATAGAGACCGAAACTTACTATTTTTAGCATGTGAGGATGAATAGGTGTTAACTACAATTGAATTCAGTGACATTATATGGATAAAATAAATCTGCTTAAAATGTAGGCTATTGTGGATAATCTCTATAGCCTAAGTTTAAGACATCTTTTATCTCTCACATTACTGATTAAACAAATCTGATCACAATAAATAAAACTACAAGGTGTCAAATGTGACTTGGAAGTGCATATTACACCTGCTGTTTTTATTACATGCAAATGTCATCAACCAAAGTGACTCCATCAATGAAAGACCCATTCATTTTATCAATGAATGCAAAAAATCTTTCAGTCACATGAGTTTTGGGAGTTAGGGAAACTCAGGTAATGTCCTTTTCATGTTTAGTATTTCTAAATTTTACCAGGTCACGAGGACATGCCTGAGGGAGAATATTAGATGACAATGGATATGTTTAAGTGTGACCTTCACAGGAAACAAACTATTTCACCATATGCAAGGCAGAAAGGAAGTTTCTGTGTAATCATGTTATCCCTGGGAATTCCCACTTATTTAGTCTGTGTGCGCTAAAACAAAAGGCCTCATATATTAGCACTGATCTAACAGGTCTTCAGATTAAGATCATGTTCTGTAACTATGGAAAAGCTTGTAAGAGCTTCACTGTCAAACTGCTGTTCTCCACATGCCAAGATGTCAGCATTAAAACACAGATAAAACAATAGCTGATGTTTAAATGCTCAGAGCAAATGTTCTCACTTGTCAAATAAATGTCACTGAGCAAATGTTGTTATACAAGTATTTTGTTTTAAAGATTACAGATATGTATTTTAATTAAAAAATTTTATGCATTTAAGTACAGAGTAATATAATTAAATACATGTACTTACTATATGTATAGGGTTAGTTGCATGTAATTATGCATAATCCTCAATAAGTACATGTAACGTGTAACAAGGGCACCTTAAAATAAAGTGTTACCAAAAGAGAAAAAGATGATTGTAACCAGATTTTTAATGCATTAGCACCCAAATGGAAGAACATTTATTCGAGGCAAACAGTGAACTTAAAACTCAAAAATAATTGATAAAGAGTCCTCTTCTAAAAGTGATTTTCTATGTTTGGCAGTGAACTACAATATAAGTATTTATATGAATGTATCAATCTTTATTCAAATCAAATCCAAAAATATTTCACAAAATTCATCATATTATTTATCATACTGAATCATTCATGATACAATGCAAAGCAATCACTCACAACCAAATGAGTTCAAGGAAGCAAAATTAACTATGAATCAAGTGTAAGTCAAGTCCTGTGGGTAACAGACCAGCCCTCCATCAAAGACCACTAACAGAACAAGAAACTAGCTCAAGAGCAGCAGAACATTAGTCTAGGTAGTGCTAGTGTATCTCTGAAAAGGGGCGAGGACAGCATCAGCATTCTTCTGCTCGCTCTCAGCGCTATACAGACTGTGTTCTTGAATGTAGCGCACCACAGGGTCAGGCAGCAGGTAACGGACACTTTGACTTCTGCGTAGGGCACGGCGAACATGGGTGGCTGAGATCTCATTGGTCACCCATTCCCGAACCGTATGGATGTTCTTACGGTGTTTGTATAGCACATCAGACTGATTGATAAACTTCTCAGGGTCACTGCCACATCTGGTGATGCACGCCATACCGTAGCGACCCACTATCTCCTCAATGTCCTCTGGCTTCCAAAGGTTGGGGACACCAAATGACTCCAGCACATCAGCACCACACAGGAGGTTCAGGTGAGGGGTGTCTAACAATGATACACATCATATTAGTGATAGTGACTGCTTTAATCATGGATCTTTTTTATGAAAGCCATGAGTCACTTGAAAAATGTGCTCCTTTTAAAAGCCATATGGGCAAGCCAACACTATATGTGACTATGGACTACAAAACCAGTCATAAGGGTCATTTTTTACAATTGAGATGTATACATCATCTGAAAGCTGAACAAATAAGCTGTCCATTGATGTATGGTTTGTTAGGATAGGACAATCTGGAATCTGAGGGTGCAAAACAATCAAAATATTGAGAAAATCGCCTTTAAAATTGTCCAAATGAAGTTCTTAGCAACGCATATTACTAATCAAAAATTATGTTTTGATATATTTACAAAATATCTTCATGGAACATGATCTTTAGTTAATATCCTAATGATTTTTGGCATAAAAGAAAAATTTATAATTTTGAACCATAGAATGAATTGTTGGCTATTGCTACCAATATACCCGTGCTACTTATGACTTATGAATTATGACTTAAGGTTTTGTGATCCAGGGTCACATGTTAATTACAGTATGGTTAGGTTATTCTACTGCAAATAAATATTATTAAAGCATGAAGACAAAATATATAGAACATAATAGAATGCTGCAGCAAAATAAATTATATTTTAGCTTATTTTAAAAAACTAAATAAATAAGTTGCACTACTGTTTAAAACTTTGGAGTCATGAAAATAAAAAAATAACTTAATCAGCAAGAATACACTAAATCAAAAGTGACAGTAAAAACATTTATACTATTACAAAAGATTTAGATTTCAATTAAATACTATCCTTTTGAACGTTATATTCAAAGAATCCTGAAAAATCATGTTTCCACAAACATTTCACAGCAACTGTTTTCAACATTAATATTAAGAAATATTTCTTGCACATCAAATCAGCATATTAGAATGATTTCTGAAGGATCATGTGACACTGAAGCCATCAAAGGAATAAATGACTTTTGAAAGGATATACAAATGGAAATGAGGTATTTTCAAATTGTAATAACATTTTACAATATTAGTGTTTTTAATGTATTTTTTGATCAAATAAATGCAGCCTTTGTGAGCATAAGACTAATTTTTAAAAACATAAAATCGTTTAGACCCCAAACGTTTGACAGGTAGTTTTCATATGTGTATATATATATACGCATTTTATATTTTACAGTTTTCATATTATATTTGTATATAATTATGTAATATTTAAATTTAATATTTTTGTATTATATTTTACAAAAATAAACTTATTTAAAGTATATATTATATATATAATAAACTTTGTTTAATTTTTTTTTACAACTCATTTAATAAAAAAACAACAAAACAAAAACACTAAATTGTGTTACAAACATGTAAATACAGATTAAACAGTTTCATTTTAGTATATTGTTTGGACCAGTGACTGCTGTAAAAATCAGTGCTTACTGGAAAATCCAGTAGCAAACACTGTCTGTTCTCAGAAAGCATTTCTCCTTTTTCACTTCATTAGTTGTTTCAATTCTCACTTATTGCACCTATACATTTGCTTCAAAGTGTTCCACTTGCAGAGGAATGCTGTCAGACAGTGCTGAGAGATGCAGATTGTGCTGAACTGTGTAAAGTCTCATAAATATACCTCGCTGTACATTGTTTCTCTGCTGTCCCGAGGGCACAACAGCCGTTCATTTTATTGCTTGTTGTAAGGTATTGTGACAGAGTGGCATTCTAAGATAAACACCCTTTTAACTGCTCTGAGCTGTAGGAACATTTATCCTGTTTTTTATTATTATTATTTTATCATACCTTCTTTTGTGTTAATATAAGAAGAGCTCTGAGAAATGATTGTATTTTGCTCCCGCTTTCTCCTCTTCCCACACCTCACTGTATCCACCTCATCAATGTTGTTCTCACTGGAAATACGTTCTGCATGGTGCCTAGTAAAGATCAGAATAATCGTATTAAATATCAATTTGGCATAATTGACGTAGTAGCACATCAAATATGGCGTCCAACTACACAAGATCAGATGTGACATGGAACTCATGCAAAGATAGAAAACACTACAATTCTAGCAAAACAAAACAGGTGTGTCAGATTTATCTTTTACTTCACCCAAAATGAAATGTTCACTGAAATCACATGATCTTAAGATGTTCCCACCGAACTACTTTGGCTGTCTCCACCCACTCCGGCTGCTGGCTCTCCCAGTCATCCACTGTGATCCAATCAGAGTTCAGCGTGGCTAGTCTAGCCATCTCTAACCGATGGCAGACTTCAATCAGACCTTTCTTTTTATAGCCATCTCCAACTGGAGAGATTATGCCTTTCACCACTCTGTATCTTCCTAAGTCCACAAAAAAAGTGATGTATGTTAAATATGCATGTTTGAAGAGTGATAACACAATAATAATATAGATTCACATTAAAGTTCACCCCCAAAAAATTACATTTTGTTATCATCACTTACTCATCCTCATGTTGTTCCAAACATGTATGAATTTTATTTCTAACATAACACAAAAGAAGATATTGCAAAGAATATTGGTAACCAAACACTTGTTGGATTTATTGACATCAACAGAATTGTTTTCCATACAATGGAGGTCAACTGCTCGGTTGTTCTTTTGTGTTCAATAGCATTAGAAAAATCTCATACAGGTTAGGAACAACTAGTGAGTAAATGATGACAGCATTTTCATTTTTGGGTGAACCAGGCCTATACCTGTAACACATTATTCATTTAAAACATACCAGTGTCTTCAAGGTGATCCCGAGCCAGTTCGAACATACGCAGGTGCATGTTTGTGATGGGGTTGAAGGACCCACATGCCAGCAGCACCACTTTGGTTTTCTCTTGTGATGACATTGATCATTATCAAAAATGCTGTCTGCAGAAAAAAGTCATCTAGACAAAAATATATAGACAACATATTTTATATATAATTTATATATAATATTTATATATAACACACGTATACAAACTATTACTAATAATAAAGGTTTGTTTCTGGTTGTATTGTTGTTGTAACTAAATATAAACATTAAATTAAAACTTTTATATCAACTAAATCTTGTTTCAGGTGTCAAAAGTGTAGGTAGTAGTAAGATGTAGCATTACTACTATAGTTCATGAGGAAATAATCATGAGGTTAATAAAATCCTATTCAAACGGGTTTATGAATGATATTCTATACAATAAAACGCCATTTCACAAATATGCGCACTAATATGTTATGAAAGCAGGACTAAACGCGTTTACTTCTTACCAATTCAACAAACTTGCTGTGTTTTAGCGAAGTCCCTCGACTATTCCAGGGTATTCTATAGTCTTTGGTTTCAGTAAGACTACACCGCAACAGATGCAACGAAATATTGCTCTATAGTAAACAAACAGACCGACAAAATGTGAAGTTGTTAAAAATATTAGTATTTTAGCATTGTTGTGATAGCATTACTGTGGAGCAAATGCTGAATGCGCGTGGACCATGCGCAATTTATGAAGTGTTCAGAATGTGTTCATGATAATCAACTCTGCGCAGAGTTTACGCAGAAAAGCCATTGGATTTCTAGTGAAGATAAATAGTGCAAGCAAACCACACCTTAGCAACTGGACTTAGGAACTTAAATCTTATTGTAATTTTGTCTTTATTATTTGGACGTTTTTGAAGGTAAAAGTACGGGTGAGAGTTACTACTTGATTCACGTAAAACAACGTCGTTTAGGACTCTACAGTTCGTACATTTGTTTGTTTTGATATATTTTAGAGCAAGCTAAGCTAACTGCGCAGTGAGAGAGAATAAAGCAGGCTGACAAAAGAATGTGATTTATTTAATGTATTCATGGATGTGATACCAGATCTGTCATGGTTAACTAGCTTAAATAACAGTATTTACCCTGATACAGCCAACACTGCATACTAATTCTGATCAGTTCAGTTCAAATACCTGGGTGGATATCAGATCATATCAGCTGTGACATTCACACATGTAGCAACAGTAGGAAATGCCTTGTTGTGGATGAAAAGATGGTGCTGAAATGTGATTTGTGCCGGTTATTTATTTAAAAAGATAAAGAATGGCTTCTAGAGGGGCATCAGAAACAAGCAAGCTGAGACAAAACATGGAAGAACAGCTGGACCGGTTAATGCAACAGCTCCAGGATTTAGAGGAGTGCAGGTAATGGCATCCCACCCGTTCTCTATAACACATCTCCACATTCAGTTATATGCACAAAATTGATTTTTGATTTTTTTTTTCTATTGCAGAGAAGAACTTGATGAGGAGGAATATGAAGAAACCAAAAAAGAGACACTAGAACAGTTGAGCGAGTTCAATGAGTCATTAAAGAAGTTGATGTCTGGGAATATGACACTAGTTGATGAACTGGGGGGAATGCAACTGGTAAAAATTTCGATTTTATTGTATTAAAGTTCACATGTGACCCTGGACCACAAAACTTTCCATTGATGTATGAATTGTTATGATAGGACAATATTTGGCCAAGTTACAACTATTAGAAAATCTAGATTCTGAGGGTGCAAAAAAATCAAAATATTGAGAAAATCACTTTTAAAGTTGTTCAAATGAATGTTACTAATCAAAAAATAAGTTTTGATATATTTATGGTAGCAAATTTACTAAATATCTTCATCGAACAGGATCTTTACTTAATATCCTAATGATTTTTGGCATAAAAGAAAAATCGATCATTTTGACAATGAATTGTTGGCTATTGCTACAAATATACCCGTTTTGTGGTCCAGGGTCACATATATATATGTGTGTGTGTGTGTTTTGTTTTGTTTTTCTGTAAAAAGACATCTACACTGATGTCTACTGGTATAATTAATTATGCATGCTGAGAGATCATTTATTTCTCAGGCGATCCAAGCTGCCATCAGTCAGGCATTCAAGACGCCAGAAGTCATTCGGCTGTTTGCTAAAAAGCAGCCAGGGCAATTGAGGACAAGGCTGGCTGAGGTGACAAGCACATGTTAACATTTTCAAATGTGCAAATATATATGCAAAGACTTAAATATGTTCATATGATACTGTATGAATTCAGATGGACCGTGATGTGATGGTTGGAAAGCTCCCTCGAGATGTGTACACTCAGCAGAAAGTGGAGATCCTCACGGCTCTGAGAAAACTTGGCGAGAAGGTGAGAGGGCAATTATTGACACATACTCTTGCATCTATTTCTAGACTCACGTCAAAACCATTTCTGATATCTGTAAACTGCTTGAATGCACAGCTGACAACAGAGGATGAAGCGTTTCTTGCTGCAAATGCTAGTGCCACTCTGAGCCACTTTGAGAAGGTGACTGCGAGCCTAGGTAAGATGAGAAGCAGCTAATTATGACTATTGAAGCATATTTTGCTTAATACCTCTTTAATAATCAAATGTATCTTACCTTTTTAGGATCTGAAGATAAGATAATGGCATTGGCCAGTTCTGGAGTTGGGAAAACCCCGACATAAAGGTTTGCTAGGATTGACATTTATTGCGAGTGTGGCCTAAACGCTGTCCATCCATTTTACAGTATTTATAGTCATTTTTTTTAAACAATGGTTGCGAATCGCGATTTGTACATTTAGGAACAGAACTGTCAGATGGCATCATGTGGTCACAACCTAAAGTATGTACATTAGGATTCATCAGACAGTTACATCCTACACATTTTATGTTTGATTGTACATTTTGATTTGGGTACAGTGAAAAAAAGTGTTTACAATTTTAGTGAAATGTCTTTAACATTTATAAAAGCTCATTTTAGAATAGTTATTTTCTGAATACAGAGAGGTAAGATTGTCAAAAAAAAGTCTTGATTCTTTTTTATAACCCTCTGGTTGTAATGTATCATCAAGCTGTTGCCAATAAGCCTTTTGGTAGTAGCATTTGATAGTAAAATAGACTGTGATTACTATGCATTTTAATTTTGTTTGTCATAACTTTTTTAACCAGTGTGATATTTGTAAATACTTTGTATTTGAATATATTTGGTGATGAACATCTAAAAAATAGTCAGTGTTTTGTATTTTCTCTCTTTTTTTGCAATGCATTTGGTTGAAAAAGATCAAAAACAGAATTAATTTCTACAAATTCTATTACAGACTGGATTGGGAGCTTTGGAAAATCATTATATGTGAATGTATATAAACCTTATGAAAAATTCCAAATTCCACACCATCAATTTAAGTTAATATTAAAAAATGGGACATTTTATAGATATGAATTAGCTATGAATATTATTCAGTTTTCAAGCACTAGGTGGCACTATAGTCCTGGCAACATTACTATGGCCTGTAATTCACCTTCATCATGCAGGCCTCATTAAAGATGAAATACATGATAAAAGATCAAGGTGAATGGTTGAAATTTTTCAGATATAGAAATATTTTTTTCCTTCAAGCTTTAAAGAAAGAGGATGGTAGATGCTTTTAAATAGTTACACTGCTATTGATTATTTTAATTTATACATATATATTTAATGTATTACATATACAGATTTAAATACTTTGTATGTGCGGTGTATACATGTACATACAAAAATGAAAATATTTGTAAAATTACATATATACACATTTATACAGTAAATATAATATTCAAATACATTAATTCATAAAAACAAGATTGTGCTAATTTAAAGGTGTAGACAAACTGTGTATCATTTAATTATCAAGTGAAATAATCGAAACTCCAACACAACTTTATTCCCATCTCATCCTTTATTTTGTTCATGAGCAAGCATCAACTTCACTATAATTATTCCTCTGAATAATAGAAACGTGAATGAGCTGGAAGGCAGCATCCAACAGTTCTACAACATCCCCGGTTTTCATTTCTAGAGCAAAAAAATAAAAGTAATTCAAAACGTGAACAATGACCACTGAAGGCAGCAAATCTGAGACAGATAATCTTTGATTCAGTAGTATCACCAGTATCCTGTCCCATCTACTCCACTCCAAACCCAAAGTACCATGTGCCAGTAACAGGAAATATTTATATTTTGTGTTATACATGCAAAGACAATGCCCCATTAGACACCCACCATCTGCTGCCGTTCACACTCAGCACAGACTGCTTATTTGTTATGGAAAGTTTGTGCGCCAGTGTCTTAAAATCACATTTTTCGAAATACAATTCACATGATTTTTCCCTTGAGAACCTGCAGATGAATATTTGTATCAGGGGAAAGGAGGGAAGATACAAACAATTGTGCGATTTTCAGTACAAACATTGATTCTACTAAATTTGGTCTCATGGAATGGTCTACATCGATCAAACGGTTTTTAATATGATTGTGAATACACTGTGAAAGACTATTACACTTGTGTGATTTTCATGCTGCCCTCTACAGCGTTATCAGGAGATACACCTTTCACTATACACATATTGTTAAACTCATACCCACATATGCTGCCTATAATAATGTACATCTTTTCGAAGTGGATTTCCTCAAACATGACTTAGTACAATATTCATTGATGATACAGTATGGACCTAGTTTCTCTACACATCAACATGAACACAAGACATCTACTGTATGCAGGACAATTAAAACGTCCACTCTTGATAAAACTAGCTGTTGATTCCTAACAGAAAATTAAATAAATCCAGAAAATCCCTTCCCCATACCTGTTAGAAATCTATTATTAAATAATTATAAAATGAGAAAATTGCAACAACTAAAATGGCATGGATGAGTGTTTGGTTAGTTGTGTTATTAATGCGCTGTGATAGGCAAAAGGCACTCCCAACTCCACCAGCTGAATTCTGGACCTCTTTTTAAAAGTCCTATCAATTTTGAGGGGGGACCTAATGACCAAAACATGTAACAAAAACTAAAACCTACAAGAAAAGTCTCCCGTCGCCCTTTCAAGGGTCACAAAAATAGACCTTCTCGACAACTTCCTGCATTGTACCTTTTCTGACATAACATAAATTATATTTATACCACCAATCATAACAAAGCCTTGTAGCTTAGGCCTTAAACTGAGAATATTCATGCACGTAAACAAAAAATCTGAATGAAGTACCCTAAAGCTTCACGTCCGTCTTTACTAAACAATGTACGATCTCCTAAATAATTAACATTCTTTTTCGAGCCCAACGGGAACGGAGTATTATTTTCCCCAATAGTTAACCGTTTTCAGAGGGCGTGCATCCCTAAATGTCCAATCACAGTAAGAAAATGAAACTATGACACGATTCTGAGAGCAACTACGAAGAGAAATGACCTGCAAATCTGGAGTAGATTGATAGTGTCACCAAAAAGGAATAAAAGTTTACCAAATGTAAACAAATATCTTTACACAACTCTACAGTACAGTTCCATGTACAATAAAATGCAACGGCCATACTGCAAAAATATTTTATGCTTTAAAAGTTGAAATTCATTTCTCTTAATGCGCTGTGATAGGCAAATTAGCCCTTGCAATGCTTTTAAGGGGCCTTGAAATGACAAGAGTAACACGGGTTAACCCTGAATTTGAAAAGAAAACAAGAAAACCACTTTAAAAATACAAAATTAGGTATATATGAAATAAACAATAACCCCCCCCAAAGTTCATATAACTGACCATCTCAAGCCAGTATTTTAGCAAAAGAGGTCTGTCAAACAGTACACAACAGACACCCTTCAATGCTCACATTGTCGATAAATCACCAGCGCACCCGTTTTCCGTGTCGTTTCAGTCATAAATGTTATTCAGACTGGGTTATGAGAGTGCATACTGTGATTCCAATTGGTCTCTATTTATTACAGAAAATACAAGCACTATCACTTAAGAATGGCTTAAATAACTGCGGTGTGCCTAAACTGTACAACATACAGTACCACGTGAAAAAAACAACAACTGTATATTCATCACCTGAATGTGATTATTAGTCCCCAAAACGTCACTGAATTAAAAACACTGAAGCCTTGGTGTAGCATTTGTGCCATTGCAAGCCCAGCTACAATTAGCATATGTAAAGCCAAAGCACTGAACCAACTCTACGCCCATCCAACACTACGAAACAAAAAGATGCACACTCACCTCCAAGAGAAAAGACAAAATGAACCACACTTTGCCACAGAAACCTCAGCCTCTGTCATGGGTTTCTCTCTGTGAAGCGGACGTTTTTTTAGTACGAGCATGAGATTTACCGAAAGTTTCTGAAACATGCGAAGATCATCTGACATAAATATTCTACAGCAGGTACTGTGTCTTTTTAGATACCGGAAACCGTTGGTTAGGCTTTCACTAACACGTTGACTAATTACATGGTTTTGTCTTATTTACAAAATATCAAAAAGCAGTTGTTTTCTTCCATACCCATGATTGCAAATCTTGCCATGCAATATAAAGTGATCGAAAAGAATTCTCAAAATTCCTGTAGCAAATCAACCTAAAATGTCATGAGCAAGGAATATACATCAAATCATTCTCGAAGCTCAACTTGAAAGTAAAAGTTCAGGGATGTGTCCGTACAGAGCTGAAAGAAAATGCAAACGTTGGCCAGGATTCCCTCGGATAGGACAGAAAAAGTTTCAATAAATTAGGAACTTGTATTGAGATAGCTGTGATACTATACTACACTGAATACCACCACGATAAGATGTCGATAGGGAAGCCTCAGCGGGTGGAAATGAAGCGGACTGCAACACCTGTCACGACAGACACCGGATATATTCGCATCTATATTGTACATATGTTGTATAATTGTTTCGTTTTCAGTGTTTTCCGCGTTTTTACACATGGCTCCTTAGGTAGGGGGAACATGGGTGTCCCTATTGGCGGAGGGATGTGGGTGGATTTGTCACTGTGTGAGTGTGTGTGTGCGCGCGCATGTGAGTGTATGTTGGTAAGTAGTGTGTACTGTGTGCTCAGGTGTATCAGTAGGTGGAGTCGTCCCACTCCAGCTGCTGCTGTCTGCTCGAACCCTGCTGGTCTTCCTGTTCGCCGCCTTCATCCTCACTGCTGTCTGACTCCGCACTGGTGATGTCGTCTTCCTCCTCTCCATCCTCGCTCTCTTCCTCTTCCTCATCTCCTTCCTCTTCGCTGCTGTGCTGATCCTCATAAGTCTAAGAGGAAGAGAGAACTGAATGTTCTTTAAACTGCATAATAGACATCTCCGGATTCATTCAAAAGAGTGCATTTATGAGCAATCAAATTCTTATTTAAAAAAAAACAAAAAGGTGTACCTAAACTTTTTTGTCAACTAATGTAAAGTACTGAAGCACCTTGTGAGATTTTAGGTTAATATTTCAATAATTTAACAATAATTTTGTAGGTATAAATATATACATAAATATATACATGAAAAAATGTTACATTTAAGATGGAAATCAGATTGATGATTTCAAAAGTGAACCAATAATTTATTCCAAGCCTCTTTAATGGAAGTCTGTGCTTTATGAATCACATCAAATGGTGTCTCTTTAAGTGCAATATCCCTGAAATGACCTAATTTATTAATTTTTACAGCCGTTTAGTTTATCGAAAATCCATATTAGCAGACAAATGAACAGGAGGAGGAGGGATGGTAATAAAGGGTCATTTTTACAAAGGTACATTGAGTTTTTAATGGGTTTAGCCCTCTGCTGCATTAACTATGTATGAGTGCTCTAAGAGCGCTGAGCAAACGAGCTCTGTTTGAAAAACACACCTCCATTGGGTTAACAGTAATGGTGAGAGCAGAGTCATCCCAGTCCATCTCGTTCTCTTTGCCGTTTTCCTGGTCCCTCATGGTGCTCTGGTGCGCAGCACGGATACGGAAGACGCCCAGGATGATCATAAACACCAGGAAGCTCACACACACAACGATAACGATGGTGGCAGCACTGGGGACAACTGTGAAGAGTGGATGGACACAGATTAGCATTCAGTATTTAGGGTGGAAAAAACCTAAAGGAGGTTGTCTGAGGTGTCCCTCACCGGCTGTCCAGATGTTTTAGACCGCACTTGTATATAATCCCTAAAAGTACGCCGTTAAAAACAGGCTAAGTACACAGCGCTCTATAACTGCCCTATTTTTATATTGACTTTAAGCTGCAGAAAAACTCATGGAAAGAAACTGAATTCAGTTTTGAGCTCAACATTAAACAGTTTATTCGTTTGATTACAAAATCTGGATTATTTTTAATGAGAGATTAGTGCAATAATCTAGTACAGATACTGTGAGAGATGAAGCAGCCAATGAAACGCCTTTATCTCCAAGAGAAGCTGAACAGATGGATCAGAGGAGGGGAGAAGGAAATGGAGGGATAAAGAAGAAATACCTGAAGCCTGATGTGTGTTGGCCAGGTTGTGTCCAGACAGGTCCACTGAAGCGTGCTGTACTTGGTTGATGAACTGAGGCTGTACCATAGCGTCGTTAACATGATCCATGGGGTTGGCTGTATGGATTACGTTGACCTGATAACATAAACAATAAAGACGGCCACACAACTAGCATCTGCGTAGTACAATACAATGCAATTTGCCTCTTTATATCCTTATTTGACTTACTTAGATACAGACTTGTATATAGCATTTTTATATCAACAGAACCCTTAAACAAATAACAAATGATTTTTATATAAGTATAAACATAATGATAAAATAAAAATAAAAATGTGCATAAGACCATGTATAAAATAAAAACTAAAAGCTTAAAAATAAAAATAAAAAAAAAAGCTTAAAATGTATTTTTTTCTTGTGATGGCAAAGCTGAATGTTCAGCATCATTATTTCAGTCTTCAGTGTCACATGATCCTTCCGGAATCATTGATTCTAATGTGCTGATTTGGTGCTCAAGGAAAAAAATCTTATTACAATCAATGTTGAAAACAGTTGTCTTGCTTAATATTTTAAGAATTTTTCTTAATGTTGAATAGAATGTTCAAAAGGACAGCATTCATTTCAAAATTGAATTCTTTTGTAAAATTATAAATGTCTTTACTGTCACTTTTGCTTTATTATAATAAATCTTTCAAAGATTTATTTTTAAGAATGTTTCAAACTTTTGAAAGGAAGTGTGTATTTAAACTGTTAACTGTAGTAAATATAACTGTAGGTACTGTGGTATTTTAGCAGGAACTATTGTTTTAGTGGAACATTTTAGTTGACATTGTGTGGTCAGCCATACCTCAACTTTGAATTCATTGCTGATGTAGCGGCCATTAAGTTCAGAGCAGACGAGTTTAAACTTCCTGTCAAACAATGCTTCTGTGTGCCAGTTCCTGTAGCGGATCAGATGCAGGACCTGTTCATAGTTCGCCATGGTGTTAACCCCTGTGGAAAGAGACAAGCTGTAACTATTTGTCAAGATTACAGTACTGAAGCTTTTAATACTATTAGATCTGCCATTCAGCATAAACTACCATTAACAAATCACACATATATAATCCAACAGATGTGCGCAAATATACATCAGTAGTCTGTTGATGTAGATTGACGAGTACCTGTGATAACCATGCCCACGTTAGAAGAACTCATCTCCAGAGCTCTCTGCTGGATTTGGGCCAGATCCACCTCCAAACTCTCATGATCTCCGTTCAGTTCATCTCCCACCACAGTCACCTCACACGTGTCCAAGTTATGCATGATCTCCTCAGATACCACAGTCTCTTGCACTGCCAAAAAACAAAAAACATTCGTCAGTAAGTTAGAGCAGAACCTCTCCATTTGATTCAATTTAATCTTGGAAAAACTGAAATGTTCAGAAACAGTCCACCATGCAATTTTATGGCAAATATCGATTGCGAGGAGTAAAGTAATCTGTAAGAAATACTTACAACACACTAAAACTTCAAATAAAAAACATTAGCTAAGAGAAAACCTATTAGACTTTCTTTTCCTAAGCATAAGCTTTCATCCCAGAATCTATTATATAGACAACATCAGCATTTCTACCACTTATTTGGATATAAACATCCGAAAAATTGCTCAAAGAAACTGTTTAACCATTTACAATTTCATTTAATATGCTGTTCCAAATCCATATAACATTCTCTCTGGTGTAGAACACAAATGTCAAACAGATTTGGAATAAATTATGACAGAATTTTCATTTCATAGATAACTGGTCCATGTAAGTTGTAGCCAATGTGGAAACTACTCCTAGTCAGCTTTCTTTCTCTTTCATGATCCAGTTCCGCTCTCTCCACCTTTCTCAGCAAAATATGTGAATCTCACATTCCCAGCGTACCTGTGGGATCATCCTCGCCTTCAGCCTCGGTCTCAGCTTCCACCTCCACCTCACGGGTGATGGTGCTGACGATACGAAGCTCAGGGAAGAGCGTAACGCCCTCTGTGCTCTCAAATTCAGCTGCACCACGAGCAAAATGGTCAATTCCACTGAGGCTGATCTTTGGCTCCTCTGGCTGGAGAACCATCACGTAGCCTTCAGAGTCAGGCACAGAGATGCACGTCTCCTCATTGAAGCATCTGAAGAATTACAAAGGAGGTCAATTATAATACATTCATCATCAATCAAGTATGTAAAGATTAATTCTGTTTTAATATGAGATTTTCCATTTACTGTGTTATTCTGGAGCAATAATATTTCAAAGAGGATAGGGCTTGTTAGTGTGATACAGCTGAACTGAAATGCTGGAAACTAACTTGACAGTGGTGGAGACGCGCAGATGGCGGATTCCTGGGGTGGGGAACTGCCGGGAGTTCAGGTAGGAGATGTGCTGCATGACCTTCTCAAAGCTCTCAATGTCATCTCCCTCCAGACTCAGAGAAGACTGGTTGGGGTTAAACTCCACCTAGAGAGAGAGAGAAACATACATCCATTTGGTTCCCTTGGAAACACAGATTAAGATATGTTTAATGAAATCTGCTCTGTGTGTGTGTGTGTATCTATCATTGTTTAGATGTAAATAAAATCTTAAATTAATTCTGTTTATAATAAATTTAAAAAATATAAATAAATAAAAAAGTGATAACATCTCTTCACAAGACTTAAACCGCACAATTCATATTGATTATTTTTACTATGCCTTTATGAACTTTTTGGATCTTCTAAGTTTTGGTTAGCTGGGTTTTCAATGGAGGGACAACATTTTTAATTTGTGTTTCAAATAGTAACCAAAGCCTTTGTTTAGAGCCCTAGGTTTAGAACATCATGAGGGTGAGACAAATGACATTTTTGGGTGAACTATCCTTCTGATAAAAGTGTAAAATATTAAAAATTATTTTGGGAGTTAAAATGAGGCTGAAATAATAATAAAAAAATAATAATATTAGATGAAAACCTTTAAAAAAAATGTTGCTTTGGCAACTAAGTGAAATAAGCTCAAGTACTTAATCTATTAAAATAACTAGGTAAAACTGAAATAAGTAAAGAAAAGCTATACAGCAATATTAATAATAAAAAAAATAACAAAAGCACATATCAAAATTACTAAAAAATTCAAATGAAAACTGAAAATATAAAAAAATAAAAGCTAATTCAAAATATTAATAAACACTATAATACTATATAAATAATACTAAAATAACACTGTAGAACAACTATGAGTCACTTTACAAAGCTCAAATATGTTTTGACACTTACGCAAGGTAGTGTGATCATCAGTTCACCTACATATAGCCAATCCAAGCAGTGTTTTACAACATTCACATCACTCACCTTCACAGCAGAGGCTACTTCCTCTGGAAGCTGCACATCAAGACCTTCCTTGCAGGTGTAGAGGCAGTCGATAACTTTCTTGTTCTCCAGTTTGCCGGAGCGGATCATGAGTCCAGCTAGGTTGCCCCGAAAGTACTGAGTCATGCGAGCGCTGCCACCTACACAAACCCGGAGGGGGACAGAACCTGTTAGATACCAAACGTACACTCTGCTGTGCTCAAGCATGCTCAGTGTGCACAGGCCATGTGACTGATGCTCATGCATGTTAAATGTTTGGTGCTGGTGCCGCCCGGTGCGTCACATGGATGATGGATGACCTGATTCAGGCCGGCAGCCTCATGCAACTTTTGGTGGGAGAAAAAAGGCAAATGAATGGGAATGAACACAAAGTGGCACATAAAAAAATGAGGCAGAATGACTGAATAAATCTACACATATTTGCATATTTCTAAATGGTTTGGTGGGGATACTGGTCTTGTTATAAACATTTAAGGAATAGCCGACCCAAAAAGGAAAATTTGGTCATTATTTATGTTGTTCCAAATGCGCTTATTATTTCAGAAAACATACAAGCAGAGATTTTTAAGAACCTTATGCTGCTCCTAAGAGTGACCACATCTGTCAAGCTCCAAAAAGACATAAAAACTCACCAAAAAGCATCATAAATGCAGTCTGAAAAATTATTTACACAACCTTTCAAAAGTTCAGAGAGCTCGGTAAGATTTTTTATGTTTTTGAAAGATTTATCTACATTTATTAGATAAAAAAAATTCTACAAATATTACTGCAATTTAAAATATCTGTTTTCTATTTTAATACATTTTCAAATGTAATTTATCCCTGTCATGGCAAAGCTGAATTTTGTCACATGATCCTTCATAAATCACTATAGTTGATGAATAGAAAGTTTAAAAGAAAACCACTGATTTGGAATATAATTATTTTGTAACATTATAAATATCTTTGCTGTCATTTTTGATCACTTTCATGTGTCTTTGCTGAATAAATGTTTTAATTTAATATATTAAAAAAATCTTACTGGCCCCAATGTTTTGAACAGCAGAGCATATTAATTCTTAATTTTTTTCATAATTTATTATGTAACAGATTAAGAAAGAAAAAAATCATTTTAATATTCTTAATATTTTTTTTATTAATTTTAATATGATGTAATCTTTCCCTTCTACAAAGTTCACAATTAGCTCTCAATTCACTTCCAAAATTTAAAATGATGAAATGATGAGCTTAGTTACTACCCAATGCAATAACCAAATATGAAAATCCTTTATATTAAAAAAAACTAAATCATGATTATGAAGAGTCATATGGATTATGTTTTGCTTTTTTTATTTTATTTTTAGAGTTTGACAGATGTTGTATGGAAAAGCACAGGGTAAAAATTTTATATACATTTGAAACAATATTTTGAAACAATAATTTTTATTTTTGGGTGAACAGTCCCTTTAAGATGAAAATGAAAGTGTAACACTAACCAGGTTTCCATCCAAGGATTTTTTTGCGGAAAAATATTTAGCGCTTTAAATGCCAAATATCGATTAAATTTCTCATGTGTCGACAAAATCTTTTTCCGTTTAACTTTAGCGCATAAATTCCATATCGACTTCAAATGTCGCAAAAATGAGTTTGTGTCGAGAAAAGGGGCTTTAACGCAAATAAATGTGGTGTCACATGACAGAATTAGCTTATAGGCAGCGTCCGTGTTCATGGTGTTGCTCACGTTAAAAGCACCGTTTCCCTGTAGTTCAAAAGCGCATTAAATCATATTCATATGATTAAATTGTATCTAAAATTAATTTTATACATGGTAAGAAAAAGACGAGTTACCTCTCAAACATACTTATCTTAATTTGGTGTTAGTAGGCTAGCCTACGTTTACATGATTATTATTAATTTTTTTTACAGTGCACTGTTCAGTTTAAATAGCCTGTAGTCCGTGCCTTTCAGCTTGACCACCATAACCCTTGGCATAAGCAAAATATGCTTATGCCAAGCATATTTGGTTTTACATATTGGAACGTGAAGTACAAAAGTTTAAATTAATTAGTTTTGGCTTGTTAGCTTCTTATATTTTTATTCGTGCTTTGTTCTGACTTCTTTCTACCGTTAAATTTAAATGATTTGTTGTGGAGTGAGGAGAAATAAAATATTTTTTTCATGTTTCTTCAATATTTTTGGCTGACTGTATTTTATTATGACATGAACAGGCTGCGTTGTGGAGTCAGTAGGCTATGCTTAACTGCGTGTGAGGCGCCGGCACGATCGCTTGTGTTTTTTTGTTTTTTTTTCCCCTTGTAAAAGTGGAAACAACTTGCACTAGCCTACTCCTTCATTTGTGGTCATATAAGAGTAAGACATTATTCAAAACTATTCAAAATATTTATTTTATTTGTGGACATTCACAATAATGAATGGGGGGTGGTGACGGCGCAGTGGATAAGACACATGCCTCTGGTGTGAGAGACCCGGGTTCGAATCCACTGTGAGACACCAATGTGTCCCTGAGCAAGACACTTAACCCCTAGTTGCTCCAGAGGCGTGCAACCTCTGACATATATAGCAATTGTAAGTCGCTTTGGATAAAAGCGTCAGCTAAATGAATAAATGTAAATGTAAATAAAAAAACAAAACGTACTTTTGTGAAATAAAGGAAAATTGCCGCTTTCTCAAGAGTGCATCACAAAAATGAACCGCAATTCTGCATATAGGCTGCTAATTGTTGCAGTTTTTTTTCTTTCGTTTTGTTAATTCATTAATGATTTAGAAAAATATATTTTGCATATGGGTCTGTTTCTTTTATATATAATAGTTTATGTTTTTCTCCGTTCGTAGAAGCGCTGCAGGTGCGTGATTCCTCACGTTCATGTTGTTTATGCTGCTTTTTGCATGTATAAAATGAATACCTGGAGAACAAATTTAGGTATCTGTAATGGGTCAAGCCACCTATCAATTTCAATTTAATTTAATTGTAATTTAACAATCTTGTCGGTTAACGGTTAATATGGATTAACGACTGTCGGTTAGAAGAAATAAAATAAACGGAATGAACATTCCTATTTCCTATAAACATTAATTGATTATCAACAGTGGCCTATTTATCTAGTCTATAACAAAATACAAAAAAAAAAAAAACTCATAACACTTAATAAAAATTATTTTATTACAATTTAATATAGGCTTTTTTTTTTTTTTCAAATGGATGAAGAACAGCTAGCCTAGCCTATAATTTACGCAATAGGATAAATTATGTATGGAAACAGCTCAAGAGCAAAAATATTTTGCGATACACCAAAACTTATGGACAATTCGGGTTTTTTTAGGGATGACATCATGACGCACACCATTTTATTGGTAAAAGGCCAGTTGGATGGAAACAGGCTGTAGACTGTTTTAATGCATATCTCTTTGTCGATAACAAAACAGCGCAAAATCTGTATGGAAACTTGATTACTGTATGTAATGTAATGTCCTCTGTAGTATGACTATGTCTGAAGGACACAGAGATGCAGGAGCGGTCAGAATGACCTCAGCAGTAATGTGACACTGAGTGATGCTGTAAAGCAGCTCTTAGAGGCAGCAAGGTCAGAGAGTGAGAAATTAGACACTGTCTGCTGCACTGATACCACTGGCATAAATAATCCTGCAAACCGCAGCAAGGAATGCAGCCAAACCCTCTGATTTATCATAAAAACATGCAGATCCCTAAGGTCAGTTGGACTTGTTTTGCTTGTAATATACTGTCTGCTGTGTACATCTCCAGATCTGGATGCAAACTGAAATTAGATGGAGCTTGACTGATTAATTAAGAAAACAGAATGAAGATCAAGACAGGCAGGGTTTATGACATGATGTCTCTCGACTCAATCGCATCATGCTACAAATGTTATGCCGTTGCAGACAGAAGCGGTGCATGAACGGTCCTCCTGTAGCAGAAGAACCGCACATACGCAGGGCGTTAATAGACGTGCATTTTGACATATTAGTGTGATCAGGAAAGACAAGGGAAACCTGTCAAAGGCTCTGAGAGAGTCTCAGTATCATTGTCATGTCCTGAGAGGTCTGTGGAGGTAAGACAGAAGAGCAGGGAAAGACCAGGGCTCAATATAGTCAAGGAAAGATAGTCACGTGATACATGTTGTCATGCATTAAAGACCCCAAGAAATTCTTCTAATTCTAGAGACTTACTTTACAAAGTAATGCATTACAATATTGTGTTACTCCATAAAAAGTAACTAATTAATGTTACTTTTGCATTACTTTTTGATACTGGGCTTGCTTATGCATTTTTTATAAAAAAAAATAAAAACAAAAAAAAGTTATTTTGGGCAACTGTAAAGGCCCTTTCACACCAAAAGTGATATTAATAAGCCTCAGGCTGAAGGAAGTGCCTCTGCACCTCTTTTGCAATTTCTCTCAACACTGGGACAGGAGAGGTGTAAATAAATCGTGTAACTTATTTGAAAAGTATTTTTCGCAAATTTAAAATTAATGCATTACTTTACTAGTTACTTGGAAAAAAGTAATCTGATTACTTAACTTGCATTACTTGTAATGTGTTGCCCCAACACTGGTTATTAATAATAATATTGTCATTTAATAATAATAAAAATAAAAGTGAAGACCCCTACAAAAACAATAGGGTTTCAGTTATTTGTGCTTGTACCCTAAAATAATAATAATATTTATTTTTATTAAACCTTTGGAAGTACACTATTATTTAAAACAAATGAGATGCAATAAATGCCACAAATCAGTTTTAGATTAAATGAGGTCTTTAAGATTATCTAAGATTAACACGTCAATAGATTTCGTCTTATATTTATGACTGGGGTTATGAAATAGGCATCTCTACAAATTGCAAAGACAAACTACTTACTAATATAGAGCATGCTTAAATTTCAACTGCAGCTGGCGACAAAGGGGTTTCAAGTCTAAACCTGAGATTGCATCATAGTGTGTGAGGAGAATCAATAGATCATTAGGGAGAGTACCTTGCCAGCAGGCGCCAATGGTGAGCTGGGTTTCGATCTTGGAGGCATGCAGAGGGTAATCCTCTGTGACCAGGAAGGGCTCGAAGGTGGCACCATCCACAAACAAAGTCACTGCTGGGAACTCAATGTTCAACACGTAGTGATGCCATTCTTTATCACACACCTGGGAGGAGAGATACTACATCAGGGCCTCTGTTTAACTACAGACTGCATCAGCTAAAGCATTCAGAAAAACTTAAATAGTCATTTAGATTTCGAAGACAATATGTAGCTACCTAAATGTACAGTTAAAATGCATTTTTACTGGGTAAGAAAGGTAGAAAGTGTAATATGGGCCATTTGGAGAGAGAATGTTATGGAGCAACAATTTTATTTTAGTTTTTTTGTAAGTATGTTTATGCCCTAATTCAACACATGAGGTGACCTATTCATCGCTAGCAAGCTAAACATAGCATTTAGTAACACAAGGACATCTTTCAGAACTGAGTGCTTCTGAAGGGCCTCAAGTTGACTCACTTGATCGAGTTTCCAGTGGAATTCAGCTGGTTTGTAGTTCTCCGATTCAGTAGGCTCCTGACGCAGCAGCAGCACAATACGACAGTT
Source organism: Barbus barbus (assembly GCF_936440315.1). Lineage (NCBI taxonomy): Eukaryota > Metazoa > Chordata > Actinopteri > Cypriniformes > Cyprinidae > Barbus > Barbus barbus. The sequence goes on from NC_136718.1 coordinate 17,411,381, forward strand.
GTGTACATACAGAGAGTAGTGGTGCCTGTTCATCTCTGCAGAAGACACATAGACAGGAATAAAATAAATCACACACCAGTTAATAATAATTTATATGTAAATACGCTTGTTTATCACACGACAGATGCACGTTACAATTTTGTGAGGTTTCCCACATTTAAATGCGGATAATAGATTTAGTATGCCTTGTGCTGCACTGTAGACATCTCAATATACATGGATGGCACTCAACAATGAGCAACTTTCCATAAACGGGGGCATAACTGTGATGTAATCAGTCTTACATAAGGGCCAGCTGATGAGCTTTTTCTAGTACAGGGAATTTTGCTTCAATGACCAGAGAGTGAGATCATAGTGTGAGATTCCCATTTCACAGAACTACTATAAGCAATCCTTTCATAACCTTCAAAATTATCACGAGACACGACTCGTGATTTTTGACAGCATATATACATATAGATAATGCATTCAATTTCTTTTAAAGGAAAGAAAACAAAACAATACAGCAATTTGTGTAATGACACGTATTTTAGAATATGTGTGTGTGTGTGCGCGCACACGTTTTTGTGACATATGAGGACACAAATTTGTATAATGACATGGGTATGACATAGGTATTACAAGGAGAAGGTGCCTTATGAGGACATTTACCCATGTCCCCATTTTCCAATAGGCTTCTAAATCATACAGAATGAGTTTTTTTTTTTTTGAGAAAGTAAAAATGGACAAATTTTCCTGTAAGGGGTAGGTTTAGGTGTAGGGTTGGTGTAGGGCGATAGAAAATACGGTTTGTACAGTATAAAAACCATTACGCCTATGGAATGTCCCCACAATTCACAAAAACAAACGTGTGTGTGTGTGTGTGTGTAACTGGATAAGGGGAACACTGGATACCACATATAAATTGGCAAAACAAAACAAATAAACAAACAAACATTACTGAGCCCACAATTTTTAACAGTTATGTATATTTATGTATATACACTTACATAAAACCAACAAGAAGGTGACTATTAAAGTGATTCTTTTTTGTAATACTACACATAAAATGCCTGATAGATATCATGAGATTACACTAAAACACAACAACAATAATAACAGAAATAAAAAAATATTTAAAACAAAGCCGCAATAAAACAGTGCCGTCAAGTGCATTACTTACGATCCATTACAGTGTCATACTACATAAATGTGTTAACAGTGTTAATAACACATTAAATTAATCGCATGAAAAAACATGATGATTTTGACAGCACTACTGATGTAAAAAGACGAAGAGGACATGCAAACATTTAAGCCATCATCACACTCTCAGTCCTGTCAGTGTGTTGTGTGTGTGAATGGCATTACCAGTCTTGTCAGAGTTGCAGAGTATGGTCTCCTTCTCCCTGCCTCCAGGTCCGTGTCTCATCCACACTGAGATGGTGAAGGGCTCTTTCAGGGTGGTGCTCACCAGACCCTCAGGGACCTTGATGGCCTGGGTGCCGTTGAACTCAAACACCTGATCGCTGTCGTGCCCGTTGTCAGTGGGCAAGCCAACGGTCCAGTTGGCAGAGTTGCTGGGAGCAGGCAACAGCTCCACAGTGCCAGCGCTGGCACCTGGATGGGCACACAAACAGTTATTTCATTACAGTATCCCAAAATATTGGTTGCATTATGGTTCAGCATGTGCCTGTGGGATTATGCAGGTAATACGATTATATAAATTAGTCTAAAATAGTTTACACTTGAGTTGCTTAATGCAATAAGCACATTTAATGATCTTGATGTTAATGTAACTATTATAATAAGGATGTCTGGACTCACCGCACAGCTTGTGCAGGGATTTTTCGGAGTACGTGTCGCGGTCACAGCCCTTGCCAATGTGATTAGTCTCCAGCATGATGCTGGCCTGAATGGAGGTGATTGGCTCCTCGCAGGTCTCCAGGTGCATGCTGGGGAACAGGGCTAGACTGCCTGTACCAGGCTCATATTCAATCCTTTTATTAAATCCTATCAACAGAGAGAAAATGTGTCATTCAAAAACCAAAGAGTATTTAGTAACACACTAGCATTAGTTTACATGAACTAACATGTAATGAAAAATATCTGCTATGATAAAAAAAAAAAAAATACATACACTACCAGTGTTTGTAAGCTTCATACAACGTTTGGGATTGGTAGGATTTTTAAAGAAAGTATTATTGTGAAATATTGTTATATTTTAAAATAACAGCTATGATGCCAAAGCTAAAGTTTTATCATCATTAGTCTTCAGTGACACAAGATACCTCATACATTTTTTGAATTTGTCGATTTGCTGCTCAAGAAACACTGATGATAAGAAGAAATCAATTGCATCCTTTCTGAATAAAATGTGACCCTGGACCACAAAACCACTCATAAAGGGTCAATTTTTCGAAACTGAAGAAAGATTTATACATAAATAATAAATAAATAAGCTTTCCATTGATGTATGGTTTGTTAGGATCAGACAATATTTGGCCGAGGTACAACTATTTGAAAATCTGGAATCTGAAGGTGCAAAAAAATCTAATTATTGAGAAAATCTCCTTTAAAGTTGTCCAAATGAAGTTCTTAGCAATGCATATTCCTAATCAAAAATTAAGTTTTGATATATTTACGGTAGGAAATTTACAAAATATCTTAATGGAACATGATCTTTACTTAATATCCTAATGATTTTTGGCATAAAAGAAAAATCAATCATTTTGACTCATAAAATGTATTTTTGGCTATTGCTACAAATATACCCCAGTGACTTAAGACTGGGTTTGTGGTCCAGGGTCACAAATATGTAAATAAAGGTATTAATTTCTTGCCAAAAAAAAATCTTATGAACACAAATGTTTGAACAGTTGTTCAAAATGTATAAATAAACGCTGCAAATTAACATAAAACAACATTTTTTTTTTACATTTACTTTCTTTTTTTTCCCACAAAACATCACATCCCCAGGACTGTTCATAAACACCACATTAAAAGAAATAGATTTTTTTACCAGTTGATTTTTTTAACAGTATTGTTTTTATTTTTATGGACTTTTTCTTAGCAAATACTTATAAAAAATGTAATCAAAATCGACTGACAGCCCTAACATATTATATGTTAATATGAGTTATTAATGTTAGTATTTAACTACAATCATTAGCAATAATGGTGGATTTGGCTTTTAAACTTCTTTTGAAGCTTGTTGAAGCACAAAGCTGTATACTTGAATCTGCTCCAAAACACTGATATTTCACAAAACTGACCTTCATAGCGGAGCTTTCCAGCTTTAAACAACAAAATACAGATGTGTTTGTTTGAATGTATGAGAAACAAAAGATCCAGGGGTCTTTGATACCTTGCCAGCTTGGTTTGCAGGTGGGCTTGATGTTGATTTTCACAAGAACGTCCTCAGATGCACGGTTTTTACCGCAGTCATATGCGGTCACGGTGAGTTTATACATGCGTTCCTTGCTGTAGTTCAGCTTCTCAGTGTTCTTGATGTTGCCTGTTTATAAAGAGAATGGACAAGCAATAACCTCACAAGCTAGGTAAGCCAAATTGAATACTTAAATTCAGGCCACATCTCAAGGTGAGATGTGTCAAGATTGCTAACGTCAATGTTAGGTATGCTACAGATCCTAAAATGGCGGCTTGTTTCCACAAATCAATTTTTATAGGCACATGAATAACAATGACTTAGAAGTCAATATCACTCTAAGGGATATAACTTGGGGTTTTGGCAGGAGATCTGAATTGGGAGCACTTACCATCCTTGTCGATGGTAAAGGGCACATCTGGGGTGACAATCTCATAGCTGCAGATCTGACTGAACTGGAAAGAGCAGTCAGCATCCACGGCCTCCACCTTCAGGATGCTGTCATACTTTTTGCCCTCGATCACTGTGGCTTTGTAGGACTTCTCTTGGAACACCGGTGAATACTCATTCACGTCATTCACTTGGATGTGGACGGTAGCCCTGGGCAACATCAAAGCTTCATTAATAAACTAGACAAGTAGGAATAAGCACGCCAGTGACGCAAGTCTTGTTTGATAACAGATGGATGATTAATGTAGGCATGCTCTGATGGGACGCAGTCATTCACAGGACCCTCAAATGTTTTAATATCTCATTATGTGATATCATAAGAATGGGATGTTTCAAAGAGGGTCTATGGCTTCTGAATGCCACAATTTTTTTTTTTTTAAAGTAAAAAAATAATAAGTTAGATAAAAATAAAAAGCATGTCTTAGATGCACTAGATCTTAAAAAAAGGCCTTTAATTAATTAATTCTGAAATTCAACAACCAGGGTTGAAAGTAAGAATAGAATAGCTTAACTAAATTATTATATTTTTCATTGCTGAATTTTATTAATATCAAGTTGTTGTGTTCAGCAAATCTAATGTAACACTTAATTTACAGCTGACTTGCCTATAGTGTTTTTATTTATTTAAAGTTATTCATTATTTGTTACACTGAAAACAAAATTTGGGTAAAAACTATTTTCGACCATATGAAATTTGAAGTAGAAACACTGGAATAGTATTTTCTTGTAAAACATACTTCAATAATCTTGTTTTATTTGCCATTTTGAAAAGAAAAAAAAAATTCTGTGCAGTTACTATGTATAAATAAATCATATACACTAACATTTAAAAGTTTGGGGTCCGAAAGTTTAAAAAAAAAAAAAAAGTTTTTAAGAAATTAATAATTTTATGCAGCAAAGATGCCATGAAGTTTATCAACAGTGACAATAAAGACATTTATAAAGTTGCAAAAGATTTTTTATTTCAAATAAATGCTGTTTGTTTGAATTTTCTATTCAGCGAAAGAATCCTATAAAAATAAAGTCACTGCTTCCACAAAAATATTAAGCAGTGCAACTGTTTTCAACATTAATAATAATAATAATAATAATAATAATTGATTCTTAGGCACCAATTCACCATATTAGAATTATTTCTGAAGGATCGTGTGACACTAAACACTAACAATGGCTGCTGAAAATTCAGTTTTGTCTTCATAGGAATAAATTACATTTCATAATATATTCAAATAGAAACAGTTATTTTTAAATTATAATAATATTAAAAAAACATTACAGTATTTTTTATCAAATAAATGCAGCCTTGGTGAGTAGATACTTTTTTCAAAAACTCTTAAAACTCTTACCAAGCCCACACTTTTAAACACATTTTGACACACTGAAACAATTAGCATGCTTATGTGCACCATTGTGGCTCAATTCTAGAGCCATTCCAACTATTAATTCCACTTCTTTTTATTTGTCAATAAAAACTCCCAAACAAGATACGCACTTGTGAGATTTCTTCATGTTGCTGCCATCAGGTCCCTCTCCACAGTCGTAGGCCTGGATGGTGAAGGTGTGCTCCTTTTGCAGCTCACAATCCAGTTTAGCCTTGGCCCGGATCACGCCCTCGCCAGTGGACTTATCCAACACCACCGCCTCGAACGGCACGTTCTGCCCGTGAATCCTGAAGCCGCAGATCTCCCCTGCAAACGGCACACGTGTGTTTAGTCAAGCCCACCCATAAGCCAAAGCACCAGCTGCTGTTCATGAGATAAAAGAAACCCACAACGAAACTAATAACACGCCACACTCAAATAAGAACAGCCAAAGTTTGTTTGGCAGCCAAAGGGATCGAAACACTGAGGGGAGGTGGGAGGTGGGAGGTGAAGGTGTCTGTGGAGGAAGCCAGAAGCACTGTGGGATGGGGTGAGTATTTGGGAAGTGGAAGGGAGAGTTAAAAGGGGGATACTGAGTGTCTGGTCCAAGCCATTTGATCACATTGCATCCAGTCATGCAGTAAGAAACCCAGAATGTGGACAGGCATTTCACAGGAATACTTAATATACAAGGACAGGAAGGAAATGATATGAACCAATGAACAGATTTCTGGTGTATTTAATAGCATAACATCTAAAGAAGTACTTAAGGTGTTTAATGCAGATTTTTGGTAAAAAGTAACACATTTAAACAAGAAAGCAAGGTTAAAATGTTAAGTTAATCATGGGGCGATGAGAAAGATTTATGACAGAGATCCAGCATCCTATCAGAAGTTCACAAATCAAAACAAATATACAAACAAACAAGCAAAAAACCCTCATTTGGAGTTTAAAATCCCCCTTAAAACTAGATTTGGGCGTGAAGGAAGTCTTCCTGTGCAATGTTGTCTCTCTCAAACCTTTAAAAAAAACTGAAAGAATGAAACAAAACAAAATAGAGGAGCAGAGGCAGTAAACTTAAAGGCTGGATGAGAGCTGGGGTTAGAAATATCCATTTGCTTGACATCCACATCAACCAGCAGTAGTTGCCATGCCGTGTATTTAACATTAGTGGAGGAGAGGGTGAAGAGGCTCAAACTACAGATCAAACCACACCACAGGCCGGACAGCAGAGAGTTTGCATCATTTAACAATCTCAGCAATGTCGTTTTTGAGCAGGAACTGAACTCTGGAGCCGCAGATTTAAGATCTGTTGTGTTAAAAGTGAACCCCTTTACAAGGAGAATGCCCCCCCCCCCTCGAGTAACTGGTGTACGTGCATTAGTTCCCTTTATTTGTTCTGTTTTGGAGCTGAAGTACTGTTAGGATCTGCAAACTTCAATGGATGTCTCATGCATAGATATTTCTAGATTCTGTTATCCCCGCATCACACTTGTCATCCAGTAGCTAATTTTTCATTTCCAACGATTTAAAGGTGAGAGAAAACAGAAAACCAAACCAAAAAGAAGAAGAACTGGGAAGAGATTAAAAAGAGCATGGCAGGAGTTTCCGTGTGAAGTGCCGATTTCTTTTGTATTTGCGTTAGTGGGTTAATAAAACGGTTACAAGGCAGTAGAAAGAGCCCATCATCACCTTCTTTGGTGAAGGTCACCTCAAAACTCTCTACAAGAAGGGAGAAAAGATAAACCCAGGTCAGTCAGAGAAAGAATGAGATGCACAGAAACACAGACAAGAAAGAGAAGACAGATGTCACAGAAGCAGCCGAGGACTCAAAATACCTCATTTGACTTTTCGCGCTAGCACAGATTAGTGTTGGGCGATATATATTGAATATTTATGATCACTTTGCTGCGATATAAAATTAAACAACACTGTGAATATATAAATGATTTTAATCTGCTATTAACTTGGCCATTCAAATTCTTGAAGAGCGTGTCACAACCTCTTTATGAGAGCATAGGGACAGATAAAACTGAATATGGCCTCTTTCTTAAAAAAAAAAAAAAAAAAGGGCATTAAAAGTTGGTATTCGTTTCCATGAATCGGTTAGAACTGTCCATTTTAGTGAATTGATTTAAAACTTAGTTCATCAGTACATTTGTGTCATCACTAAAACATGTTCACAATTATATTTTTCATATATTAAAATGTTTTAAAGCGATATCTAGGTAAAGAGTCTTGATTATTTCTTTTACTATTTTTTTAACTAAATAAATGAACATGTTTAACCCAAGAGGTATAAAATACAGAAACAGCTAATTAAATAATTAAAAAATTAATAAAAAATATTTTAAAATAAAATGACAATAATGTAAATAAAATATTTCAGAGCAAATGCATATATATTGAAAAACAACTTTTTTTTTTTTATATCGTCCAGCCCTAATCACTTTTATCTTCCTTGTACTGCAAGGACAATATCTCACAGACACTAATATTTGTAGCAATCTGCTAATTCTGAGGGTATTCTGAGCCCTAATATGACTGTATACAGCACAAAACAATATACTTTGATGAGTCCACATTAAGAGTCACAGAAACACAACAAAACAGCCTTGAGCACAGGAGGGAATTGCCATAGAGTTCCTGTTAAGGTTAAAACAATAAATGGTGCAACCATATGAAAGAATAAGGGTTAGCCAAAAATGTTTTTGTAGTAGTATCAGCACTAAAATTAGGCAACTTTCTAAAAAAAAACTAAAAAAAAAGTCTGTTGTTTTCTGCTTGGCTGACCGCTAAAGGGTTCTGTTTGACCCTATCGATGGCCTCTGCTGGTGGACCGGTCCACCCCAATTTTACCCCTACAATTAGAGATGGATTTTCCATTAGGATCTGCTGTTCAGAGCAAGTCATGCGGTGGAAGCTTTGTGCCTCATCAGTGCATTCTGGAGCTTTAATGACTGTACATCCCCACACTTCCCCTAAAACCCAGACTGACGCTTCATCCTGCATGCCAAGTGCCAGCTCCAATAGTCCTCCATTTCCCATCAGGCAAAACACAATGAATATTGATTCATTCCCTTAGACTGCTATATTGCACAGAGGAATCGATGAAGATGTAACAATAGCTGAGAAGTGATAAAAAAAACTAGCAGAGGGACTTAATTGTTTATTTGATTTGCTTCTGCTTCATTACTGCCTAAGGTTTGAAGTTTTAAAGGTCTGAAGTTTAAATTAAGGACTTGCTCACAACGAGTCAGAGGAAATATTGAAATTGACAGCGAGCTAGCACTGAATAGTCCTCCACTGATAGGAATGTAAGAGCTCTCTATAGAGCACATCATGTCTGCAGTGGAAATCGATGCTTGGAGCTGGTTTATAAAAGGCCAGCAGAACATCAATCATGATGCTGCATGTCTGCCCCTAATGGGACATTGCACCCTTTGAAGCAACCTTTCATATACACTAAATAAATCTACATGTTCTACAGAAATTCCACAGAGATTTAAAATGCTGGGAGCAAGAGTCCTTTGCTTTGAATTCAATCAGTAACCTAACATTTGATAAATTTCACAATATTTTATTGTAGGCCTAACACTTTAAGTTTTATATAAAATGTTACACACACACACACATATACACACACACATACATACACACTATTCAATACAAAGTGATAGATACTATCTATCTATATTTTTTTTTTTTCAAATACTGTACATTGTTGTAGGTCCTCTATGCCCTGCATCTCTCAAACGCTTAGTTTTCTACAAAGTCCCTCCTTCTGACAAGCACAGTCTGCTCTGATTGGCCAGCTGACACAGTGCAATGTGATTGGCCGAACACCACAAGCCGCGTTGGAAATGTAACGCCCCTTTCCATAATTGCGAGCTTTAGCTTTCAAAATTATAGTAAAGACAGTAACTAATGTCCTTAGTTTTACCATCAGTTAAAGCCCGAGAGGGGAACTGAGTCAGGTGACAGACACAGTGATGAAGCTCATATGTGTTTGCACACAAGCCGCGATTTTGTGACCGTTTCTCCCTCTCACACACACACACACAAGTGACGCTGTGCTGTGACTCTCTCTCTCTCACACACACGCATTAACACACACACACGATGTGCAAAATAGTCTCACGAAACGGTCGTCCATAAAATGCTTTGCTGTTCTGTTGTAAGTAATCTTAATGATTCCTAAATAGGGCTGGGTATCATTCAAAAATGTTCGATATCGATACCGAAAACGATACCTTGAGTTTGATACCGGTTCCTGAACGATACTTTTTTGATACCAATTTTATGAAAACAGTTTTAACAAGATTACATTATCTCAAAAAACTTTGGTTTTATTTTTTTCAGCTTGTTGACATGTATACAGACTCAAAGACTCATCTCCTGAGCCACTGCACAAAGGAACAAAATATAGCCAACACAATAAATCAGTACAAATAATTTTAATAAAGCACAAATAGTCTTCAGTTTACACTAGTGCGTGCTCGTTTTAAAACGCATAGCTCAGACACAATCATCATTTCTATTAATTTATTCTAGGTTGTTAAAGACTTCAAGAAATTTAAAATCTTTATCCACTTTCATAAGTGGATGTTTTATTTTCTTTCACAATATGTTTTATTGTTATTAAATTCTATGTTGTAGTATGTCTAATTATTTGAATGCCTGACATGGCTGAATCAACACTACTGCAGTTACTGAAACCACACCTTCTTTCTTTGCGTGAAATTTGGGCTGCATGATGCAAATATTTCCACATCTTGACGTCAAGATGTGGGGGCATGTTTGAACGAGCTGTTTTAGGGGGGCATGGCAGAGTCTTAACTTTGATCAAGAATATCTCTTTGGTTTTGAGACTTTAGTCTTTGCAACTTCAGGAATCTTATCTATGCACAATCAGCTTGTAACACTCCAGAGAGAAAGGAAAACTTGAAATCGCATCATATGACCCCTTTAACTGTCACCGTCCCGTATACGGGACGCCTAACTTTACTTCAATATATTACCATTAAATCCTAATCTAATCATGACAAACTATATATCGTTTGAAAGGTCCAAGACTCCTAAATAGATTTTTTACCACTGTTTGTTGTTATAATTTATGTAGGAGCAGTAATAGATTCATTTATGACAAGAACGCACCTCAAAAAATATACACCGTAACAGGAGCTCTGATTTGACACAAAAATTTGATTCGTTTCCTTTTTTTCCTATTACATGTTTTAGTAATCATCATATATTATATATCATATGAAAGCTTAAAATCTCACAATTCATCCTATGAAAACCGTTTTGAAATTGGATATTGCGTTACCATAGAAATGGTACTTTAAATTATTTTAGCGGGCTCAGTGTCATATTCCAAATGTATTACGGTCTTATAGAATCAAAACTTTTTACAATCTTGACAAAATGCATATCATCGGAAAATTATTTTGAGATAGGAGTAAAACTGAGAGAGAAATTGATACATTTGTGACAGAAAAGTGCATAAAAAAAACTTCAATAGGGTTTGAATGGCACCCGGTGGCTGTTTGTGGTATAACGCCTAAACAAAATTGCATAGTAACCAAAATTTTTTTTATATCAACTTCAAATTTGGAACACAATTTATTTAGACATATGGCTTTAATTTTATGCCAAATTTGGATTAAAACATATTTTGTAAAGTATTTATTTTATATAATATAAAATAATAATAGTACTGTACATTTTATTTACAGTAAATTAAAAAAATAAAATTTAACTTCCATTTTTTGAAATGATTTCACTTCTGCAATAATCTGCTGATTGTCTTCTTTAAAAAGAGACCAACCTTAGGTCTGTATTCAAAAGCATTCATGAATTATAACAATTTAACTTTAAATAGTACACTTTCAAGTCTGTTTAACAGGGGGGGGGGCAGTTAAGGGGTTAAATGAATCTAAATGGCATAACAGTTCTGTATGGCTTTTGCCAAACTCACTGATCAGAGTAAAGTGAGTTAGTCAGCACGGCACCATGTCCTGAGCGGCCGGCATTGGCAGAGATGCTAAGAATGCGACAGTCACCCACACAGCCATGTGACGCTTCAAAGTGAATTTAAGAAAGCCTGTTAATATAATCATTGTGCCAAATGCACTCTCACTGCTGGCTCACACAAACAAAGCTTACTGAGATGATTGCTTATGAACCATCGGAGGAATTATATATTTATGAGGTGCTGCGGCACCTTCAAGATTATCAGGGAAAAATGACCTAAATGCTTTGATATTTATACAAATAACTCAAGGTAAACCACATTAGCGCATGTGGACCAATCTTTCTCCCGAATGTTTGCCACTAATTTGATAGCAGTGTCCCATATTCAGGGTGCACCAGGAGAATAACAAGGACTGCTACTAAAACCGTGAGAAAGGAGGGAGTGCGTTGACAATGGACCACTGCATAAAGAGATTTGAAACGAGGTCAAAGTAAATCTCTAAGTGATTAAAAATGGCTAGAGCCAATGCTAGGGCTGCACATTCCCTCTCTCAGGAAACAAGCCGAGTAAGAAGAAATTTCATTGATCTCGATATCAGAAGAGCTCTAGAAGTCTGGCGACCGAGAGAGGCTATTTAAAAAAGTGATGGGTTTATGAACTGCCCATCTCCAACTCTACTGATTAAATATGAGCTTATTACTCCAACATGCTTAAAAATACCTCAACTGAATCTGCTAACTTATTATCTCCAATATGTGGAAAAAAGATAAGGGAGAAGCAGCACACCACCAACATCCATCATAGCTCGCACCTGGACTTTATAATCAGTGGAACTCAGTAGGGCTGCACGATTCTTGCTAAAATGTGAATCACGATTTTTCTCCATGGGAATTGAGATCACGATTCTCTTACACGATTCTCATTTTTTCAACCAAAATGTATTGCACTCAAGTACAAAAAAAAACAAAAAAAAAAACTCAGGACATTCAGCATAATAAAGTGCTGGAGTAACAAAAAAATAGTCTCTTTTCTTTATTTTAGACCCCTTAAAGTGAATAATTTTAAAGCTTTAAGTTGTTGAACATAAGAGAACATTAACAATAATAAATAAAAATATTCACATTCACACGGGGCGTCGGCGTCAATGCCTCTCGTTTACTTTGAATGGAGTGATGTCAAGCATTGCCGAACTGAATTGTGGGTCCCTCGCATCGCGTACTTTTACTTAATTAATTTACTTGTTCTGTTGACCAAATTTCACATTCATAAGTGTAAATTTACCAATAAAAAACCCAATTTTATTGTTTTGTTAACTGAAATATGTATTTATATTGACAGTATCAGAGACTCTGTGAATAAGAAAGCTGTAAGAAGTTTTTTTTTTTTTTTTAATAAGTTTAATACTTTCCTCCCCCTGGCAACTGTTTTGTTTGTTGTAATGTCTTTCTAGGGCTGTATACCTTGGAGAACCTGGCGATACGATACATACCTCGATACACAGGTCACGATTCGATACGTACCTCGATACAGAGCTGTCTCGATACGATTTGATACAATGTGACACGATTCGATACGATTCAATAAAAATACATGGGCCAGAGCCAATTAGTTAATGCTGAACACATTTACTCAACAAACAGAACTCTGCATTTTTCTTCCATTTATTGAAGACAAAAGTGCATTATAACAAAGTGCATTTTGCTTAAATATTTGCAACTTTAAGTGCTCTGATTAATTGTACACAAATTGTATTAATCTGGAAATTACCACAAGTCAACATTTAACTTTCCAAGGGTACAGTCTGAGCTCACACAAGCACAAAATCTTCTTCTTATTATTCTTAACTTCTTATTAAATCTTCTTATAATTCTTTTTTGTGACACCATGTACTGCCATAACATATTTCACTATGAAATCACTTAAATGCTACATCTTGCTTTAACATTTTCCATGAGTTTTTTTTAAACTCGCGGGAGCCGCTGCGCCCCCTAATGGCTGGGCGGAGTATCGATACTAAGGGCTAGAATGTCGATACTGTATCTTTTTTTATTATATCGGTATGTATCTAAGAATCGATATTTTGAGCACACCCCTATGTCTTTCTATCTTTTTCCTTTTCCTTTTTTTTATTATTTTGTTTCTTGATAACATGTTGTATGTTATAGTTCTTCGAATAAAAAAAAAAAAGGGTCCCTCGCGTCGCTTCACTGGCATTGCACGCAGCAGAAGTTGAAAACTTTTCAACTTTACAAGTGCCAACGCAGGCATCAGCCAATCAGATTGCCTTATGCAAATACTCTAGCGCAGACGCTAGCCAATCCCGTTCATGCAGCACCAGAAAAGTATGCGATTGGCTGTTATCACTATGACGGCGCGTCAGCACCATGGTCAGCACCAAGCTTCAGACATGCCCTCCGTCAAGCATTGATGCTGACGCCCCGTTGAAGCAGCGCTGCGCAGAATGAATGATCACCGTATGACATCAAAGTACCGCGATTTGAATTCATAGGATCTCCATTTAGGTCTGCCGCCTTGTTACACGTCACGTGAGTGACAGCGGAACATGGCGAATGAGGGAGAGGAGAGAAGTGATCGAGATTTATGATTGATTGGTGAATTAATAGTGTTTTGTTATTGTGTGAGTGTGACCAATAACGTGTGAATGCAGCATGATCTGAATGCAGGGAAGTACACGGAAGTGAATCACAGTCATTTAGAAATGAGATCGCATTTATGTATGAATAGAGATCGTGATTTTTTTCCGATTAATCGTGCAGCCCTAGAACTCAGTGTTTTACATATTCAGTTTTGCACTACATTTACTGCTAAATGTCTAGAGACACAAGCAAATATAAACTCAAAGAGCATAAAGCAGTACATGAAGAAACAAACAGCCCCATTAACCTAGAGCATTAGAGATTGCAAGAATATCTACAAACCTAATTACCAACAAGAGCTCACTTCACCAATCGTATCAGTACATTATAACAAGTTCAACTGCAGGCTGATGATATTAGGTCTTTTATTCAAAATGTAATTATGGTTTATGATAGAGCTATTTTAAGGTTTAATTGACAAGATGAGAGTAGGAAAGCTTTGTTATAGCATCAATACATTATCAAACTAAAGAACCAAGAGTCCAGAGCAAGAGGAAAATCATTCAAAACAAATTCACAAAGGACTTTTATTATGGTTCCTAGCTGACTAAAACCAACTGATATTCAAAAAGTTAAATGTTACCTTTAGAAATGTTCTGCTGACTTTTCATTGAAAACATGAATAACAGTATTTCATCATAATATGCCCTCATTTGACTGGAGACAAACCAGGTGCATATACTCCGGTCATCATCAATGCAACAAACCTCTAATGATAAAAATGAAAATTCTGTCAATATTTATCTCCCTCATGTTGTTCCAAACTTGTAAGACTTCTTATTTGTAAAAGGTGAATTTTTAAAGATTATCCTGCTCACTCTTCTTCACATAATGTAAGTGAATGGAGACTGAGGCTGCCAAGGTCCAATATGACAAAAAATTGCCATAAAAGTGGGGACAATAAAAGCATCACACAAGGTTTGATGTCAAAGATGATGTTTGGTCACATGACAAACAAGAGCCAATGGTGTTTCAAATCAAATCGTTTGAAAAATCTACTAGTTCCCTGGTATTTTGATTTGAGAGCCAAAGCAAATCTATTTTACTTCAGTATCATTGATATAATATTATAGATTTTGTTAATACTTTAAACTAGACTTTATTTTTATATTTTGTTTACATTTTAATTTTAGCAATTATGTTGTGCGTTTTGTAAATGTCTATCTTTTTTATTAAGTTTCTTGTTAGTTTTAGTTATTTTAGCATTTCAATAAACTAAATGAAAATGAAAAATGTTGCATTGCTGAAACAATTTTTTATATTGCATTTCAGTTCTTTTTTTTTTCAAATAATGGAAATGTTTTGTTATTGATAACTCTGTAGCAAAGGGGAAATTTTCAATAAATAATGACTGAAATTTTTCCGATCATCTCACAAAGCTATTTTGGCTTGAAAAGTCTCGGAATAAAACACTTAAACAATATGAACTGCTTTTGAGACACTTTTATGGCGCTTTTTGTTAATTCCCATTCACTTTCATTACATAGAAAAGCACTCCTAAGAAAAAAAATCCTTTTTATGGACGAAATGATGACAGAAGTTTCATTTTTAGGCAAAATATCTCTTTATGGTTTGAAAAGCATTAGGAAGCAAAATGGCTGGCAGCCTTATCTGAGACCAGAAGATGGAGGATCTTACCTGCATAGCGCAATGGGGCATCTTTATCCAAGGCTATCAGCGGAGGGTCCAGGAGAACTTTGTCGTCATTTTCCGTTACGATACCATGATACGTGGTCTCAATCCATGGCTTGTGCTTATTTACTGTTGGGGAGAAAAAAAACAAAAACAGGAAAAAGTAGTTTATTTTTTGCTGAATAAAACCAAGCCCAGACAACAACCAATTATTTTGGTTTTCTGTGAGGATGCACAACTGTACACCAGCTTAAAGCCAGAGTGCAAAATCACACACTGACTAGTGCGCAGTGGCATTTGCCGCCTCTGTTTATTCGAGCTGAGAGCACGCCGAAGCTCAGCAGCTCATTAGTGTTGACTGAAGGCTTTGAGCTCTGAAAGCCAGAGGACAGATGCGCTGTGCTTTAGCTTCAGACTGCAGAAACACTGCAGTAGCAGCAGCGGTGTCTGGACGCAGAGGTTGATGTGAAGGGCAGATTGCTCTCTTCAACGGCTGATCAGTGCCTGTACCCGAAATGTGAGTACATCAGCAGTTGCTGGGCGAAAGGGGATACTCCTGCAATGCTGATCTCATTGTGGGAAGACCTGACAGTGAGGCAGCAGCAGGAAGCAGGAGGCCGCAGGGAAACAAAATGAGCTCAGCAGACTGATGTCGTCAACTGCGGGGTCCATCACGAGGCTGTCTGACTGAATCAGCTGTTGAGAAACACACCTTTCAAAACATAGCTCTTCAGTGAGCACTGATCTTATAAAGCAGTTATGGTATTGGATACTAATTGAACAATACAGTACACAATTTAGTATGAGCTATAATGCAAAATACCTGTTCACTAGTTGCTGTGCATATTGGTTATTTTTCCATGTCAGGGACTAGATCTACTAACTGTACCAAAGTATAGAATTTGAGTAAAATACACAAATTACATTACATAATAAAAATTTAAAGTACACAATTCTCATGAAAATCATTATTACTTATTTATATTTTTAAATAGCTTTTTTTATATTAATAAATCTCTTTGTTTTTGTCATTTATTTTAAAAGTAATTTTACTGCATACCTAAAAAAAATACATTTGCATCTGCATGTCATGAAGGTGAGAAAATGATACAATTTTCACTGATAGCCACTGATAATATCAACTCAAAAGTAAAGAGATTCACCCAAAAAGACAACATTTTGGTCATTTAATCTCACCTTCATGACGTTGAATATTTTGAAACTGTATATTTTTATGTATGCATTAAAATGAATGACATTAAAAATATATGACAACAAAAAAAAGACGAAAATTAAAAACATACAATAAATAAGTAATTATTCTTATTTAATATTTTTATTATGTGGTAAATACATTTACTTTAATTCTGTACTTTGATACTGCTAATATTGTTAGCTACTATAGGAAAAATGTGTTTCTTATCACTAATAAATCACTTTGAATAAAAACCACCTGCTAAATGAATAAATGTAAACGTCTGTAGATATATGAAAATATACAAAGACTAAAAAATATCTTCCGTCAGCTCATCACTCAAGCCAAACACTAAATCTATAACTCTTACACTAAATCTATGTCGCTAACAGCTCCCATCCCTTATACTGTTCAGAAAATTGCTGTCTGAAAATATCTGCACGGTGTGCAGAAGCTGGAGCGAAAACGGATGATTTATTGGCTTCAGCGTGGATTCTGTGCACCGGTGTCTTCCGACTCACCCCGCAGGCAGAATCCTGATCAGTGACACTAATTGAAGGATATAACCTCCACAGCAATAACATCATAATGCTCAACTCTGTTCATATTACACGCCAGATCCAATTTCACACCTTCTGGAAAACTGTATGCTTGACAGAACTGTCGCTTCATTTTCATGTTTCTTTACCCTATTAATTTTCAGCTGCAATACATTTGAGATTTAAAACTGCGCACGGTTCAAGAACTGACAATTGTACATGTCTATCAA
Source organism: Barbus barbus (assembly GCF_936440315.1). Classification (NCBI taxonomy): domain Eukaryota; kingdom Metazoa; phylum Chordata; class Actinopteri; order Cypriniformes; family Cyprinidae; genus Barbus; species Barbus barbus. Next base: position 17,428,789 of record NC_136718.1, read on the forward strand.
AGCTACAAACACATGATGCATGAGTCTAACGCTGTACCCAGTACAAAGAGAGCTGGGAGGAAGTCCAGGACTTGGTATTGCCTGTGAAATTTGTGATCTGGCTCATAAATCGTCTGAGCAAAGTGGGTTCACGTGACCTAAGGGTACTGCTGCTGCTGCTTGTTGTCTGTGGACAGATTGTCAGACCAGACTATCCTGATAATCTGCTTTAAAATCCTAGGTTTATAAAACCTTAAGAGCCGAGGTAAGTCACATGCTTAAAGGGCAAACTGGGACATAATGCTACTAATAAAGAGAACAAGACCAGAGCATAAACATTGTTTTCCTCACTTATGTGTGATTTTTATTTTTTTTTAAGAAGTTTCATTACCAAGTACTGTACATCAATTTAACTAACTAGATTCAGAAAAAAATTGTGTGGTTTTTGACACCAAGTTACAACAAGACTACCATTCAAAATGATGTTCTTTAGAACTTTCTATATATCAAAGAATACTGAAGAAAAATGTATTTCCACACAAAAATAAGCAGCATAACTGTTTTCAGCATGGATAATAATAAGAAATGTTTCTTAGCACCAAATCATCATATTAAAATAATTTTTGAAAGATCATGTGACACTGGAGACTGGAGTAATGACGCTGATAATTCAGGAATAACTGAATAAATACATTACATTTTAAAATACATTACAACATAAAACAGTTATTTTAATTTGCAATAATATTTCACAGTAGGGGTGGGCGATATGGAAAAAATATCATATCACGATTTTTTTTAGAAATGTCACGATTAACGATTTTATCACGATTCTTTGTCATTGGCATTACAGCCAATCTAGAAAGACAAAGCCTTTCAAGGTAAAAAAAAAAAAAAAAACTTCATTCCTAGTATCAAAGTCAATGTAGACCAGCAACTATTTGGTTACCCTCATTCTTCAAAATATCTTATTTTGGATAGAGGTTTGGGACAACATGTGAGTGAGTAAATAATGACAGAAATTAAATTTTAGGGTGAACTATCCCTTTAATGACAGTCGACAGCATGTTTAGTGTCCTGTTCCTTTAAGAGCTGCACGCATCTAATATACAGGCACGCATCTGTTTCTCTCTTAACGATTTACTTTTATTTTAGAGATAACTAACTCAGTCTGTATGTAAACCTTGTGTGTTTTGACAGTATTAGCGCAAAAAATAAGTTAGTTGAGTAATCAGGCGCTGTTAGACAGGCGTTTTAGTGCGCGTGCTTCAGGTGTATGCGCTCAGAACAAGTGCACGTCAGACCAGCGCGCGAATGAAACATTTAACCAGCAAGGCTTGTGTGCAAATAATGTACTTTTGCGATCGCGAATAAGTGCAGTGTCCTGTCTGAGTAACTCTACTGCTGTATGTCGTGTTGTACAGTACATAGAGAAGGAGGCGCCAGAATTGTATTTGATATAATGTGTGCTGTAGCACGATACTACGATATTTCTTCAAAAGCAGATCGTGGAGACATTTTTATCGTCCACGATCAAAAATCGACATAATCGCACAGTTTATATTGTATTTTTGAACCAATAAATCCTGCTTTGGAAAGCATAAGAGACTTCTTTCTAAAACATTAAAACATCTTAACCTCCATTTGAACAGTAAAGTCTTTTTGAAATATTGTATATTGAATGTCGAATGGAAACACCAAAATATTAAATTACCAAAATAAGAATTTTTTTAAATATATACACTCACAAGCTATGACAAGTCATGCGACTATAAATCACTCAGAGAAAAAAATATGTTATTTTGATCATTCTGAAATGTAGAATCCAAAACCTGTCATCTGCCAACTATGAACAAACAAAGCACACTAAAGTGTTTGTAATTTATTATATTTGATAACAAAAGAGCCACAGTGACTACAACATAGTACAGGTGCATCTCAAAAAATTTGAATATCGTGAAAAACTGCATTTTTTTGGAACTTATTTCAAAAAGTGAAACTTTCATATGTATTTTAGATTCATTACATGTAAAGACATTTCAAAAGTTTTTTTTGTTTTAATTTTGATTATTAGAGCTTACAGCTCATGAAAATCAAAATCCAGTATCTCAAAATATTAGAATTTTTCCTAAGATCAATCAAAAAAAGGATTTGCAAAGCAGAAAAGTTCAAGTTCTTTAAAGTATGTTCATTTACGCACTCGATACTTTGTCAGGGCTCCTTTAGCACAAACTCCAGAGTCCAGCATCAGTGAGGAATGGCATGGAAGCGATCAGCCTGTGGCTCTGCTGAGGCACTATTGAGTCTTCAGCTCGTCTGGATTGTTGGATCAACTGTTTCTCATCTTTCTCTTGAAAATATAGCATAGATTTCATATGGGGTTCAGGTCAGGCATGTTGGATGGCCAATCAAGCACAGTAATATCATGGTCAGCAAACCACTTGGAAGTGGTTTTGGCAATGCGAGCAGGTGCTATAGTCCTGCTGGAAAAGCAAATCAGCATCTCCATAAAGCTTGTCAGCAGATGGAAGCATAAAGTGCTCCAAAATCTCCTGGTAGACGGCTGCATTGACTCTGGACTTGATAAAACACAATAGACCAACACCAGCCGACGTCATGGCACCCCAAATCATCATTGACTGTGGAAACTTCAAACTGGACTTCAAGCAGCTTGGGTTCTGTGCCTCTCCAGTCTTCCCCCAGACTCCAGACATTGCTTTCCGAATAAAATGCAAAATTTTAATTTATCTGAAAAGAGGACTTTGGACCACTGAGCAACAGTCCAGGGCCCGTATTCCTAAAGATTCTAAGAATGCATTTAGAGAGCTCCTAATTTAGCTTAATTTCTTAGCTTAAGTCTTATCAGTCTTTTATCTTAGTGAGGAGGCGGGGCTAACCCCATTGCTAGCTATGACAGTCTTTTGAAGACTATGATTGGTTTGTTGTCCAAGAAGGAAATAAAAGAGTGCTTTTAAGAGTAGGGTTTATTAAAAGCCTTCACTTGTAATTTTTCCTGTTTTACCGTACTCCCTCTCTCTCTCTCTCTCTCACACACACATTATATATGTATATATATTCTTTATTTTTTATTTACCATGCTGTCATACTTAACGTATTTTATAGGAAATTAACAGCGACACAATAAGGTTCTGAAAGTGCTGTCAGGTACAGACCCAAATCATCGCTGCTGCATAGTTGCATTTTTCCAGTTGCCAAATATGTTAATGTAGTTAATGTAGTGATTTCTGGCGCTATGGCATTTCTGCGCGGTGTCGGGATGTTAGCGTGTCTCAAATAAGACCGGTCACAAACATGATCCCTGCACGAGCTAATGTGTAGCGTCTTATCAACTCACTGTTATGCATTGTGTGCAACACATTTCTTCTCCCTCTTCATGTTTCATCCATTTTCTCCACTGCTAAAGAAACTCTTAAGCCTCTTAAAAGTCCTCGTTCGTACTCCTAACAATTTTGGACCTTAAGACCTCTTTTAAGGGTTAAGATGCTTTCTGAATTACTTTTCTTTACTAGGATCTTTTCTTTAATTGTAAGAGGAAACACCCACATTTCTAAGAATTTTCTTAGAATTTTGTTACTAGGAGCAACTCTTAGCACTAAGGTCACTCTTAGCACCGTATTCATTTTTCATGAATACGGGCCCAGTTCTTTTTCTCCTTAGCCCAGGTAAGATGCTTCTGACGTTGTTTCTGTTTCAGAAGTGGCTTGGGTAGCCCTTTTCCTGAAGACGTCTGAGCGTGGTGACTCTTGATGCACTGACTCCAGCTTCAATCCATGTTTGAATCAGCTTTGCTTGACAGTATTCTCAAGATTGCAGTCATCCCTGTTGCTTGTGCACCTTTTCCTACCCAAATTCTTCCTTCCAGTCAACTTTGCATTTAATATGCTTTGATACAGCACTCTGTGAACAGCCACTCCTTTCAGTAATGACCTTCTGTGACTTACCCTCTTTGTGGAGGGGGTCAATAGCCCCTTTCACACAGAGATTCCGGAAAATACACGGGTAATGTGTTCCGGCAAATGTTCCCGGATCGTTAGATTTTGGTTCATTCATTTCTGCCAGTGATTTTCCAGAATCTGTGCGTGCGTTCACACACAACCCGTAAAGACACGTGACATTTCATGTGACGTGTATAATGCGCCGCGCACCATTTCACTAAACTGGCGAACGAAAAAAATAAAAACTAAACTGGCGAACGATTTCAGCTTCAGAGCAGATAGTGAGGAGCTCCGATCGCTGCTTCATTCCAGTTTACACAATTTTTGTTGTGTGAATGTTGATCTGCCTTCAAAACACCTAGTAAAAGAGTCGCATGATAAAGCGCGTCATCAGCCTTTACGGCATTGATCCGGCATTTGTTCACACAGCGCTCGTTCCGGGACTGAACCCGGCAATGTTACTAGTTCTGTGTGAACGTGGTTGCGCTCACACAGGAGGCACTCTGGCAATTTTCAGGGACCAACGTGCAGTGTGAAAGGGGCTAATGATTGTCTTCTGGACCATTGCGAAGTCAGCAGTCTTCCCTATTATTGTGGTTTCAAAGAACAAGAGATACTCTGAATTTATACTGTAGAGATGGTCGTTTAATGAAACTCAAATATAAATATTCTAACATATTGAGATACTGGATTTTGACTTTTATGAGCTGTAAGCTCTAATAATCAAAATTAAAACAATTTTTTTTTAAATGTCTTACTTTACATGTTATGAATGTAAAATATATATGAAAGTTTGAAAGTGGCTACAATGTACATTTCTTTTTTGTGTTTCCCTGAAAGTTATGTTGTTGTTTTTCTTTTAAACACATGGGATGGAAACCGATAATCACATTTTTCTGATAATTCAAATTTGTGAATTGAATAGAAACATCTTTTTTTTTTATTATGGACCATAAATATGGCTCTGGCTCCTCAGTACGGCTGCTCGGAAACAACACTATTTGAAAATGCCTTAAGCCTCACTAAGTAATAGAAAGTAAATCAAAGCAACAACATGGGACATTTGTAGCTGATTGGTCAAACACTCGAGGTTAATCTGGGTTTACACCAACAAACAACTGTTTGTACTCACAAACCCTTCTGCTGTAGAACAAATATACTGATAATACAGTTATCATCAGAGATACTCATCACCAAAAACCTGTTCACAAACAGGCAACAAAGTGTAAATTATAGGGATGCTCCATGGACAACCAGACAATTTAATGAACTAGTCTTTTTTCTGAAATGTTTTGGTACATCTCAATGAGGGTCCTTGAGACCTCTTGGAGCGCGTTCAGCCATGGCATTGATCCCAGCAAGAGAAAACGACTAAACACAGCAGCCAAACACCTGCTAAACACTGGCCACACTCCCACACACTCATATAACATATGGCACACGCATCACTCCTTCTCTTACCAAAAACACATTTACCAATCAAACGGCAATTATTTTCTTCTTTAAACTTCTTTGAAGCCCTTAATGAACCATTAAAAACAGCTTATGTTTGAAAAGCCCACACTGGTGTCTGGTGTGCATCATTATAAACTGAACGAGCGGGTATCAAAGAGGAAGGGCTGCTTACCAGGCTACTGGAGAATGAATCTGATTACTGAAGGAGCTCTGATGTGGTTGATATCATTTCTGAGCGCCCTGCGGCTCTGGCACAAGGCAAGCGTTTGGGACTGCAGGCAGCCACTTGGCTGTTTTTACATCCTTTTTGGATTGAAGCACTTTAGATCCTTGCACAGCAGCAATACAATGCAACTGTTGCGACAAAAGTAACGGATAGAACTGTTTGATAAATAGGCTACAATGATGACAACACACCAACAATACGATTTCATAATGACAGCAGTCGAACAGTGGAGTGTCGAGACAAGTGGTTAAAGGCTACAGGTCGCTATAGATGGAAACATACTCCGTTTTGTCGATGTCTGAAGAGGTTGTTACAGCATAGAGTTTTATCCATGAAAGCTATGCAAATCAATGTTATGTAACTGGTGCATTAGAGCAATACTGACACTTGAGCACAGTGGAGTAAATATGTACTCAGATCACCGTTCAATCCATTTTCATTCAGAATGTTTTTAGCGTGCTGTTGATGAATCATAGTAAAATCTTTATTTGCAGTCTAAACAACATTTACTTGAAGTTTTTTTGAAAGCTAAAGCACATTGGAAAAGAAAAGAAAGAATAGAACAGAATAGAAATATTATTATATGTCAAAGTGATTAAAGTTCATTTTTGATTATTAAAGTAAATAATAATAAAAGGGAACAAGTATTTACAAGTAAATGGGGTCGAAAGAATATTTTATTTCAAACACATTTAACATTTATTATAATATAATAAAATATTGGAATATAATATAAAATAATGTAATGTAATAGAATAGAATAAAATAGAATAATGATATTTGTCAGAGTGGTTAAAGTTCATTTTTGGATGTTAAAGTTAATATTACACATCCTTTATTATTATTATTATTATTATTATTAATAACATTATTAATTAATAATATAATAATACATGGTTTTGAAAGAGCATACGATTATTATTAATATTTCATTAAACATTAATAATATTTAAAAAAAAATTGCTTATCTCCAAAAATTAACTTATATCAACTTTAACATAATACATTAAAGTTGATAAGTTAATTTTGTACATTAAAGTTAACAACAATTATATCAGTTGTTTTAAAACTCCACTGGGTGACATCAGAATTCTAGCACATAAATTACCCTTTACCTTCACCAATTTACAAAACATGATCATTAGAGCAAGAGCACCTACTTTTAACAATCGTAGACAATAATATTTGTATTCGACACGCACAACCGTTTGCCACCATCAATTCTCTAGATTACAGTCATTTGGATAATATCCGCAAATTAAGCCATTTAGCCATAATCAAATCTTTTGAATGCTAGCAGGCACAAATTAGAGGCTAATGATGCAGCAGAGTGAGGAAACACAGTTGGCCTGGAGCTGCCTCCATCCCAGCAGCACCCAAGTTTAGGAGATCTCAGATAAATACTAAAGAACCTCAGACTAACCGGGTCCTGTGTGTGTGTGTGTGTGTGTGTGTGTGTGTGTGTGTGGGTGTTTTTTGCATGTATGTCTAAAGGGATAAATAAACCCTGTATGTCACACTAAAGCAGAAGCATCCAGAACAAGCCAGAGGCTTTATATCCAAACACATTCCAAGCTACATATTGCAGTTGGCAAGCAGAGAATCGCCTAGTCACAGTCTTTTACATGCTTTATCTAGCACAGCCATCCAGTCATATTGCGTCACCGTGACCGGATAGCATGCAGACCATGTGCAGCTATCGCTACGTTATCTGATCGATGACAAATATTATTACAAGGGCTCTGGTCAGACAGCATGTGCCGAGCGATGATGGGGGGTCTAGGTCAGGCACTATTGTGCTATGCCTGGCATGCAATCCTGTTAGCCATCATGTAAACCCACTGACACCTAATCCCATAATGAGATGCTCCTGTTTCATTCACTTACAAGGTCACAGACTTGTACGACTTTACAAAGTACTGTGGTGTGTCACATATGCTCGAGCAAAAGTTTACAGTAAGACGGCTGTAAGAACGCACCGCTGACGTACGCTCACTCACAATAGATCATTTCGATTTCTCACTTTTTTGGAAAAAGATTCACATTGTTATTGAGACATATTTCAACATTTTAATAGACATTTTTTTTGGGAAAGGTCCAGCCAAAGGATAAAATTCAGCTTTGCCATTACAGGAATACATTTTATTTTAAAATGCATCAAAATAGAAAATAGTTATTTTAAATTGTAATAGTATTTCACAATATTTGTATTTTTTATTTAATTTTTTTATTAAATAACCGTTGAATGGTAGTGAACACTTAGAAAATACTAATGAAAAATGTCAAGAATAAAAAATTGTTATTTGATTAAAAATTAAATCAAATTACATACAACCGGTGCTAATTAAACTAATTAAACCCAATAAATTGCATTTATCAATATTTGTCAAGAAAACTCAGTAGCACTTTATTGTAAGGTCCAATTCTCGCTATTAACAAACCATTAACTGCAACTTTTGCCTCAAACTCCTAATTTTCTGCTTATTAATGGTTAGTAAGGTAGTTGTTAACTTGACATATTGACTATGACTTTATGACTTGTTAGGTAGGATTAGGGATGTAGAATATGGTCATGCAGAATATGTGCTTCATAAATACTAATAAACAGCCAATATGTTCATAATTGGTATGCTAATAAGCAACTAGTTAATAGTGAGAACTGGTCCCTATAGTGGGTAACACTTTAGAATAGGGAACACTTATTCACTATTAACTACGACTTTTCCCCCAATAAATTCCTAATTTGCTGCTTATTAATAGTTAGTAAGGTAGTTGTTAAGTTTAGGTATTGGGTAGGATTAGGGATGTAGAATAAGGTCATGTAGAATAAGGCATTATTATGTGCTTAATTTGTACTAATAAATGGCTAATATTCTAGTAATATGCATGCTAATAAGCAACTAGTTAAGAGACCCTAAAATACATTATTATGAATGACGAAAACATAATAGACATTCAAAACAGTGGCTTTAGATTTGAGTAAATATACTGTTCACATCGATATCATTGAACACAAGCCTATTTTCCTTTGCAGTTGCTAAAAATTTAATTATACGGATATTGTGGCAGATTTGAGAATATGACTTTTTGGGTGGTGGCACTCCAAAGGAAACCACTTTTTCCTGTAATTCTGCACACATACATTACTCTACAGGGCTAACAACCATCTTCTTCAGTAATGGCCAACGGAAGCAATTAATTAGCTGTTGGCTCAGTAATCCATGAGAAACTGTTTCTATTGCAGTCGAGCATAAAGCAATTAAGCAACATACTTTGTTCAGCCTAATTTTGACCATTGACACGGGGGTTGGGGGCATGCTGGTGAATGGGCGTCTTAAAATGGCGAGCGAGACAGTGATATTCTTGAAGCTCTGCATTAAACCGTCAGACCTCCGAAACAATAGCAGAGAGTGAATGTGTGTTTGTAGCATTATGATTTGATTGATGAGGGGAGGCCAAAGGTTATGGTGTCAGCCATGCTTGTTCATCCATCTGCTAGAATCCCTCAAGCTCTGTAAAGACAGAACAGCCTGAACGCGCATATATATATATATATATATATATATATATATATATATATATATATATATATATATATATATATATATATATATATATATATATATATATATGGCAACTGAGAAACAAAACCACATATAAGCCAAAATAATATCCACTTCAGACAGTTAGAAATATCAATTTCCAAATTTTTCCTCACTTCATCTGAAAGATCTTCAACACGTGCTTCCTCCTGTGTCCTGTATGCTTACAAGATCTTTAAATGGTTTAACAAGGGGTGGCTATTTCCGGTCAGTATGGCCCAGAAACCTTTTCATGACAGTGATTACACCCAGAGTGCGATCTACTGCAGCCTTTGTCAATTAACACCACAGACTCCTCCGTTCTCACCCGAGTTGTCACAGAGCACACAGCTGCTTCACAATTCAAGGTCTATCGGTGGTAGTAAAAGATAACTACTGATCTACACCTCGGCAGACTTGAAAATGGATTGGCTTTCACACTTGATGGAATTGCAGTTACTTCTGAAAGAGGCTCAAAAAACAGCTTTCTTTTTGAAGCTTCATCTGAAATTTGTTGCCGTGGTTTGACGTCTTTGCTGAGCAGACCCCATTCTCATGTGAATAATGCAGGACAACGGGCCATCCGAAGATCTCAATACAATGGCCTGCCAGGATACAAATCACTCAACGACTGAAACGACACCAACAGAACAACTGAGACGGCGTTTTCAAACATGAATACACAAATCATGAAGGCAGAATCCCAAAATTCAATACAGGCTTCCAGAGTCCAGACCAAAAAAAAAACTAAACCTAAAATGTTACATTTAGGAGCCAAACTACTTTTCAGCTGAAAATTTATCAAATTTATTAAAAAAAATGACTGTTGAATAAAGTCATTATTGTTGTGTACAAAATGTATTCTCATAGTTTCATAAAATTAAGGTTGAACTGATGTCACATGGACATTTTTAACGAGGTCCTTACTACCTTTCTGGGCCTTAAACGTGTCAGTTGTGTTGCTGTCCACGCAGGGTCAGAAAACACTCAAATTTCATCAAAAATATCTTAATTTGTGTCCCGAAGATGAAAGAAGGTCTTACGGGAACGACATGAGGGTGAGTAATAAATGACAGAATTTTCATTTTTGTGTGAACTATCCCTTGAAACAAATTGATCTAAATTGGACAACCACTTAAATGTCTGCACACAAATTATAAAATGGCACTACAACCTGTTAAAATGGGCTTCATCAGTCAGGGAATCGATAGTTCATTGAGGTTTAAGACCCTGTAGAGAAATGTAAGGGAAATCTCTCAGTATGCAAAGGGTTCATAGCAAAACCAAAGCAGGGGGCCAGTGTGTACTCAAGGAAGTATCTGTTTGTCCACCGGAGCAGTCGCAACAGAACAAGGCCCAGGCGTTTTCGGTGAGGGTGGGGGCAGGGCATGTGAATGGTGCTCAATCACAGCTCAGTATGGAGCGCACAAAGGCCCAGTGAGAGTGAAAGTGAGCCGTAGCCATAAAACACAGAGCTGCTTTTCATGTCTCTGGAGGCCGGGCTGCACAGACCTCTATCCACAGGTAACACCTACTCTCTGGTTACCTGTTCCCATGAAGCAGTGGTGCTGACGCGATGAGGCACAGAATAGCAGAGGGACGCATTTATCAGGCTAAACAAAGAGCACAAACCGTGACAGACACTGGATGGATGGGCTCTCTTCAGAGCACTCAGCGTGTGGACTGGGTTGACCTGAAATGTAAGCAGGTAATATTGTTATGGGTTGGGTTACTGTCCAAATAGGTTTCAATAGGGTCTACATTAAGGTCACAGTATTAAAGCACTGAGGAATGCTCTTTAATCTTTTGTTCCGTTTCTTCCCGAGTGATCAAGAAAAAGATTTATCTTTAAACCTTGAATAGTATCCATATACAGCTGAAGACATTATTCGTTGGTTATAGTGAGCATCGATAGCAAACTTTTCATCCAGTTACAATGGTTAACTAGTTTTTAATTTTCTATTCTTAATATGTATACAGTATATAATAATATAATACAGTAATATACATATGTATCAAATACTATATTTTATAATTAATTATCTATAATGTATATACTAATTACAATTTTAGATTTAATTTATTCAGTCAGTAATTTTTTAAATACATTTTTACTTTTATTCAGCAAGGATGTATTAAATTGACCAAAAGTAACAGTCATTTGTTTTTTATAATGTTACTCAAGCTTTCTATTTTGAATAAATGGTGTTCTTTTAAACTTTCTATTTATTAAATAATAGTGAGAAAATGTATCACGTTCTCCACATAAAAAAGAAAGAATAAAAATGCAGCTTGCGTACAGACATAAATTGCATTTTAAAATATTAAAACAGCAATACAGAATACTGCATTTTACAATACTGTATTTTAATCAAATAAAATTCAGCCTTGGTGACTTTTCAAAAAAAAAAAAAAAAAAAAACGTCTGACCCCAGACTTTTGAATGGTAGTGTAATACTAAAATCCAACAAATTATATATAAAAAAAAATTATGTATACTTTGCACTTTAAGTTAACAACCCCTCTAAGAAACAGGTCTAATTGAGAACAAACGATTCTGAAATGTACAGACTTGCAGTTTAGACCGATTAGTTAAAACAACCAGTCATTCAAACAACCAACCTTCTCATCGATTTCATACATTTTAGCACATCCCTACCCAGTGCTTAGCATAGCACAGAAAAAGCTCTTCCATTACAATAAACAAACACAACACATTTTGGCCAGTATACTTCAAACGCACCATGTTGTTTTAGGAAGATCAACAATAGCAGTCAAGCAGCTACCATACGAGTTAAAGAGACAGACCTAATATTCATTACGTAATGACCTATTCTTGACAGATCACTGACTCAATTCAGCTCGCAAAGAGGCCAATGAAATTATCACTGACTGCCCAGCCGCCACGATGACTAAGGGCTGATTGTCTAAGAGAATTTCTGCCACACTGCCTGCACTAAAATTTTTCCAAAACAGATTCAAGATTTTTATTTGTCACATACACAATTATACAGAGTATAACCAGCAGTGAAATGTAAGATGAGCAATGCGTTGTTATCTATTATGCTTACAAAGTCCTTGGAATTCAAGATTGGTACATAAGTTAAATAAATCTGAGTTGCGTCTAACAGTGGGTGCATTGTGACATGCTTACTGCGGCACGCGGCTCTGAGCTCTCGGCCAAAAGACCCTTTATTTCCCAGAGTACAAATTCCATGAATAAACAGCAAAACATATGACACTTTCAGTTCTCCGTCATTAAACAACTGCAATTCACAGGGCGACGAACACGAAAGAGAAACTAAAATGACCCAAAAACAACCAAGTTTCCATCGGAAAACAAAAGCATGATAATAATTCATAAATGAATGAGCCAAATGCTTTCAAAATACTTCAAATAAATACAAAAAGCCTAAAAGTAATTAAATTCTAACAGCGTGCAACAACAACAGTCCCTGTGCGTTCCCCGCTTCACCTTGAGGAACAATGAGTCCAATACCTCCTCCCGAGAGAAAGTCTGCTCAGCTTATTTTATCCATCCTCAATACTGTGTGTATTCTCTTCCCACTGTTCACTGATTTAATGGGCCCTCTAAAGCCTACATCGAAGCAGAGAGCTGCTAATGGACGTCTAGCTATCTGCAAAACCAACACATCAAAAGTGTTCTAGCTCCTATGGGAAGACTCCTGAGAGATTATCCATCAAGCCATCTGTAAGTTAAGACATTCTGCTACAGGATTCACTTTGCTGAAACAGGCAAAACACTTAACCGGGGGCCACTGGAGTCGAACAAGCAGCTGTTTATACAAAATCTTCTGCAATCTAAAATGTTGTGAACCGCTTAGGGGATCTAACAAGTAGCTATGAAATGAATATCCATCTCTATTTTTCCTGTCTAATCAGACAAATGTTTTATAAAGTTTGTTCCAATCGAACAACCATCTGTCACTAGAAGCCATATTATAGAAATAAATCACTGTTATAAGCTGCAGTAGAAAGTAAGTTTCTCTGGTAACTTTCCAAAGATTTTTTACTGAATCTTTATTATTACATCAGTTAAATAAAAGAAAATCCCTTCAAACCTTTTAAAAAGTAAAATAAACTGAGCACAGCTTGAATTAATGCATTAATTAACTTCTCACCATTCTTCAGAAACAAAAAAATATGGCAGCCTTTAGAGTAGTTTTATATTTAAAGGAGCACTGCGTAAGTTCTGAAATTTCTAATAGTTACTGACACCAGTGGCCGTTAGAGGAACTGCAGCCAGTCTCATGCTTGTTCTCGGTGCGCACTAGATAAGGCTTTTTTTTTTTTTTAAGCTTATGAGGAGTTTCTGTGGGTGTCCGGGTTGTGCTGGAGGCTCGTCGTTTCTTCTGTCCGCAGAGTCCACTTCAAACACTACCGCTAGCGATTGCCGCTGTAGACGAGAACGTGCATGACGTCACATTTTGTGAATTTTCGCGCCAATTTGGACCCGACTCCTCCAGACACAACTGAGCCTACAGGCTGATAGAGGCAACCGTGGTGGACAGTCAAGGTGTCATTCTTCCTATTACATTATGGTTGGCTCATAAATAGACAAATGAAAACTCTATCTTAAAGATTTTTTTGAGTAAAAACCTACACATAGCCCCTTTAAACAGTAAAAATATCCACTAAACGAATGCAATATTACTTAGGAGATCCCTAGATGTCTTGTGATCGTTTGCAGGGGTGTGTAATTTGGTGTGAAGGTGGGATTTTCACTTAACTGATAACAGCAGAGAAGTGAGCAGGTGTGTTTAAACAAAGCTAGTCAAACTCAAAAGAGACCCTGTCAAATGAATCAAGGATAATAAAGTTATCCAAGGCTAATAAACACAGAGTAAGGCATGGTAATAATCTGTGAAGGTGTGAATACATAGACTGTAAAAGAGAGAAAACGGAGGACTTTACTCACCTGTGAATTTTAGACAAATCACAAGTGCTACTCTAAATAGTGACACATTTTTTGTTTGTCAATCAAAATTTTCAGTGATGAAAAGCTAGCAAAATTCACAGATCTAAAGAGTACTTTAGTACAGTAATCGTAATCAGAAGTGCAATACAAATTGTAAGGGACTGTATACAATTATTTGAATTTTGACTCCAACTTATAAAACACGGCAAGACATTTTTAACTGGTGGTGTGCAATGTTCTGAAAAAGTTGTGGATAAATATGATTTTATTTTTTTTAAGAGCAGAAAATGTCTCAAATGATGTATTGTTGAGATCAATGCCTCTGTGTCCAATCAAACTCAACTGTATTTTAATGCAGAGTCTCTAGTCCCTGGTATGGATAATACAAATGCAATATTTGTCCCGATGTCTGGCAAACCACTTTCTGGTTGTCGTTTATGAATTTGCATAGTTTTACTATTCAACTAATGTCATGTTAATATTTTTTTTGCAGTGTATTTTTGTCTATCATAGGCTATATGATAATTAGACAACAAAAAAGTACACTTCATTAGCCCATGTAAACAAACAAACAAACAAACAAACAATGTAAACGTTTGTTAAATATTTTTAAATGGTAAATTTCTTTCATAACACCCACATATTAAGTTTTATACCTTTGTACTTGTACATTTAAGAATAATAAACAAGGTAACTAACTGCACTAAAGGATATTTCTGGAAAGGCAGCGTTTCACAAGCAAATGTTCGCACATCTAGCCGTGTGTGTGTGTGTGTGTGTGTGTGAGACATCGCTGTAATGTCTGCGCGTGCACCTGCAGCGATGTCCTTCAGTCATATTTAGCTGCGTGTGAGCCATTTCAAAGATGAATTTTTCAAACCTGACCACATAGTATTCCCAGAGGATCTGCAATGCGGTCTGCACATCGGTATAACTATACAAACAACTTAGTTATCGGCTGAAAACCACAACCTGCCGTTGAGAATGGAGTAGAAATCAAGCACACGGGTTTGATTCCCAAGCAATGTGATGTTACTCTGAACAAATAGCTGTAGGCTGAAGTCTTGGCCACGGGGTGTTGGCACAGTACACTGTTATGTTAAAGGATTGACACTCAAAAATAGATGTCAAGTGAAGCGGAACCGTTAGGCAGAGTGGACATTTCACAGCTGACAGGCCATTATTTCATGACATCTTTTCAGTATGAGACGGGAAATTAGATTGATTTTTAATAAGATGCGATGTACAACATCCACACACTGATGATTTCAGATCATTGTCAAGAAACCTTACTTACGGGAACATTGATGACCTTTTTTATTATATCTTCTCATAACAGAAAAATACTAATTTACATATTAACATGAGGACATAAAAATCTTACCTTTGGCTGCCTCCACCGCGCATAATAGTCCTAAAAGCAGACCGACTGCAGAAGCGAAAGGTTTCACCCCACGGATCCGCATCCCGTCTTCGTTATAAAAACAGCAAACGATTTAAACAATGTTATTCTGTCTCCTCTCGCCCGGTAAAATCTGATTTAGCTCAGTGTTGCAAAAATATCCAGAGGATGTATATCTCGGATTAGTGCGGTAGGTTTAAGATGGCTGCCGCCACCGCCGTTCAGTCTCTCTCTCGCCGCTCCGCTGCTGCGGTGACGGGCTGACGTCACGACTGTGATTGTGGGAGCGCGAGCCGCCCGCTTTGCCCTTTACACAGTCAACCTCAGAAAGAGACAGAGAGAGGGTGTTCTCCAATCCTTTACTGCTTAATCCACCGTGATTATTATGGTTTAGCTTGTATGAGGGTGTCAGCTTTGCTTCTTTACAAC
The DNA here is from genome assembly GCF_936440315.1 of Barbus barbus. Lineage (NCBI taxonomy): Eukaryota > Metazoa > Chordata > Actinopteri > Cypriniformes > Cyprinidae > Barbus > Barbus barbus. The sequence continues at coordinate 17,444,756 of NC_136718.1, forward strand.
CATCTTTTGACATTTTAATATTATAGTCATTTCTACAATTAGTGTGACAAACAAACTACATAAAAACAATTGTGTTTATTTTTTCTGTTAAAAATGTTGTAACTTGTAAATTGATGCATCAAGATTAAATATGAGTTGTCAAATGGGAAGCTGTTCTTAAAGGTGGGGTATGTCATTTTTCAAAAACGTTTTAAAACTGAGTCAGCCAAGTACCAAAACAAACGTGTAGCCAATCAGCAGTAAGGGGCGTGTCTACTCATGATGTGGAGGAGAGAGCGTTTCCCCTTGATGTCCAAAGTGCCCTTTTGTCAAGGCAATTTTTTTATTATTATTATTATTAAACGCCCTTTTGTGAAGGCCTGCCCAATCTAACTATTAGTAAAATTAATTCATAATAGTTTAGCCGTAAATTAAATTATCCACATGATGACCTTTCACCTGGACAATCCATCACGCCTTTAGGATGCCTTCAATAAAGTCCGTTCTCAGAGTTCTCAGCGGTGTGCTTGTAAACTTATATTATTGAATTATTATTATTTTACGAGAACGGCGTGAAGAGATCATGTTGTTTATATAGCTGTGTGTAGCCTGTGGAAGCATGGTTAGCTGCAGCAAGGGGCTACCATATTTTTGTTCAATGTTTTCCTAATGACAATTTTATGATTGGTTTATAAAGGCTACTACGAACAGCCTCTTACCATATTTTATCACAGAATAATTCAGGAAATATATTTGATAGTTTCTATACTAAATTATATGTCAATCAGTACTGCCTTTTTCATATAGTTTATTACCTAAAGATAACTTGAAAAACACACATAAACCATATATTTTCGCAATCGTGTGTTTATTGTCTTCAAGTTTCATCAGTAAAAACGTTTCTGCTTTTTATTCAGTTCAGCTACAATGATAGCCTGTGAGTTTTTTAATTTTTTTTTAATTGAAGGTAAATTTATTTTGTTTGCATTTGCAGCAAGATTTGACCAAAGCTATCTAACTTTTTTTTTTTTTTATTGCAGATTTTAGAATAAAGAACATAGAACATGCAAGGGCAATACAATTTTAAATAAATCAAAACAAATACTATAAAGAAAATAAATAGGAAAAGCAATAAGAAAATCACATGTCAGTAAACAAGCACAAATAATTACAAATGATTCAAAAACAAGATTTAAGGCTTCAAAGTAATTAACAGTTTTTTTGCTTTGTTATTTCTTGTTTCTTTTAACGTATACAAGTAGTGACTTATTTCTGTTTTAAAATGAGTAAAATTAGTTTTTTTCACTGCCCATTTACATTTGTGAATAAAGAACTTTCCATATATGATGAGTAAATTCACAATACACCATATTTTGAAATCAACAGTATACTCATGAAAAAATAAAACATCCTTTTCTTTGAGTTGCAAATCAATATTAGTTCTGTGTTTAACAAAAAAAAAAAAAAAAAAAATCACACCAAAATATTTTTGTGTAAATACAATCATAAAATAAATGGACTATACTCTCATTTTCCTCTTTACAGAAAACACACTTCAATGTCTTTACAAAACTTTACAATTACCTGTTTTACAGGATAAATACGATGAACAATCTTTTACGATACTTTTCTAATTTTATTTGTGATACAAAAACATCTGGAGATCTTAAAGGTTTCTTTCCAGTTGACATCTTGGAATTGTGATCTCCAAAAACCAATGGCTAAAGGAACACTGGAAATTTGGCAAATCATTCTAAGATAATTATTATTACATTTTTGTTCTTTTATATTTATACCTTCCAGTTTAAGACTAAAATCTAATTTTTATTTTTTTTTGTCTATATCATTTCCTAATAATTTCCTAAATTCTGAAGGAATTGCATTAATTACCATCATAAACTCCTTAACAGGTATATAAAATTACAATTTTTCTAAAACTTCTGTATATATTAAGAACATGACCATTACTACTATTCAAAAGTTGTGAAACCAACAAAATATTATTTCTAAACCAATTAACTAAGAAAAGATATTTATTTTGGTGTGTAATGTCTTTATTATTCCAAATTAAGCATTTATGAGGGGAAAAATTGTGTTTGTATATAATAATCCATGATAACAATGCCTGTTTGTGAAAAGTTTTATGGGAAGCTTGCTAATATTAAAATTACAATAAAGAAGAAATTCAATACCACCAACTTTTTCAAAAATAATATTAGGAATGTAATACCATAGCTCATCTTTTGAACGGATATAATTTTGTATCCACTTAATTTTAAAAATAGTGTTAGATGTTTCAAAATCAAGTACATTTAGCCCACCTCGGTTAAGTGGATTACAAAGTATTTTTTTATTCAAATAATGATGTTTATTTTTCCAAATAAAATGAGATATACATTTATTTATCTCATTAATTATACTTTTTGGAATATAGCCTTTATGGTATAAACTAGTCTTGATAATCCTTCAGATTTTGATAATAAAACTGATTTATTTTATGTATTATTGCAGTATAATTAAGATTAATTCTTTCTTTTCATCTTTGCATTTCGTAATTCCTAAATAAGTAATATAGTCTTTTATTGGAATGCCACAAAATTCAGTCAAGTTACTTGACAAAAGATAAATGTAACTGTACAAAAAATTTAACTATCATCATTTAAAAGAACATTGTAGTCAATCAAATCTAATATTAATCGAATATTATTGCCAATATATCTACCACATAAGAAGCCAGATTGACAATCATCTATAATTTCATTTAAAACTAACTTTAATCAACAAATATATGTGAAAGTAATTTAGGATCATTATTGATTAGAGTTATAGGTCTCCAATTTTCTATATTCAATAAGTCTTTACCTGGCTTAGGAATCAATGTAATCAATCCCTGTAACATAGTTGGCAGCATTACTTCATTTTTCAATATTTCTTTGAAGACATATAAAAGAAACTCTGAGATATCTTCTTTGAACTCTATAAAATTCACAGGTCAGCCCTTTGTGATAGCCTGTGAGTTTGTCCATATTAGGGATTTCCTGCACGTCAAAGTTTCTGTGTGAGAGCACCTTCTGGCTTTGAGTATGAATGAAACATGCACTGCACCAGAGTGTTCAGCTCCTCTGATATTCATATCTCCTCATTTTGGATACAAATAAAACGTCAGGTCAGGTCTCTTTTCATTTAAATCTAGAAACCTCTATGTGAAAACACCTGCTCAAGCTTGAATAAAGTGTGGGGGACGAATTTACATGTAATTAAAATTAATATTAAATAAAAACTACAGCTAACGTAGTTCTACACACAGCAATAAAAACAAAGGTGCTTGTTCTCTTTCGTTCTTGCTGTTTAATTGGGAAAAGTTTAAAGCGTGTCGAGGTGTCATCTCTTTTTTTATGCTATCTGACTAAAAACTATTAATACTTTGAACTATTATCATTCAAAAAATTTATAAATTCAGAACAGGATTAGAATAGAATTCTATTTTAAATAAGACAGGAATATTTTTTTCTGCAACAACAACAGTAGTTTTTACAACAGCAAAACCACCATACCCTGTAAACTCAATAACAACAACAATAATAATAATAATATCATTTCAGAGTAATTAAGAGATGCAAAAAATGTTTTTAACATTTAAACTTAAAATAGTCTTTTCTGTTCTGTGTTTCTTTTTCAAACCTACGTCATGGCATTTGCTGCTGTATTAAAGAGGCATCCATTTCAATACACATATCAGCAAGGAGGACAGCCTATTAAAATCTGTGTTCCATGTGCCCCTTTTATATTGAGCACCTGCCCCTCCAAAGCTCTCTGCACGGCCCTGTGTCTCTGTAGTGGAAACGCAGACAGCAACAGGTCTGGGGGAAAAAAGTTCCTGGGACATATTGTTCCAGGTAATTTCGGTGGAAAAGCGGCTTATGTTTGACAGAACTAATCGTTTCCTGGGTTGCGTAGGCTACATAGCCTATATGTGGGGCGGGTCTATCAAAAAAGGGGCGTGTTTGTTTTGGTGATTTCAAATATCAACATTGGCTTCCAGAAATTGCTTACCCTGCCTTTAAAATATCATAAGATAGTTTCTTTTAGTTTCCAAAAACCTGCAGTTAGGACTAGTAGGCTACTTTCTTACAATCATGTAAGTGCAGTAGCTTAGGACCTGGCTTTTGTTAGTTAAGGAATAATATGCACGATAACATAGAAGTTGAAGTGCAGAAAAGCCTATAAAATATTACCAATTAAAACTAAATCTGCAGGGAAACATGTTTTGTTTGAAACATTTTGTATTAGGGAATCGGCATGCTAACCTGGGGATGTAACAAGAAGTCTACTCGACCCAAAGTAGTTAAACTATTTATTCACCTTCATGCTAACTTATCGTGATGTTGTGATAAAAGAAAGCTAAATAGTGTATGACAGAAATGATCCAGCCTATTTGTTGAATGTGCCATTAAGAAGACAGAAGAATAGAGCGTTATATAAAATATGTTTGTAGTAATCTTTGCTGCTAATCATGGCTAAATCTCACATACATTGGAGGTTTTTCCTTTTCAAGGCCAAGATACAGCATGTTTTTTTATTATTATTATTATTCAGCTTATTCCTGTATTAAAAAAAATTAGCAATGCATTCAATTTTGTTGCATTTTGAAGATGTTTTCCGTAACAGCATATGAATTGATGTTTTGAGCTGCTTTTTGATTTATTTTGAAGGACATCTCAAAAGAACATTGAATCTCTGCACAGTGAAAATCATAGGGTGGAAAAGTAAAGGCAGAGGGGTGAGGATGGAGAAGTCGGTTCTGGAGATGCATTTTCTCAAATGAGAGGTTAGACATCTTTGAGGTAGTTATGCTTACTGACATTTCCTTTCAGAATCCAATTGTTAACTGTGTCATTACATCTCTGGACAGACAATGAATTTAATATTTTATAACTACCAACATTCTTATTATGTTTATATTATGTTTACTCTTATATTATGTTTACCGTGGCTGTATAAATGGCAGTGACCCACCAGTCCTCTATTGATATTTTGATTTATGAGCATTCATACTGACAGTTCTAACCTTTAGTGATTTTATTTCTAAATTAAAATAGAAAATGTTCTTAATTTTGCACCATATTCTCTGTGGGAACATTACAACTAAAGCTACATATATACACACACACATGCTTTCCTGCATTCAACACATTCTTAAACAGAATCAGTTAAGAAACAAGTGTAAGGTCATTTCATGTTCATCAATGCAAAATAAGAGAGGGAACGAAGGGCACAGGGCTTGACAGCTCATACTTCCTGAAACACATTCTGATGAAGGCGCCGAAATTGATGTCATAAAAAGAAAAGAAAACACATTGTCATTGTCAGGCCCACAGAGAATCTGTTCAGTATTTGATTACTATATATTTTAGCTAACTTGATTATGCATTCCACATATTCAACCCCAAAATTAGCAATGAAAACACAAAACACTCTGCAGATTGAGATTCCCTCAAAAGAGACATATACACACAAAATAACAGCTATGCAAAAGTGAAAAGTGAATTGTATTCTATACAATTGCACAATTGCACTGTCCTTGGAGCGGACCTGACTTATATTTCACTGCTGGTTATACTCTGTATAATTGTGTACGTGACGAATAAAAATCTTGAATCTTGAAAGGAAAGAAGCCTTTTTCAGTTATACAAATTCAGTACAATTGTCTGAACTTCTAGTGAGATAATTGGACATTTCTTCCCAAATTTTGGAGCTGTGTTTGCCTGCTGAGCCCACCTGTGGCTGTGATTTCATCAGTGAGTCATCATACATGAGAGTACAAGGAAACACTTCTCAAGCAACATCTCAAGACATCAAAAACATCAAAGATATACCATTCTCAGACTGAAATCATTCAATTCTCCCAACTTGATTCAGCATCCCTGCCTCAAACCCAGAGAGAATTTGGGTTTTTGGGTCTATCTCCTCATGTTAAGCCTTCCCTTCAGAGACAATGGGATTTAGGACTAGAGTTGATCACTTCAGAAGAGTGATGATACGCCACTGTTCTTCTTTTATACCAAGCTTCAGCCACTATCTTTTTTCCCTGTTTCCAATAGTAACAGACTGCAGATCAGGCAGTCATGGTGATCTGAGCTCTTTTGTGATGAGGATGTTTGGAAAAAACATGCATGTTTTTTATGGAAGTTTGTGTTAGATAGAATACAGGAATGTGCGATTTTATGTTAACAGAATAATGGCAAGATGCATTAGATGACTGATTTAAAGCTGCTATCAGATGACCTTTATATAAGAAAGATAATTGACAGCACCATATCCAGCCCTTCAATATTTTTTGTCAAATACGCTAGGATGAAAACCCATGAAGACCTGTGGAGAAAACCTAAAGTCTTCTTACATCTCAGATGTAATGCTACTTGTCATCTCCTTGGTTTGACAATGACTATTTTAGTCCTTGTATATCCAGTCAGTTCCTCACTTACTCGATCTCTTTCAGTCTTTATGAAAGACCACGATTTCTGGCTCCCAGTGCATGAAAAGCCTGGTGAATGTCCTGCAATACAAACTAACCTCCAATTGCTCCACAGAAAATGTTTTTGTCTTTATAATCTTTTATTAAATGCACACTTAAAATACTTTCCTATACGACTGATGTCATAAATCTCTCTTATTTTTTACCCCTCTCCTCCAAGCACCTGACTCATTCTGGCATGTAACGCCCCCTTTTAAGCTTTCCATTAATGCATGGTTTGTTAGGATAGAACAATATTTTGTCGAGATACAACTATTTGAAAATCTGGAGGTGCAAAAAAAAAAAAAACAATATTGAGAAAATTGCCTTTAAAGTTGTCCAAATGAAGTTAGCAATGCATATTACTAATCAGAAATGAAGTTTTGATATATTTACAGTAGGAAATTTACAAAATATCTTCATGGAACATGATCTTTACTTAATGTCCTACTGATTTTTGGCATAAAAGAAAAATCAATCATTTTGACCCATGCAATGTATTTTTGGCTATTGCTACAAATATATCCCAGCAACTTAAGACTGGTTTTGTGGTCCAGGATCACATATGAATAGCAATTCATGTTTACTTATGAAATATGAACATAATAATGACAATATGTTGTTTATTTGTAAATCTCTAAAACTCTTTTTTTTAAATGATTATATTTCAGAATATTACTGTTTTCACTGTATTTTTTTCATGAAAGTTGAATCTAGTTTTCCACAAACCTGTCATTTACACAAGTAGCTGTTATAATGAAAGTTCAATTGGACTAATTGTAAGTAGTTATTTCCTCTCTTTGGACACAGGAGGGAAACTTTGGCTCTGAATGCATTATTAGATTTGTCAGTGCTGTATTGTGGATTCTCATCTTTTGTGCTGTTCCTAATTCTCCTTTGTGCAGTAATTCTCTTTGGATTATAATAGAGGTGCAATTTTCCTCTCTAAGTCTTTGTAAGCCATAGACTTTCTTTGTTTTTGAAATCCAGTGTGAGAATTTGTTTGTTCTTGAATCTGCCCTGATTCTGAATCCACAAAAGAGGAGAAACACTCAGTTGTGGGTGTCTAAAACTAGCTTTGAGACAGATAACAGTACCCCGCAGAAAGTGTTCGTATATAATAGGCTTTCAGCTCTCCGGCTCTTGTGTGTGATCCTGTGAGAGGAGCGAACAAAAGAGAGAGGAAGAACTGGAGTGAGACATCTCAAATGGCACATTAAAAAAGATTGATGCACTGGTTCAGTCATACAACTGTTCACACCGCTAAAGTCTGACAATAACCTCCTGATTCCATCTTTATATTTTAGTTGTAGTGTGACATTCTGTTCTTTTCTATTCTATGGTTACACTAACAGTATGAATCTTTAATCCAAAGGAAATGTATGATAATTTGTGATAAGATGTTGGTGCTTAAAATGAGTCCATAGATTGTGGAGGATCATCCTATTAGCTTTGCCTCAAGTCTATTTCATGCATATTGAACGGAGGGTATTCAAAGCATCAATATTATGATTCATTCATTCCAATCTTCACACCAAATGCAAATAAAAAAAAAATGGCTGTACTACTGCTCAAGGTCATTTACCATGTCTCCTTAAAGGAACAGATTGTTCAAAAATGAAACTTCTGTCACTAATAGCAATGTCCAAGAACTTGTCATTGAATTGGTTGATGTAGTTCATTATACTGGTCTAAATGATTCGTTCACAGTCTGAAATTGAGGTTTATTGGATCAGACCAAAGCTTAGAGTTGATCAAGTTGATCCCTGACTCAATGATTAAAAGAACTCAATGATTCGTTTGTATCCGTTAAGAGCTCATTCCCAGCTGAACAAATAAATAAATAAGTTCTAAGAACATTTTGCTAACATACCCATTCATTTATGAAAATTTGATTTCTTATGTTCTCTGAACAATGAAAAAAAAAAAAAAAAGTTTTTTAAACATTAAGAGCATTCCATTTTATAATTTTGCAAACATTATGAGAAAGTATTATTATATATTACTGTTGAATGTTCTCTGAACATCCTGAAACATTTTTAAAGTATTCAAAAAATGTGAAGTGAACAATCAACCCAAACATTTAAAACACATTGTATGAATGACGAATAAATAATGTTTTTGTGTAAAGGTTTTGGGAACATTATTAAAGACCAGATAACTTTGAATGGCATTCATTGAATGTTACTGGATGAACATTTACTCATAACTTTGATAGACCCTTGCCAGAACATAACCAAAGTTCTGAGAATGTTCTACATTAGCTGGCCTCGAGATGAAGATGATTTGGTCAGTTTCTCCCATAAAGCTATCAAAATACTTAAAGGGATAGTTCATACAACAATGAATATTCTGTCATTAATTACTCACACTCATGTCCGTCCAAATCAGTAAGACCTTCGTTCATCTTCGGAACACAAATTAAGATATTTTTGATTAAATCCGAGAGCTTTCTGACCCTACATAGGCTCCTGCGTCAGCAGCATCACATGCATGTGTCGTGGTACTCTCGTGAACGAGTGTCGAAGACTAACACAGAAGAGAAGAAATTGTTGAATAAAGTTGTTTTTGTTTTCTCTGTGCACAAAATGTATTCTCGTAGGTTCATAACATTATGGTTGAACCACTGATGTCACATGGACTATTTTAGCAATGTCCTTACTACCTTTTTTGGACTTGAACTTGTCAGACGTGTTGCTGTATATGCAGGGTCAGAAAGCTCTCGGATTTCATCAAAAATATCTTAACTTGTGTTCTTAAAATGAACAAAGGTCTTACAGGTTGACATAAGGGTGAGTAATTACAGAATTTTCTTTTTTGAGTGAACTATCCCTTTAATCATATATAACTGTATGAAACTATTTTATGATACTTATAAAAGTTCATATTGTGGCGGGAGGAGCAAACGACAGACACAGTGGGTGTGGCGTCAAACCTCGGAGAGGTTTTTATTAAACAAATAAAGGGGAAAAATAAAGTGTCCAGGGAAAATAAAGTGCCTAAAGGAATGGGGAACCTGGTGTCCTCGCTGTGCCGCGGGGCTAGTGAAGGAGGGTAGTGTTCGTCAGGGAAGGGTCCAGGGAAGAGGCGGAGTCCGGTGGCCGCACGCGCTCCCCTCCTGGGGCCGGGCGAGCTAGTGGCGGCGGCGTCTCTTGCGCGGCTCCTTCCATCTGCTATGGTCCCGGCGTCTCTGGGGGACTCGACGGCCCGGCATCCTGGCCCGTCAGCCGCCTAACGGGTGCGGCAGTCCTCCTCGACGCTCCCTTCCTGGACCCACGAGGACACCAACGTGCATGCACGGGGAAGAGACCGGTCTCCCGAGGAGAGGCGCGCTCGGCGTTTAAACAGCGGCGGTGATGAGGCTCTATTCACATCAGGTGCGCCTCATCACAAGCCGCCAGCCCTGGTGTTCAGCGCCCCTCCTCTCTCACACACCCACTCCCGTCGGGAGTCTGGTGAAGGGCGGCGAATACGGGACGGGGTGGTGACGATGGACAGGGGGGAGGCAGCCGACTCGTCACAATATAAAATATATATATAAAAGCTTTGGTCACCCATATATTGTGATTGTATGGAAAATAGCGACTAGCGCAGTCTTTAAAACATCTTTGTAAATTTTCCATGGAGGAAAAAAGTCATATGATTTTGAGACAACATGAAGGTGAATAAACGATGACAGAATTTACATTTTTGGTGTGAATTATCACTTTAAGAGAGAGCATTAACCTTATGTATCTTCTTTTTCAGAAAGCTTCCCTGGCATTGAGAAAGAAGACAACAGAGATTAAAACTGTATATATAATTGATTGCTGATTTATACTTTCATGCACAAATGATAGGGCTATATCATATTGTAGATTAGCATTTCAAAGGCTGTGTTGCAGAAGAGCTCTTCTTGTACAAACATGTCACACACTCGCAAACTGTGTGAGACAGAGCTGTCAGAGGCCTGTCAATTATTGAGATTTTCTCTTCTGAGGTGTTACTGCTCTGCTGTGGAGAACATTTTCATCTGTTGCCTGGCAGAGGTGTCCTCAGAGATGAGAAAGAGTGCGTCAGAGTCAAACAGAACTGAAGACAGGAGCTGTATTCTTTAAAACCACAAAGTCTTATTAGGACGAAGCTCAGTGTCTGGTGCTTAAATCTGGAAGGAAAAAAGATCACTTCCCCTGGAGAAAAGACTAACTGGAATATGACCTACATTAGACCTGCCCTAATATCTTGTAATGTGCTCTGACTTGTTTATTATGTGAAGATCATCTACCACAGACAGTCTCACATAACATGACAACACTCAGTCAATTCAACCAGTATGGTGGTCTGAGATCTCTATAAAATACACCTATATTTTGCATTCTTTTAAAATCTTAATTAATTGAAAATTATATTATCATCATAACATTTTGAGTGAAAACTTAAAGAGACAGTTCACCCAAAAATGAATATTCTGTCATTAATTACTCACCCTCATGTCGTTCCAAACCCATAAGACCTTTGTTCATCTTTGGAACACAAATTAAGATATTTTTAAATTAAGAGCTTTCTGACCCTGCATAGACAGCAAGGGTACTACCACGATCAATGCACAGAAACATAGTAAGGACATCATTAAAATAGTCCATGTGACATCAGTGGTTCAACTGTAATTTTACGAAGTTAAGAGATTACTTTTTGTGGACAAAGAAAACAAAAATAATGACACTATTCAACAATTCTCCACTTCCGCATCACCCTCAGGAGCCATTTTGGAGAGTATCATGATGCATGCGTGTGCTTTCCTCTGCATTATTTTTGTTTTCTTTGCACACAAAAAGTATTCTTGTAGCTTTGTAAAATTACGGTTGAATCACTGATGTCACATGGATTATTTTAACGATGTCCTTACTACATTTCTGTGCCTTGACTGTGGTAGTGCTGTTGCTGTCTATGGAGGGTCAGAGAGCTCTCAGATTTCATCAAAAATATCTTAATTTGTGTTCCGAAGATGAACAAAGGTCTTACGGGTTTGGAACGACATGAGGGTGAGTAATTAATGACAGAATTTTCATTTTTGGGTCAACTATCCCTTTAACATGAATCTCTTCTCTACATGAAAAAAATGGAAGCTAGCAGTCTTGAAATCTGAAAGCTCCATGTGAATGTAATTTAGGATTGTGAACCGAGAACCTTTGAAAATACTTAATGATTTCATGATGTTTCATTCCTTTAACAGTTCTCGCTCATGAGAACATGTGCAGACAGAACACAGTACAGAAAAATGCTGCAATTTGGTGTGAAACACAGCATGACCAGCAAAGATAAGATTCTCAAATGACTCTGAAATTGTGGTCAAATTTACTGTTGTTCTTCAAATTTTCTTACGTGAAATCTAGGTAAAAAGTGAATTGTGAAGTGAATCTGTGAAGTAAGATTCACAACCTCATTACTTTTTTGATCCAGTTCTTTTTTAGGAGTAGAACAAAACAATTACTGTAAATATTGAGAGGAATTAGAATCTGAACCAGAATAGTCAAATTTCTTATAGTTCCCATCTCTAGTTTTATTATTAGTTCTGTGCAGACTGCAAGTGCGGGAAGCATTTGATGAGTGCAGTCTGCTTATGAAGAGGACTGACAGTTGAGTTTAACAGATAGTGATCTCTGACCCCCAAAAAAGCGATATGTTAACATGCCGTATCATGGCCTTGAAGTAAAAGCCCCTTCATGCCCTTCTGCCTCACAACACAGATCAGGGGCAAGGTCTCCCCCATCACATACTCACACACACAAACCCCATCACTCTGGAATGAAACCTGCACAAACCAGAAACACTCAGAATGGTATCAGAACTACTGAGAACTACACACTTACAGGCTTAAACTGTAAGTGGATTTTTAATGCAACCTCCAAAAAATTTAAATGTTGAGTATTGAGTTTAAGCAATTGTTGATTTGAACCAAGGTTCCATAGAAGCTGAATAAAAACTGCAAACAATCAAGATTTCCTCTGTTATAAAAATTGATACGAAATATATGAGAAGACCTGCTGCCCAGACACAGGAAGCTGTGGATATACACCTCTGTCATATTGCAGCCATACTTGGGGGTGGATGGATTTGTTACAGTTTCCTGTGGAAGCAATATAGGGCTTCTCCCCTGACGGCAAGGAGACCGTAATATGACTGAAGTAAGATTTATCCAGAGTTTTATCAGTGAAGATGGTCACAGTATAATCAGGTGAAACGCTCAGCCTCTAGATATATCAGCTGCAAGTCTGAACACTCACTGAAAGATTTGGCTCTGTTAAAAAGCTTCAGTTTCCTCTTCAAAGGCTTTCATGCAGGCTCTGGTGAAAACATGCTGCTTTGAAGAGGAAGAATACAATGAATATCACTATAACTTGGGTGGAGAGCTAAAAGCAGTGAGACTAGTTTGATAAACTGAATGCACTGAGGAGACGCTAACCAAACAGAAAGGTTAGAAAATAAACAAAAATGAAAATATACAAAAATCATATACACTACCGTTCAAAAGTTTGGGGTGGGCAAGATCTTTTAATGTTTTTGAAAGAAGTCTCTTAAGCTCAAGACTGCATTTATTTGATAAAAAATACAGTAAAACAGTAACATTGTGAAATACTACTACAATTTAATTCTATTTTAAGGTAGCTATATTTACTTTAAAATTCATTCTAATATGCTGATGAAACAATTTCTTGGTAGGCCTACACACATTTTTGTGGAAACTATAATACAGTTTTTCAGGATTCTTTAACTATATATAAGTTCAAAGGAACAGCATTTATTTGCAATATAAATATTTTGTAACATTATGTCTTTACTATCCCTTTTGATCAAATGAATGCATCCTTGCTGAATAAAAGTATTTTAATTTCTTTAAAAAAGTACTGACCCCAAACCTTTGAACTGTAGTATTTAATCTCTTCAGTGTCTCAATTGCTTCTCTCCATTTGAAGAGCAAATGGAGATTTTAGAAATCTACTGCTATTCAGATTAAAAAAGCAGTAATGAGTCTCATTTTGTGTTTTAGAAGCGATCTCAATAATATCACAAACTGTTTCACCTGTGCCAAGTCTGAAATCCAAAGTTAGTCGTTAAGAGATTCTTATCAAACTCTTCCAGGACCAAAACTCGAATCATCTGAGGTCTGAGCATCACTGAGCAATATCATTTTCCTCTATAAGAGAATAAGGAAGAAATCACAACATCTGCAGAGATTATATCAGATTTGATTGTTTGTTCATTTGATTAGGCCTACTAAATTATTCAATCTTACCTTCTGTCATATAGTATATAGCAATTTACGCTGAATAACGTGTCAGGGCAAATAAAACCATTGCGTTCCACGTGTCACAATCCACACATGCCTAATAAACCTCATCTTATCTGAGTCATGCATGCAGCAAGAAAGCACACACACACACATACACAATGAGCTCCTCATATAGCTCACGTATAGCAGTTCAGTGACCTTTCAATTATTGATCCTCTCCAGCACCCGTAGCTCTTCTCTCCTACAGCCGCATATTAAATTCCTGGCTCTCGTATACCTGCAGCATCAGCAGAATAAATGAGGGTGATTCATCTGAGGCTGTCAGCACAGCACGAGCTGAGAGGATATTTCCCAACCTGAAAAACAGAGAAACATTAGCTCACACTGAAGAGCAGCAGAGATGTGCACATATGTCATAATCATTCTCTCTTAATCATATCCAGACAGCTCAAACTACTGCCTGCTGCCTGCGCTACATCAACTTGTATTTTGCAGGGGTTGATATTTTATTAAAACTAACACATTTCATTTTTATTTATATGAAGGCAGCATTAAAACCTGAGAAAATTATTCTAGTTCCAGACCCAGACATTAAATGTTAAATATATGACAGTCCATCATTAAAATATCAATTTCTGCATTTCAATTTCAATTTCAAATTGCAATTTCTTTTTAAAACTATGATAATCTAAGCAAAGTACCTCAGGGTTATTATCGCTAACTAATACTAAAAGCAATTTCTTGAAATGAAATCAACATTAACAGAAATAAATTAAATATATGAGTATGTCTGTAATGAAAATGAGACAAACATCAAGGTAAATATCAGTACAGAGCGAATGACAAAAAATATGTGATTTTGTCCAATAATGCTAAAGTCAAATGTGTCAAGACAAATGTGCTGCCCATTTTATTCCAAAATGTGAACATGGAATACATAATGAAAATGGCATTGGAAAAGCGAATGATGCTTCAGATGACAAAAATAATTTAAAAAAATTCTTTATATTATATTATAATCTGTGTAAACACTATGCTTAAAATGACCACATCTGTAGATTCATATAGCCTTCTAATGTTGACATTACTGAGTTCTGAGGTCCCTCTCACACCCACAGGAAACTATTAGTGCACTTCCTATTTGGATCTTCCAATACTCACCATAAATAGTCCACTCCATCAAAGATGTCATCATTTCCAATTCCCTTAGATCCACAGTCACACGGTCACATGAAGAGTCGACAGTCCTGTCCAGAATAGCCCAGTCTCAAAAAGTCTCCAGTTGCACTCCTGAACAGAAGTATTTTGGGAATCTGTATCTGTAGCATAAGATAGCGTGAGAACAGCTGCTGGTTAATTTGAAGTTTAGTGTCTGTGGATCTGGGTACAATGAAAACGATCCACAATCGTACACAGTACTGAAATAGTGAAGAATAGCGTAGCATAACATACCAGGTTCAAAATTATCCCTACGATTACATCATTTGAAATTTAGATTTCAATTAAAGGGATAGTTCACCCAAAAATGAAAATTGTATCATCATTTACTCACCGCCAAGTTGTTCCAAACCTGTATAAATTTCTTTCTTCTGTTGAACACAAAATCAGATATTTTGATGAATGCGAATAACCAAACAGCTGCTGGTAGCCATTCATAGTATTTTTTTTTTCGAAACCACTTCTGTATAACAGTTAAATGTGTTTCTGTAGCTCAGCTTTGCATTATGCTAACAATGCCAGGAAATGGATATACTGATCTTTGACTAAGTAACTTACTTAAAATAAGTTACTAACTAAAATACTTTCACTCAGTAAAGGCACATTAATATGAATCAAAAATGATAGTAAACATTACAAAACGTTTCTTAACGGTGTCTCAATAAATGTGGGTAAGAATCCTGGATTGAAAATGTATCAATGTTTCCAAAAATATTAAGCATCCTAACTGTTTTCAATACTGATAATAATAAGAAATGTTTCTTGAGCAGCAAATCAGCATATTAGAATGATTTCTGAAGGATCATGTGACACTGAAGCCTGGAGTAATAGCTTATTCCGAAAAATGTTTAATAACCTTATACAAATAACAAGATTTATATAAGGTTTATATCATAAGGAAAAAAAACTCTATCATGAGCATATTTTTTGTTTGGCACAACTATAAAAAAAACAGCCAGGATGGACAACTCTGGTGCAAAAGGACACAAATGACCACCGGTTATTTACCTCTAAGCAACAGCAAAGTGCACACTGGGACATATTAATAACATCCAAAACCCGAAGGTAATACAGTAAAAAAAATCTGGTTGCTTCACTTCCTTCAACACAAACTCTCTGAACTTTGACTCATAAGGCTAAGAAAACACACCACTAATGGTCGGCAGGCAGAGCTGCACCCTTATTTACTCAAGAGACGGCACACGTGGCTGGATGAATTACTTACCCATCTCTTCCAGCTCCTGATTCAAAAGACACGCTACGAGGATTCAAAGAGAATGTGTTCAGCTTAGGCCAAAAACATCTATGGCACAGGAACGCAACAAGAAAGCGATTTGGAGGAAGCCGTCAGATTGAGTTCAGCAGCACTGTGGCTGTGCCCAGCAGGAGATCATCAGCCAAGAGTCAAAAGAACAGCAGGTTCCTCAGCGCTGGCTGCCTGTGGAGTGATGGATGCTTTGCCAGGCTATGCTGAGTCTGCTGAGTCACCGCATGACCGTCCTGCCCTCACCAGAACCGCTCTAGAGACCTCATTAACTGTCTCGCACAACAGCATCAGCTGATCTAGGGCCAGGTCTACCTCTTAGACAAATGTGATGTATACTAGATTGAGAACAGAGTTGCTGATTCTAGTTCAGTCAACTGAAATCCATGTTGCAATCAATCTTTCAGAGGCAGACGCATTCTTGTATTCCGCTGTTTTTATTTGTTGGTCTGTGCAAATGCATGAGCGATGCATTTTTAAGCCGCTCTGAAAATTAAGGAAAGGAAAGGACATGACATGTGGCCAAGTATGGTGACCCATACTCGGAAATTGTGCTCTGCATTTAACCCATCCAAGTGTAACATCAAACACACACACACACTCGGAGCAGTGGGCAGCCATTTTATGTTGCGGCGGCCGGGGGAGCAGTTGGGGGTTCGGTGCCTTGCTCAAGGGTCTCACCTCAGTCATGGTATTGAGGGTTGAGATTCACGCCCCCACCTACAATCCCTGCCGGACCTGAGACTCGAACTCATCACCTTTGGGTTACAAGTCCAACTCTCTATCCATTAGGCCACGACTGCTAAAAGTAGTTGAAGGTATAAATCTGACAGAATAAAATGTGTTTGCACTAAACCAACTACAAACTCCAGCACTATCTGCATATTCTGAAATGCTTGCAACAGAAGTCACTGTCTGTGCCTCAATGTGATTGGCTGCTGTCTGCAGCATTCATAATCTGCTGAATGGAGGTAGTAGAAGTAGACATACAATGAAAAATTACAGTAATTTTACAGTAAAAACTACAGTACTTTTCACTACAGTAATTTTGCCCATTTTTATTATTATTATTAAAATTGCAAGCAAACTTTACAAATAATTACAAAGAAACAGCAAGTAACAGTCTTTACATTTAATCATTTAGTATTTTTTTATAGTAAAAATACACTGAAAAATGAAAAAAACAGAATTTACTAAATTGTTTTTAAGGTAAGTGGTTGCAATCAATTTATTTTAGCTACATTTAAATAAACAAATTTAGTTGACTGTTTTTATTTAAATATTTATTATTTATATAATTAGTATCATTTTTTTCATTGTAGTATTCTCTTGTAAAAGGTACAAATATAATAAACCTAATGCACATGCAATTAAACTGCATTTAATAAAGCCAACAAGAAGATACAGTGGGGCAAATAAGTATTTGATACACTGCCGATTTTTCAAGTTTTCCCACTTACAAAGAATGGAGAGATCTATCATTTTCATCGTAGGTACACCTCAACTGGAGGGAGCTGAAACTCCGTGTTGCCCAGTGACAGCCCCAAAACCTGAAAGAGCTGGAGAAGACCTGTATGGAGGAGTGGGCCAAAATCCCTGCTGCAGTGTGTGCAAACCTGGTCAAGAACTGCAGGAAACGTCTGACCTCTGTAATTGGAAACAAAGGTTCCTGTACCAAATATTAACTTCTATTTTTCTATTGTATCAAATACTTATTTCAAGCAATAAAATGGAAATTAATTATTCAAAAATCATACAATGTGATTTTCTGAATTTTATTTTTATATTCTGTCTCTCACAGTTGAGGTGTACTTACGATGAAAATTACAGCTCTCTCCATTCTTTGTAAGTGGGACAACTTGAAAAATCAGCAGTGTATCAAATACTTATTTGCCCCACTGTACATAGTAACATTATTTTAAGTAATATGACTTTCAATCATGACTTCAGTTCAATTTTATTGGACATTTTATCAACATTTGTGTATTATAATAACTATAAATGTGTATATGTAGCCTATATTCAATAAATAATGTTCACTTCTGGTATACTCCCATGTAAACTGCCTATTCAGCATTTCATCTTCTTGCATCCCAAGACATTTTTTTTCAGACTAAAGTCTGAAAGTTCTCTTAAAAACTTTCAGAGTCACAAAGTAGAGGTGTGATAAAGAAATCAAGACAAAATCTCCCACTGATAAAGAAAGTTTTCTGAATGCTGATGTGGTTGTCATGTCTGAGTATTAACATCCTTAAAAAAGCACATTTAGTCATCTTGACAGACACCGATGGCATAACACGATCTACTTATGTGCCTGAAGCTCCAAATGTTCAAGGCTATATAAAGATTGCCTAGTAACGCACACATTGGATCTTTAAATAGCATCTAACATACACATATCAGCCCATATTAATGAGCATATCTCATGCTATCCTGCTCTGTCAACACAACTGATTGTACAGAAGTGTGTCTCTGTGGAGTTCCTGGAACAAAAATTCAGGTTAATAAAAGACTCAGACCTTCGGCTCCAGCCTGACCGCTGCATAATTAGCATGCAGTGTGCTGTATCTATGGCAACCGCAGAGACAAGCTAAATGAGATGTTACTGGCCCTGACAATATCAACACATTCTTTTCTATTAGTGCTCACATAAGCGATAGAACTGATATGGGTGAAAGGCTTTCAAAGGAAGCTTTGTTTTATATGGCCATATGGGCAATAACCTCAACCATATATCTCATATCCACTGTTTTTTCCAATTTTTCAACGATATGCTTATTTTCCCACACACTTTTCAAACCTCCGGTCGAGGTGGGAGGACATATTGATGGAAAAAACAGGAGACAGATGGGAGAAGGCCATAGGTGGACAGGACTCATTATAAAAACACCAGGGATGATGGACACCATCCTGAATGCTTCATATTAATGCTTGTAATATAGTCTGTATATAAATAGGATGTGCTAAAATGATCCCGAAACAGCGTCAGCTCAGATGTGTGCATCGCTTCTGTGACAATTTCTAAAACGGTCACTGTCAAAAAAATAATTGGAAAGCTGGAAATGCATGTCTGTATATCACGTGCGCATTCCTGCCGATGATCAGTGAACTAAATAATTTCAATTAATTATAATGTAAAATATATTTCAACATATAAATTCTATTATATAAAATGTAAAAAAAAAGACATATTCCTGAAATTCCCCTTAGATTTCATGATATTTTACTATTTCAGGCAAAACACGTTAAAAGGGTAAAAAAAATAACTTTATCATAGATAAACTCTATCATATCATAACTTTATCATATCATAAATATCACCATACTTCCCCAGTTTGTTAAAACAATTGTTTTATATTACAAGTTTTCTGAAATGTTATGCAAAGAGGCATTCTCTAATTCAATATGTACTGATTTGCATAAATTTCCAAACCAGAAATCTGAACAACTAAAGTCATGTTCAAAACTTTCGTTTCATTTTATAGACATATTAGAGGTAAAGGTTTGTATGAAAGGGATTTTGAAGATTTCTTTCTATCACTCCATTAATTTAAAATGTAAAAATAAAACAGTTTTTAGGAAAAAATGTTGAATGATTGCCAAAATGAACAAAGTTTTGAGACTTTTTAAAAGAATTTTGGCCTTTAAAGATAAGTACTGGAATTGACATTTATATAGATTAAAAAAAACACACATGCACACAAATAAATGGGTATTTGGGATGTTTCTTTCCACTAGTCTGAAAGTAGGCAAGTTATGAAAGCAAAATAACCCCTAAATATCAAAATTGGCCAGTGCATAAAAAAACATTGCCTGCAGTGTCTTGAAATAAAACATATTTTACCATAAAAAAGAAAGCAATTGAAGTAAACCTATTTATTATGATGCAGATAATGCATGTCCAGGTGATGGCACAAATATAAAATAAAACTATTAAATACACCCCCCCCCCCCCCCCCCTCAAAAAAAAAGAGAAAATATGTATTTTGTGATATCATGATTTCCACTTGTGGTTATTATTGCTCCACAAATTATTCTAAGTCTGTAATTGTACGTAGATTTTAACTAGACAAGAACTGGTAGGCTAACTTAAATTAAACAGGATCAAAATTAAATGTGGCATAGTGATTATGTATAAACTGTCAAGTTATCCTTTTAATTATTGAAGAAAAGAACTTATGCAGCAGACGGTCAGACTAATGTGCTCTTTGTGATCCGGCACAAATGAATGCAGACATCTCTGGTTGAGTGAGATGAGATGCACCCAGGATTAATCAGTATGGCTTGAATTCTGGCTACTCATTTAAACAGAGAGCAGTTTTAGGACAGGAGACTTGGAGTGAAAAAAACAGTGGCTCTCCACCCACATATGATTCATTAATATCAGACAAATCCATAAAGTATATGGTTGAAAACCATGAAGAGGCGTGCAGGAAGAGGATGGAGTGAAAGAAGCAATGTTTAACTCATCACAGAAAGCTTCAGATGCGATTTACCTTGCAGATTTACAACTGTGAGCATGATATTGCTTGAATATCATCACTGGATATGAGAGGTAATACATGAGCTGAGGTGTGGAGTAGTCTGAGCATGTCAGCGTTTTCAAGTCGTTTCAAAGTGTCTTTGAATTAAGTGGTGAAATTATTGCCAGAAGGAGATAGTTCTGCTAACAAGTTGAATCTTGCTCTCCACGCAAGCTCAACCAGTAGATAGTCACCTAATAATATGAGATTTTGCAGTGACTTGTATAGGCTACCTTATTACCACATAGTCATAAGTCACATGGGTATATTTATAGCAATATCTAACGCTGTATGGGTCAAAATGATCAATTATTCTTTAATGCCAAAAATCATTAGGATATTAAGTAAAGATCATGTTCCATGAAGATATTTTGAAAATTTCCTACCGTAAATATATCAAAACTTAATTTCTGATACATTGCTACGAACTTCATTTGGACAACTTTAAAGGTGATTTTCTCAATATTTTGACTTTTTTGCACCTTCAGATTGTATCCCGGCCAAATATTGTCATATCCCACACCACACATCAATGGAAGGGTTATTTATTCAGCTTTCAGATAGTATAAAATTTGTGGTCCAGGGTCACATCTTGCAACGTGCCTTGACTTGTTTTTGTGTGCGTGACTTCCAATTCATTTAGCTGCTAACTAGAAACATAACAAGGAGCAGCGAACGGTATTTGCGCTACAAACCGGTGTTTTTTGTTTGTTTGTCAAAGAACCGCTCTTTTTAAAGTTCCTCAAGAGGTTCAAAGATGGCTAGACTCTTTGTGCTGCTGTAACACATCATGGCCTTCATCTCCCCGGACAGTATCAGCACAGCTTTTTAAGTCAGCCAAAAGGCTGGGCTCCATTCCGAGCATACAGTATGCCTTCAAACCATTAGCCAACTTTCTCTAAACAGACATCATGAATATTCAAGTTATGTTTTAGGGCAAGAGGCTTTATATTGCACAGATCTGAGCTGAACATACGGTTTCAGGCAGAAGGAAAGGGACGGAAGGGTAAAACACTTTGCGTCTAATGGATTTGGGATAATGCACATTCATCTAGTCAGGTGACAGAGCTGTGTGTCAGTGTCATCCTCTGAAAATGGTGATCCAATTGAGGATGATGTATGCCCATCTAAATTCCACAGCAGCTGGCGCTTCGTTCCCACAGCCAGCCTCCTCTAAGTCACAGGATTTGACCATCTGTGGAAGATGGCGGGAGAAGCACTGAACAGATGTTGGTTATTATATGGGGAATTCATGTCTGCGGTTAGCAGAAGCCTGTATACTGTACCCTCACTTTTTGGTATCAAAATACTATACAGTTATGTATACTCAAGGACAACATCACTGTTGGTATTATTGTGAATGATAGTAATTAAGAGAACCAAATTACAAATGTTTAGATTCACTTTGAAACAAAAGCTGCAATCTTTCTTATTTCCCCCCAAATTATGTATTTAAAAGTAATAACATATTATATAAATATATATATCTAGCAGCAACAATGCATTGTTCCTGTCAAATTAAAAAAAATGCAGTTAATGAATATATCAATATTGCCAATATTAAAATGAAGAGGCAAATTTTAAAATGTAATTGAACATATTTAGGTTTCAATTCTTCATAATTTAAATTTAATTTAGCATAAACTACCTTTCAGTAACTACTGGTCCATGAATAGGGTTTAGATGTAACATCGCCCTATAAATAGTTAAAATTGTATTTTTTTGGTTTATTTGCTACCCAAACAGACAATATGACCGATCAAATTGCATTATGCATTTACATTTAAAACTTTTTTGCACATACATAACCTATTGCGTCTTTCTTTTGCTGGTATCTTATCAGAACCCAGAGCAGATTCCAGAGACTCCCATAAAGAGAAGCAAAATATGCCATAAAGAGAAATATGCCATAAAGAGAAGCAAAATATGCCATAAAGAGAAGCAAAATTATTATGAGAGCTTCCTCCAGCTTACTTCTTATCTCACAGACAGAAGGTTCAAGAAACCTCAGTCCTTTATGCTTTATGATTTCTGAATAAATGCCAAAGGAAACAAAAGCATTCAATGCAACAGGCAGTTTTCAACTCCTTTAATGGTTCAGTTGGTATAGATTTTGGACGCTTTTAAGTCAAGGGACAAGGTCGACGGCCATATACGGCATAAAACAACCATTCAATCAAATTTTTAAACAAAAATTCACATTAAATAGTTTAACAGCTCAAGCGAGTAAGAACGACATGCAGTGAAGTCAATGAATTAAACAAGAATCCAGAGTGACATTCAATGGATGCAAAGCTCAAAGGCCACAAACCCAACCTGAAATGAGTGCATGTAAGACACGATTGTATGCTTCTGATGTTAAAAAATAAACCAATGCATAGACAAAATAAAGATTTACAGTTCAAAAGAAATCAGATGCATCTTCCTGTCAAAATGCAGTAATCTTGATGACTGAAGACATTCAATCAAATACTTATTGCTGATATTAGCGAGAACTATAAAAGCCGTTTTCAAAGGACTTACATCCACAGATTAAAAAGAGGTGTACATTGATGTTTAATGCAGCAAGGCTCTTGTGACCATTAGAGAGCTACTTGAACATACACCAGAGACCACAATGCAGGCATGCGTCATTTCAGTACACTAAGATACAATAATTATGTTAAGCAAGTTAACAAAACATGAATACACATTAAATACTGAACATGAAACAATGTTACCAAAAAGGTCAGAGGCCAAAACACAAAAACCGATTTAATTGAACTCCTAATAGAAAAAATGTTTGGCTTTCATTAAGTTGTCGCAGGACGTTTATCGTCCTCTGAATTCACACAAGCTTATATTCATCTTCGACTTCAATTAGAATAACTAAAAACAAGTGTTTCACTAGCACCACTGAATCAGACGGTCAAATATATGCTGACACATACCCACATCTGAGTACGGCACGTCCTGTTACAACGCTTAAGGCTGAGGCTTTCCATTTGATGTGTAAATGTGTCATTATTTCGGTTTCTAAAATCATTTGTATTAAAACATGTTTACAAATCAGAATTGAAGTTTAAAAGGGGTCTGTGTTTGTCCACATTTTAAGACATTGAAAAAATAAATAAGGACCTAAGACATTCATTAGATACCTTTAGAAATATTTTACATAAAAAAAACACAGTTGGCACAACTCGTTCACTTTTCTACTTTTTTCTCACGTTCTGTACAAAAAAGGCTATGAAATTTCACATTAATCCAAACATCGAAAAAGAGATCATGAAACATCAGGTCATTTGTGTACATCGTTCTGTGAGTGTGTGCTTGTGTACGGGCCTCGTCCGCTTTGACCATTCGGTATCCTCCACAACAACATTAATGTTATTTTGATGAAATTACGACGCGAACGACTACTAAACAATCAAAAACCCTGAAAATAATAAAGTAAAAAAAAAAAAAAAAAAAAGTCTACCTGCAGGATCCTGTGGACAATTAAAACAAAAAACTACATACACGGAAAAAGAAAAAGAAAATCGTCTGTAATAATATAAGCCATAAGGCGATTTATATTCTTTCGTAGTTTGACCAGACAAATTAAGCTCTTGGTCCATTAAGTCTCTCATGGGAACAAATATAAAACGCCATTTACGGAAGGATGATGCAAAAACAAAACTTAAAAACTCAAATAGAATTTTTACCCGCCAGGACTCTTTCAGACTCGTTTGCTATAAGTCATCGGGTAGTGCGGCCGCAGGGCCTGATAGTGTAACAGTTAGTGTGAGGAAGAAGAGGGGAATGGGGAAGAGAAGGGAAGTGGGAGGACTGGCATGCAGCAGAGCCCCGCCCCTCTCTCGTCTCAGGCTCCGCCCTCTCCATCAGTCAACAGTGTTGTGTTGTGTTCAGCTGTAGTGACTTGGCATGGCGAGAGGTCACTGTCTCCTGTCCTCAGTCTCTGATCTTGAAAAGGCCATCACCACATCCTCAGCTCCTGGGAAAAGGACAAAACAATATTTTTTGTTAGGCATTAGACATATTCACATATTATATTATTTATTATTTTTATAAATAAATAAATAAATAAAATCAAGTTTATGATTATAATTTTACCCTTTTTTTTTCAATTATATACACAGTTGTACAGATAATAAATATTTTATTACACATTTTTAAGTAAATGTATAAAGATATTTTTCAGTATGACAATGAAAATTATAAATAAATGAAATAATTTATGCTCTGAGAAGACTACTTATTTCAAGACAATTCGTACTGCACAAAATACTGCATGTAAGAAAATAAATGCAGCTACTCTCCAAGTTATTATCCTTAACAGCTTTATTAGGTCAGGAAAATGTAATCTTCACAACAGAGCAAATTACATGAGCTCGGTCAGTGGCACCGAACATTATTATAATGGCTGAAGAGCAAACAGGCTGTGTGGTGTATAATTAAACTCCAGATAGAAAAATTACAGTAATAAAAAAAATCATCATCTAGGGCTACGTTCTGAATGGGCGGCATAATGCAAACTGTGCAGTATACACTGAATACATATTTTTTTTTAATAGTATGCAAAACATGCACACAATATGCACTGGTAAACATTTATAACTGTACAATGTAATACATCTCCTGTTCACTTCATTCTAAAATTTCTGCATTTCTGCATTCAGCTTTACTCATAGTAATAATGTATTCATTACTGGAGGTTCTTCAACCCCCAAATCATTAAGTTTTACTGAATGCACGAACAACTGAAATGCATCAATTTAAACATATGTAAAAGTATAATGGAAAACTGTTGCTCAATGTAGTGGATCATCTGGGTATTCAGTAAATATAGTAAGTTAGCAGTATGCTATTTCGAACATTGCCAAGGTATCTAAAGTCGGTTGTAAAGATGAGCCTTCTTTAAACATCACTGACCCCGCTGACCCTCAAATCAATATTTCATACATTCATACTCCTGCTGCCCTGATCTCTGACCTGGAGAACTGGATGTTCATGAGTCCATTCATTAGAGTCAAACTAAACCATATTAATAATGAACACAGAGCAGGTACCTATAGCCCTCAGTTTGTTCACATAACCAGCTTAACGTCAGGGTCAAATCAGCTTCTGCTTTTGTAGCATGCGGCATGAGACACAACACCCGCAGTAACAAGCACTGCTTGGGGTTTTCTGTGCCACACTGATAAGAAATGCATCTAAAAGCCTCTATAAACCAAGTGTACTAGTGTCCATATCTGAAATACAGACTCTGTGAGAGATGTCCTCTAAAGACATGAAAATGTCACCGGTGGATTGCGGGAAGTCTGCGGGCGTTTGTGATTTCAGTCAGGTTCCAGGCAGATTCTCAGCGAGGGGAAGGCACTAATCAATTCCAATCCTGAATTAACGATCCCGCCAGGGGAAGGAAAACAAATCCCTGCGAACCAGGTAAACAGGATTTGTAGATCCAGCTGTCCCAAGATGAACACGGATTGATAACAATACCACAAATGTGTAAACACAACAAACAGCAAAACCTTGAGCTCTGGCTGGATTATTTTGAAGGTCATAGAGGAATTTCTTGGTGATGTAGCCCAATATCTTATACTATTGTTTGGCAATCTAATGTTTTAGTTATGGAGCTATATTTTTTATTCTAAACTGGTTTGAAGGAAAGTAGCATTTTGACTGTCCTAGTCAAAGCTTAATAAGCAGAAAAGCAGAACATCGGCATGTTAATTTCCTCTGCCTTTCATGTACCCTAGCCCACAAAATCTGACATACCACTTCCTCTGCATAAAATGACCAGTTTAAATCTCCAGGAGTCTAACCATCAAAATGTAAAAAACATGCACTCAACATCAAAGGTGCCCTTTGTACTTCACTGAAGGCTAGTGTATTTTGATGATGCTCTTTACTTTCCTGCAGAGTATTAGGGAATTTTATGCAAAAGCTAACTAACTTAATGAAATATATACTGAAAGGTACTGCACTGAAAACCACAAACCACACAAATTTTAAACAAACACATTACAGGTCAAGAATCAGAAGAATCTTATAGATATCTGCAAGTTTCTACCCACAGCACCGCCATTGTGTTTTCACAAGCGACAACGGTGTACCAGCTCTAACACCATGGTGAAAGTTCAAGCAAAGCATGCTAACTGTTCTGTCTTTGCTGCATCAAACACACAACACTGTTTAGAGTCCCAGCCTCAGAGGAGACAAGAGAGCAGTGGATTTATTTATTCATTTACTGTATATTACGCGGCTGCCACACACCTCAAATATATACATGAGATTTCTTTCCCAGATGTTTACCTTCACAGACATAACCTACTGTTTTTGTAACTCATGTATTTTTTTAACAAACTTGTATGCATTTGACAGTTTAAGTGCAATAAGACATGAAAGAAAACCAAATCAAAACCAAACAGATGTTTTTTTTAGCAAAATATCTGAGGTATGAGCTGTAAAGGCATGGCCCTGGAAAAGGGGGTGGTGAGCAGTAGCTCATTTGCATTTAAAGAAACATGAGCGAAAACAGCGTGTTTCTGCTTCCAATTAAAATAGGCATTTTCAAAATGATTTAGTAAATGATCTGTGGGGTATTTTGAGCTGAAACTTTATAGACACATTCTGGGGACACCTGAGACTTATATTACATATTGTAAAAAGGGGCATAATAGGTCTCATTTAAACAGTAAGTAATTATGTAAATAAACAAACAATTAAATAAAAGGCTAATCATTTAATGGTAATGGCCTCTAACATTAACACTCAAATGACGATACTTTTATTAACAGTCCTATTAACTCTTTCCCCAACAAACACGGAATTTCCCGTTATTCATGAGACAACGCTTCGCTGCCAAACACAGAATTTTCAGAGTTTCCACTGTTATACGCTAGGGGGTGCTATTACGCATCCCCTGAATGAGTCTAGAAAGCGCCGCTCAAAAACACAGACCAGGAAGACGTAGGAACAAGCGATCTCATATGTAAGCATGTGCATATGAAAAATAATGCGATCATCAACACTAACCGCATATAAATGAAAACTGCCTAATGTTACAGAGGGAAATGTCAATCCAGAAAGTGGTGAAGGCCTGTGCAAGCTTTGGGAGTACTGATGGAAGCCATCTACTGCATCTTTGCTTTAATAATATACTGACTATGATCC
Source organism: Barbus barbus (assembly GCF_936440315.1). NCBI lineage: Eukaryota > Metazoa > Chordata > Actinopteri > Cypriniformes > Cyprinidae > Barbus > Barbus barbus. The sequence goes on from NC_136718.1 coordinate 17,472,682, forward strand.
AGATGTAGTATTTGATAAAAATTAGATTTTCTAATTTTTTTGCTCAAAATGTTGCTTTTTTATGAAACCTACCTACATTCAAGTGTTGATAAAAAAAAACAAGGTTTGAAGATTTTTTATTTGAAAGGAAAGTGTCTGATCTTTATTTTGATGTATTGCATGTTCAGATATTCACGCTGACTATTACGATCACGATCACTATATATGATATTCATGTTCATAAAAATGCTGGCGGTGACTGGCAACTTTTTTCAAAAACACTGGTGGGGAAAGAGTTAACTACGGAAGATAAGAACAGTGACTTTTCATCTTTCTGGTAAAAACAAAACAGAAGCTTTAGCATAGAGAGACCACTTCAGACGAGAGTGTTAGCACCTTTCTGAAAACACTGAAGGTTCACAAAAGCTGTATGCTGTCTGATTTCTACTAAAAATCTGTCTAATTTCAGTCTTTCTGATGCTTTATCTTACACCAAATTAAAATAAAAGCCCCATAGATTTTGTCTCTGCATAGGCTGAAATAGGGATAAAAAAAATACACAAAATTACACGTTAAAAGAGGAAAGACTACTGTGTAGACAATAAACGATGCAAACCCAAAGAAAACCAAACTGTGATGATGAAAATGAGACTGCGGCTACTAAACCATCAACAGCATGTCTTTGATCCTGTATCATCTTTTAAGGTTGCATAATGCTTGCGTAACAGCCTGATCATGGTAAGGAGGGGTCAAACACAAAGATGAGTCTTTAGAACCACTGACAGGCTGCTATAAAAATCCTCACAGCTAAACTGAATGTGCGTTTAAGCGGAAGGGAGGATGGAGAGTCCGTGGATGAAAATGCCCCTCTCCATCTTCCGGCTGCCTTCGTTCTGGTGGAGCCGCTCCCTGAAACGCATGCTGTGTCACAGGAGCACAAGCCAACGTGCCGCAGACGTCAGAGCCCTCATGAGCCGTTGCCTAGCAACAGATCAGAATCAGATTGCATCACAATCTGACAGGCAGCAAACATCTATGAACAAATAGCAGCTGTCTGCATCTCCAATACTGCCCTGTTCAACCTCTAAAAACAACACACTCATCGCAATCCATAATCATATGATAAAACATCTGTAGTCTATGATACTGAAGTGACAGCAGTTTTAATCGTGAAGGTGAGATCTACTTTATTACACTAAATGATTGCATATACATGTCATATGATTACATGATTAAATTAAGGCGCAATCGGTAAGTTTTACATTACTAAAAAAGTTGTACAGAGTAATTAGATAATAACAAAATTAATATAATATATTAATAATAATAAATAAAAAGCTGCTTTATTTTACATAGTGTAGGTTGCCTCTCCATGACAAAAGAAAACTAAGTCTAAAATATAAATAAATAATATTATAAAATATTAAGTAAATAATTTTTTTAAATAAATTATTTAAAAATTATATATATCCTGTCGTGGTCTGTCTACACTGGACGCGACAAAGCAACCTTTGAAAATCATTTGAAATGTGTGTCAATATGTCATAAATAGAACGCGGCAGCAGTCAGTTGGGGATTTGGGCGCGACCTCCAGTGTAGACAGCATCGCTGATTATAATGAGTTCTATAGTATATTGTCGTGCCGCGCCGCTCACATCCGGTATGGACACGGATGTAACTTTATTTCAACATTTATTTTATTCCAATATTTACTAATACAATATTAAATTTAAAAATTGTATCTGCCAATATTATGTAACGTTAACTTCACACTTCAAAATAATGGACCTAATTGAAAATTGGTACCGTAAGTTAACTAAACAGTACATTTAACTAAAAAGGAATTAAATAAACAAGAATTACTCAGGAAATATTAAAAAAGAAAACTGAAGACACACTAAAATAAAAGAGAAATTTAAATTATATAATTTGTTCCTACAGTGGCATTAAACACTGGCATTAAAAAAGTGCACCTTTAAATAAAAAAAAAAAGTCCTGTTTAACAGCTGGAGTAAAACAGACTGTTTAACCTACACGTACAAATCATCTGATAATAGCAATAAAATACTGTAATAATAAACCAGAAGGGGCACACTTAAAGAGATAATTGCAGGCAGATCAATGCTGAGGAGTTGAGATAGCAGATATGGTATTAGGGAGCCATTTCAGGAAGTGTGGTTTAAACATGGCCAGCAGTGATGGATCATGAGCAGTGAGTGTGTGGGACTGACACACAACCACACATACACCCCCACACCCTTCTGTGTGCATTACGCAAGACACTTTTACATCTACAAAGACTCCAACCAGCCAAAATATGACTCGCAATCCCAGATATTTCTTTCATAATCATCTAAATATAAAATACAAGTTTAATAACTTCTATTTTAAAAATAAATAAATATATATATATATATATATATATATATATATATATATATATATATATATATATATATATATATATATATATATATATAGCATTATCCAGCATCAGACCCTCAGTGTACTTTCCCCCTTCAGTGAAATTTCTTTAAAGCCGGCTCTGTGGCTCATTAATTTGCTTATCAGAGGAAATAGACTTTTAGACAATTACTACTGCAATTATAAACGGGTCACAATCTGCTCCAGCAGAAGAGGATAACGATGAACAGCAGGACGGCGACAGGGCTGCTTAATAACATCTACTGCATTATTATACTGTGCCAGCAGACCACCTAAAAACATACTGTTCACAGCTGGCAAACAAAACCACTGTGGTTAAAATTAACACAAAAACTGGACATATTTGTGCTAGGCATAAAATACCCTAGCCTGAGAGGAAATTAATCATGTAAACTGTTACATGAGTTTTTACGCTCTTTAATTTTAGCCACGTAGCAAAAGTAATTCATTCAAGCCATCATGAAGTCTATTTATAGAAGTAAAAAATGGCTTGGAGTTATGAGAAATGAGTGTTTTCTGTGTTTTGGGCAATGAGTCATTGGTTTAGTGATGAAGGGTCTTAAATGTGCTTTCTGTATCGCATCGGTCTACTGATGGAGTGCAGTCTGGGATTATACCGTCTGAGGATTATACCAGCAGACACGAGACAAAAAAGACTGTTGACTCGGCCGCGTCAGTCTAGAAGATGGATAATACACAACTAACTAATGCATAGCCTTGAACTCTTTAAAAGGGCAGGCACTTACACAACAAAGACGATAAAAGCTTGTAAGGGCGATGTAAAAGAGCAGCATCCTTTCAAACGCTGTCACTCAGACAGGACCAAACGAGCGAGTGCGATGTTCTCACAACATCTGTCTGCAATTAACAATCTGGTTTGACTGAAGGTCCTCTAATGAGGACTGTTCCTCTCCTTCATTCACACACCAGCATGAAGCCCTTGTCCACCCCGCTTGCCGCCCATTCCATTGCCATGGAAACTGTCTACTGTACTTTCTCCGTTGTTCAGTCCCCAAGGCCTCCACAAAAGGGGTGGTAAGCTCTCTCACAGCCTCATTGTCGGCTTTCAGCCGATGATCAGAGTTCGACCAGAGAACAGCCTGCCACTCACACTCCTTATGGATCCAAAAAAAGAAAAAAATTATTATTTTAATTTGAATGTATTATGTTATGGTAGATAACCAATGATTATGATCCTATAATGTTCTGTAAGATGTCTTAAAAAATAAACAGTGGTGACAATGAAGCTGCATTCAAGAATTGTAACATGTAACCTAAATTATTTAACCGGAGTATAAAACAAAATGTTTAAAAATACAATGCATTTTACAACATCTTTGCATGTTGAATATATCTGATATTATTTTTCTTATGTTTTAATAAACCTTAAAATATATATTTTATTAAGCACTGGAATATATATTTTATAATTTTAACAATCATAGATATCATAATAATCATATTACATAATCACAGTACAATTATTATCTTTTCACACCATTTCATTATAAATAAAAAGTCGCCTGATCATTTCATTTTAGCTGCAGCTATTTCTTCAGGCCTGTTAATGAGTTTGCTTGGCATGGTATGAAGCTTTGGGCTGCCTGAACTCTCAAAGTTCTCCTACGCCCACCGTCCTCCCCCAGACATCACCATCCAGTTTCATCCTCTAAACTTCAAGGCCTTAGATTTGATTAAAATTGCATTACAAAATTTAGAATATGCGTCTATGCTAATTAGCCAATTAGATGGTCCCGAATGCAAATGTGTTTAATCCGTAGACAAGTAAACAGGGAAAGTGGCAGGTTGGGAGCTTCAGAAGGAGTAAACATACCAGATTTGTACACTTATGAAGGAAAAAGGAGTGGTGGTTGCATGTGCAAACTGGTGGTTGCAAAACTCACTGTAGCAATGCTTGGATGTTCTGAATAGTCAAAAGAGCCCATCTACATATATTTGTTATATATGACGTGGACACCATATTCAGTGTCAGAAATCAATCAAACCTGAAAAATACAGAGATCAAAACTGACTACATTCACAACCGCAAGATCATTCTCAAAAAAAGAGAAAAAGAAAAAACAGTTAAACACAGAAGTTATTATTCACATGTGAGATCAATAGCCATTGCGAAAGAGAAATGGTCAGCCTCAGTGTTCTGAGTCTATTCTACACACAAATGTGCCCAACACAAATGAACTCTTTTCATTAGATGGTTCTTGTTAACTGTACAGACAGCAACCCTTTCATTTACCCCAGAAATCTGAGAGGCCTACAGATCATTCATACCTTTAAATATTAAGCCACATAGCATGTTTCTTTTTTGCAACCATTATTAGAAACAAATATAGCCATGTCTGCAGATATACTAGTCACTGGGTGACTCATTTTCCAAGGTATGGGATGTAAACACAGGCAGCCCTCTGAGACAGCTTGATACGTAAATAATTCATCCAACTGCAGTATAGTCCCCCGAGATGTGGCACTATTTTGCCTGATGTGAGAGAGAAAGCATTAGCGTGTGTAGATCTGAAGTGCCATCCATTTGCTCCAATATTACATTAGCTACATCCTCAGATAGCGGTGTCGTGATCCTACATTATCCGTTTAATTTAAACTAAAATAAGTGACTACTACTAAACACATTCCAATTCACCTCAGCAGACCTCTAGCATTTTTAGCACATGCTTTAAAGGTTCACACAGATTGTACGCCAGAGAATGAGATGTCACAGTTTCTCCTAATAGAAACGGACTAATCTTGATGATACTCCCCTAACATCTTCCTGACGGCCCTCCTCGTCTGTGCTTTAAACAAAGGTTATTGTACTTCATTGTGTGTTGTTCATTAAGTGCTTTCTCCCTTTCATCTCACCCTCATTATACTGCAGGAGACCACAAGCGTCTACTGATCGCTTTCATCTAAGAGCTGGCATTTGCATTTCTTATTCTAGAAACATCACGTCTTAAAAATCACTCATCAGAATGTTGGCTCATCGACGATGGAATATTTCCTAACGTTGGAGCAAACACACAAAGATCTGCACAAAAAGTCATTTGAGCTAGAAAAATCCCAGTAGCACAACACACATTGACATCTACATCCATCTTTCTACTGCATTATTTATGAAGATCCTTCCAAAAAAAGCACAGCATTGGTATCCTTACCTAACAACCAGGCTCATATGCATATTTAATGAAAACAAAATGTGTGCTCCATTCTTCTATACACCTAGAGTTAGATTCACAACGTTAAGACTTGTTTTTCCTGTCAAAAAAAAAAAAATCACATTTCACAGAGCATGTGATCTCTATGACAGTTAATGCATTTTAGTAAGACTGAGCATTACAGTTTCATTCTTACTATGGCATATGAAGCAACTAACTGAAGTTCTTTCACGTTAAACCTATAGATCTCATTTCAGTTAAAAACAGAGGAAATTATCCTACAATATATATAGCATTTAAACGGCCTACCTGAAACATCTATGTTGTGCTTGCGCCCCCTTGTGGAATGAGCTACAGCACAATGTCCAAAATATACAAAAATGCTGCAGTTTTTTTCCATACACTGCCTCTCAAAAGTTTAGGATCAGAAAGATTTTTAATGTTTTTTAAGGGAGTCTCTTCTGCTCTTCTTCTACAGAAAAAACAGTAATATTGTGAATTTATGTGCAATTTCCAATATTGGTTTCCTATTTTAATATCCTTTAAAATAGAATTTATTTCTGTGATCAAAGCTGAATTTTGAGCATCATTACTCCAGTCTTCAGTGTCACATGATCCTTCAGAAATCATTCTAATATGCTCATTTATTATGAGTGTTGAAACTGTTGTGCTGCTTCATATTGTTTTTTGGAACGTGATAATTTTTCTTTGATGAATACAAAGTTAAAAAGAGCAGAATTGAAGAATTCTATTCAAAATATAAATCTTTTCTAACAATATAAGTCTTTACTATTACTTTTTATTCATTCAACACATCCCTCCTGAATAAAAGTATTAATTTCTTAAAAAAAAAAAAAAAGTACTGACCCCAAACTTTTGAATAGCATTATATATCGCAACACAAACTTTATTTTTTAAATAAATGCTGTTCTTTTTAACTTTTTATTAACCAGAGGATACTAAAAAAAAAAAAACTCACAGGTCCCAAAAAATATATGAAGCAGCACAACGGATTCCAGCATATTAGAAAGATTTTTGAAGGATCATGTGACACTGAAGACTGGAGTAATGGTGCTGAAAATTCAGCTTTGATCACAGAAATAAATAATAGTATGCATGTATGTGCGTGCATATATATATATATATATATATAGGTGTATGTGTATGTATGTGTGTATGTATGCATGTATATATATATATATATATATATATATATATATATATATATATATATATATATATATATATATATATATATACACACACACACACTTTACTTTTACTTACTTCTCTGCTAAATGACTAAAAGTAAGTAAGTAAAGTAATATCCAATGTCCAGTATGATAAGAACTACAGTAGTACCTCAGTAAATAAGAGTCTACGTGGTAAAGGGTGGAGGTTTGGCCTGCGGTGTTCAGGCTGTAAATGTTGACTTACCCTGGTCAATAGGGTGCTGTGGCAACTGACTCATCTGGCTGTGCACCACGCCTGCATAATTTCGCAGAAACGCTTCCTCGTTCGGTGTCAGCTGTAAGGGTGGGGACAAACAAATAACTTCACATTTGGCATGCTAGTGTTATTCTTAGTGTTAAGAATGATTTAAAATGCCACTAAACTGTCGAGCACTAGATCGGTTTCAAGGAACAATGAAATGGTCACCAAATTCAAGACAATGACTGGTTTATATATTTTAAAGAAATTATAAAAATGCAAGCAGTTAGCTTTCTAAAGTATCCTAGGTCTTGTTTTGCATTATTATTCAATAAAAATGCAGATTATTCTAAAGAAAACAAGGTGTTTTTATAGTCTGTGCAGCTGGGGGAAAATAATATTAACCAACAACATCTAATTTAATCCTGACAGAAAAATTCATGCCCTGCTCACATTATTTCTCACAAAACACTCAAAAATGTGTCACATTAGTAATGTTAAAAGTGAAGCCATTTCATGTCGTCTTTAAAGCTCATCAAAAGATGTCTTTTTCTCACTGGTCTGACACTTACATTTGATCCCATTTTCTTGAGCATAAGCAGCACCCGCACCTTCTGCTGGATGTACATCTCCTCAGGAGACTTGCCAGGGGCTTCCTCTCGGTTCATCCCCCCTGCTCCTGACGCACTGCTGAGCAAACGCACACAGAGCAGATTCAATTATTCATATCCCAAATTTTATTTTCAGAACTCGTGAGTTGAATACATTCCTGCTTGGGTTTCATACAAGAAATATGATGCACGAGGGCCTAGAAATGTGAATCAGACCAACATTTAACTGCAGTGAACATTTCCATTAGATTTATAGAAACTACTGAAGAAAAAACCTTATGAGCTAGCTGTTCGCAACTTCGCAATCAGGCAACATATTGACTTAAAAAATAAATAAATAAAGCCCATCGTAACCTTTGCCGAATGCAGAAAGCTTCTAATTAAGCAGAATGACAGTGTGTGAAGTCTGAACACACTTCAGATCATGGAGCAGGTTGACAGCATCATAAATGGCCCTCATGCATATTTAATGGAAGATCTAACCGTGCTCCCAGCTTTCCCTCATCTTGCTCACTTCCTAATGACCTATTTTCAAACTTACACACAGTATGAAACATTTTTAAGGACCTTGAGGAGCAAACAAGAACATAATCACAGAAGAAAGCCACAAGACAGTGAATTTGCAAAACAATGATGCCCCAAATGTTATTTTCCAGAAATACAAAACACAAACAGAGACAGACTGCAGTATTACCACCTAATCCACAATCAATGCAATAATGCATCTCACACTGTCATGTGGATAAAAAACAAACAAACAAAGATTTGAGAAAGAAGTACATCACATACAGTACGAAGCACTGACAATCAAGCAAAATGAATGGCATCAAATATATTCTGGGGGTTTTGTGAATGTGTCAGAGTGAATCCTTTGGCGACATCCAGCCTGTGATGTCTCACGCCCTCTTATCTGCACAAAGAGCCTCTAATACATGTTGACAGCTTGTTTTATGTGGGGTTAGCCTATATTTAATTGAAAAGCTGGTTCAACCTTTCATTTCACGATGGATACGTTTGTCTGGCCTTGACTTTAAAAATGACAGTACCTCCCCATGGCCTATCCGCCGTGTTGACAGCTTAAATTTCTGAAGGCTACTTAATGTAAGCCAGGAAGGCGTTTAAGACAGAAAGCGGTATAAAAACAGGAGACGCTGGCAAAATAACTAACCCAGATTTCCTCTACAGTCACAGACTCATCAGTCACCAAAGGGCCATGGCATCAAAAGGGCTTCATATTCAATAAAGCATGCACTTTATTCTGCTGCGTCTCGCTGGCAGCCGTGGGGGGATGAGGAGTGCTCGCAGATGAAAGACAAGAGGGACCGGAGCGTCAGCTCGGCAGCTCTGTGACACCAGGCACACCTTCAGGGGGGAGACGGCTCGCTCTCCCTTTTGATCATGACTGTCCTGGATGAAGTAGGTGTGTTGTTATGCACCGGCTTTTCTTGGGTGTTTGCGGCAGTGTTGAGCTGCAGTGAGTCTGCCTGCTGTTTGGCCTGTCTCGTCTCCAGCAGGCAGACTCACTGCAGCTCAACTCTGCCGCAAACACCCAAGAAAAGCCAGCGCATAACACACCTACTTCATCCTTCTAAGACTGTGGGTATGAATCTCTGAAAAACGCCCCATAAATATATGTGTAGCACACCGCAGCTCAGTAGCAGGTGTTTTGTTTGAGCAAGTCTGCATATTTCTTAAAATATGTAATGATAGACTGTAAAAAGAGCAAATCATTATAAAAATAATTTGTACACTTTCATAGAAGTTTAATCATAGAATGACAATACATATTGATGCTGTTTTTTATTGCAGCTGGAAAAGACAAGCCATGCCACAACACAAGACAACTTAAAAATATACAATTTAACATTTAGGGAACCAAACTTTGGAAAAGATGCACTAGAAATCTGGCTTTATTAATACCTAGTTATAGACGTTAATTATCTTACAGCAAATAACCAATAGTACGGCCTATAATGGTCTGTCAGATGCTTTAAAAAAATAAAGTGTTCACAATTAAGATGCAACCTAAAATTTTACATGCTTTAATCAGGAGTTCCCAAATTATTTACCCCAAGTATAAAGCAAAATGCTAAAAAAAAAAATACAATGCATTTTACAATTTTTTTATTTTCAATAAACATTCAAATAAAAAAAAAATCACATTCACACATAAAAAAATACATCTAAAATCAAAAAAAGGTTTTATTAAGAATTGATATAGATAAAAAAAAATATATATACATATATATAGTTTTATGAATTTATTTTATATATGTAAAATAAATTTAAAACAATTAGACTTATTTCTGTCTTTCAGATATATACTATAGAATTTCCTGTACAATTCTAATATTTATTCTCTTTTAAATCCTATAGGATTATGTATATATATAAATTCCAACAGAGAAAAAAACACTCATCTAATCAGTGCTATTGCCACCAGATGTCATTTTAGACTTTTCCTGATTTCACGGTGGAAGATGTCAAATCATGTGGCGATGGCCTAAATATAGAACACCTATCCTCTGGTTCAGTCATGACCCAGCCTGCACTGAGGCTCAAGTTAGTGTCATTTGGTTTCACAGAGTTTAATTGGAGCTTAATTCAGATCACAACATAGAGCTCCTGTTTTAAAAGCAGATAAAGCTAAACTGTTTTAGTCTTGGTTTGGTCACTGACTGGATGTTATTTCACTGCTGCAAGGTCATAACACTGAGCCAAAGCAATGATACTGCAAAAGATCAGTTTATCAGTGTCTCCTGCCACTATCCATGTAGGGAAGGTGCAGAAACTCTGGAAGGAGATCCACAATCCAGATTCTAGCAGTTCTATTTATAGACTCATCAAGTCATTTGAATCCTCACAAACAGCTTGGTGTGAAAGATTCCTCAATTGTTTGAACATGCGACAGAAAACATGCATCAGAAAGAATTTATCGTCAACGCAAGAAACATCTTTTGCATTAGTTCAGTAAGAAACATCTGAATATGTGCACTTCCATTCTATTTAGTATGCAAAAATCAGTATGGCAGACATCACTGATGCTTGTGTTAGAATGGGAGCAAATAACTGCAGCCATGTTCCAAAATCTAGTGAAGAGCGTTCCGTGAAGAGTGGATGTTAGGGAGGACCAACTCCTTTAGAAATGCTCATGGTTTAGAAATTAAGAAGTGTTGTTTGGGTCTCTACATATTTTTTAAGCCATGTAATGTATGAAAAGCAATCAAAATCTGTCTGTTGACCATAACTAATTCAGCTCATCAAATTTTGACAGAAAATATGGTTTAATTGCAATGTTTAGCCACTATAAAGTCCAAGTATGGATATGACTGAATCACTTGCCAGCAGATTTTATGGTAAACTAGCCATATACAGTGTGGAAACAATAGTTAAGTGTATTTGACAACAATAGAGATGAGGCAGCCAGAGCCGGTATGACTGATAACTAGGTCATGACTCATTAGCAATGCATGAAGCATGACCCAGCAATGAAATCCCAGTAAATTCAAAAACAGTCAATATAAAAATAACTTGATTTTAATGAACTATATATACATTTAAAAAAAAGTCTACATAGATGAAAAGCAGATGATACTTTGGAATTTCAGCTTAGTACACACTCAGTTTAAATTTTTGAAAATTCATTTCACCATAAGTTAAGCAGCAACAAACTTTTTATGGCAGGGTTTAAAGGGGTTCAAATATTACGGAAATTTTCTAAGGCTTATTTTGTCAATGCATCGCCTTGGTATTCAAATCCATCTAGTATACGTGTTTCACAAGATGGCTGTCATGCACCAGAGCGCTTGTCATGAATCACAATACAAAACCCACTGCACTGGGAAGCTCCCTTTGGGATCACAGCTGCACCGGCTGTCAGAGATATACAGCTATATGAAACTATGACAAGACAATTCTCTCCATAATACGATTTAAGAAAACTTCAACTAAATAGGCTTAAACACTATATTTCAAGGCGGGAAGTCAGGCCTTTCCTCATAAGGTGTGGCTAATTTGTCTGAGATTTAAACCAGGTAAAAAAAATAAATTTATATATATATATACACACACACTTTTTTAATTTTGTAAAATGTTCAAATGCAAGAAAAAGATTGAGATCATTAATAGTGTGCAAGCAAAATTCTTCAAAGTCAAAGGAAGCCGACCACTGAAAATTTAAGCAAGTCAAAGAGGATTTCGTTAATTGCCACAGAAAGAAGCCACATTTACAGCCAGCGAGGCTGATTTAAGCCCGGATCCCAGCCTTGATCAAGTAGGAGCAGGCCTTAAAGGCATAAACACGGCCTGTGTAGTGTCTGACAGACAGAAAAAAAGAGGGGATGGGGGGATGCCAAGCGACACCAGGGGGGCTGGGCTCCCCACAACAATAACAAAAAAAAAATGTGATGAAGCTTGGCTTGGAGGTCTGAGTCCATGCCTAAGCTTGTAGCTCAAAGGCAGCTGATGATCTCCCTTCGGGACGTAGAGGTTGAGCAGTCCATGAGCCGCACCTTCCCCCCCGCCATAAAGGAGGAGCACTGTCTTTCTTGGATTCAAAGAGTCAGGATCCCTCAGGAGAATGCGAAGACTGAAGAAAATACAGTTTGACTTCCAAGTTCACAAGTAACTGGCCCTGCCCTGTCCCGTCAGCTCTCGAAGCCCAGCGCGGTTCAAGTGCCCACTACAGGCAGACTGCCAGTTTCATAGCCGAATGTGAGCCAGACAGATGTATTCAGTATTCACAATGAGTTTAGGGTGTGGAGAGACTAAAAATAGCCTATCATTGTCACTAAGACATGATAATGTGGCACAAGTGACTGAGATTCTTTCTGAACTGAGAGTCTAAGATTAACAAATAAACCTATAAATATCAAATTAATGCAAGCAAACACAAAACCTCATCATATAAGTGCTGCACTTAAAGAATCAGGTGGGGATTTTTTTCTTTTCATTAAAAGCATAAATACAATGAACATTTAAACATCTGCGCATTCACAGCAGCCGATTCATGTGCTGAAAGAGGGCTAAAAGCCATGAAGGTAAACAGTCCAACGTGTATAGATCATAAACGGCGTCATTAATATGCAAAAGAGCTTACAATTACATTTTAAGCGTACAAAGTATCTGTCAAATACTGAACTAGTACAGCAGTCAGTTAGCGGACTGGAATGACTCCAGTCCTCTTCTCTCTTCCTGTGGCAAAACGCGCGCATATATCTCTCATTTATCTTTAAAATGAAGATTGTCAGTAAAACAAACAGTCTTTTATCTACGACTATAGTGCTTAAAGGAGAAAAGTTAGTGTGCGATACAGTGGGTGTTTTAACAGACAAACTGGATAGTGGGGTTGTAACAAAGCCCTGAATGAAGTTCCCACAATTCCCATTCACATACAAACACATTAGCTCGCTAGCAACAGAAAAACAGACAAACCGCTTCAATTCACGCCTCGTTTTGGGGCGTAATTTTCACATGCTGCTTCAAACACCTCCGCTTTGACGTCTTACCTCTCCTGGTCCAGGATTCCGTCGTTTTTGTTGTATCTGAGAGCTGTGTTGTGTATAAAGAGGCGTCCTGTTCCGGGGTCACATCCCGACAGTCGGCAGCGCTGGAGTGACTCGAGAGCGTTAACGCGCCGCTGCTGATTCAGTTCCTGCCGGTGCGGTGCGCGACCGTCGCCATCAGAGGGCGCTGTGACGCTGCCGGACGCTGGCTGTATTGCCAATATATTACTACTGCTCAGTGAGCAAGCAACGGGGAGAGGGGTGGGGTGGGTTCGATTGATTTATTATAGATCATTTTAGTATGTTAATAACATTTTGAGAATAAATGTAAAAAGCACTGATCTAATACTGATCTTTTTAAAAAAATCAAATCAAATGTGTTTAATACGTTATCATAATAGTATATTATTAAATAATTTTCATATATTATTACAAGAGGAATGAAAAGTCTACATAACAGTCTAAAAAGTAACCTAAGCATTAAACCGACATATTAGAAGGCCAAGCAATAAATGTTAAAAATGTTTTGGAGCACTGAATATACACATTGTAAAAACAAACAAACAAAGGTGAGCCAACTTCAAATTTTAAGGCAACAAACTTCAGCAAATTGTTGAGTTTTCTCAACTTGTTGTTTTAAGTTTATACAACAAAAAGTTGAGAATCTCCTACAAACATCTCCTAAATTGGCTCAACTTTTTTTTTTAACAGTGCACTGGCTGTACCACTTTTTCATATACACCACATTGTTTTAATAAGTCATGGTATTTTCTGTGGTACCACTCATAATGTAATAGGTCATATTTTAGTATAGTTACTTGATCAAAAAAGCACTTTTGTGGCCATCTCATGTACTCTGAAGTTCTTTTGATTGCATTCTTCAGCTATTTTTTCAATTCAATCTTTTTCTTTCTATAAATACTGTATAGCTAAAGAGACATTTAATGGGATTTTACAGTTGCATTGTATATTCCTATGACTGACATAAACCATAGACAGCATATCACCTTCTGGATTAACAATAAAGTACCTCTATTCAATAACTTGTAGTTTGCAGTTGACAGTGTGATCATGACAGGTACTAATGAGCCCATTTAAATTCCAGAGAGTATAGAAACTGTATTAAAGAGCTTTGTTAATGTATAGTAAGCTTTTACAATAAGCCATTGAGTGGGATTCCTGTTTCTCAGGATTAAATACTGATTGCCATATTACAGAAAATCCTTCAACTGAACTGAAACAGAATTCATTGTTCTTACTGTTATCACCACTGTTTCTATGCATAGTCTCAGAGCATATGTTACTGAGAGTTTCCCAGCAGTCTCATTTACTCCTCACACTGGGAAAGCCTCGTTTATCATTCATTACACAAAAAAGATTGAGGTCTCACGCAGCTTCGACTTCCCTTTTTATCTCCGTTTCATTTTCACTGTGTATATTTCTCCAACACATACAATAATAACATTCAAATGCTGATCAGGCGTATTTAACTTCCTGTCCTATTCTGAAATCTGGAAATTAAGTAGGGTGAATTCGGGTAAATCGGTCACATTGTGACAGCCACCTTAAAGGAACAGTTCATCCAAAAATGAAAATTTGCTGAAATTCAGGCCATCCTCGATGCATGTGAGTTTGTTTTCTCAACAAAACAAATTTGGAGAAATTTAGCATCACATCACTTACTCACCAATGGATCCTCTGCAGTGAATGGGTGCCGTCAGTATTAAAGTCCAAACAGCTGATAAAAACATCACAATAATCCACAACTCCTCTGTCAATTAATGTTGTGATGTAAAAAAGCTGTGTTTATATGAAACAAATCCATTATTAAGGCACTCAATGAATCTGTATTCCATAATTATGCTTCCTGAATATTCCATCGCCTGCTGTTCTCTCACATTAAAATCCACAACATATTTGTTTTGAACAATTTTCACTTATAAACAGTCGCTTGATCTGTGAATATTTCTATCTTGATTCAGACGAAACTACTTTTTTGCTGAAGAAAGCAATATTGTAGAGGAAGCAGAGTTAAAAACTTCTTGATGGCTTTGTTTCTTACAAACACACAGCTTTTCACTTCACAAGATGTTAATTGATATACTGGAGTCATGTGGATTATTGTTTGTTTATCATCTGTTTGGACTCTCATTCTGACGGCACCCATTCACTGCAGAAGATTCATTGGTGAGCAAGTGATATACTGCTAAATTTATGCAAATCTGTTCAGATGAAGACACAAACTACATCTACATTCAAAGATGGCCTGGGGGTGAACTATTATTTTAATGTCAGAAAAATGCACCAATTTATTATTTTCCTCACTGGGGATGGCAGATACATAAACAGCTAAAGGTCTGGCTCCTTTCGCAGTGCCTCTGTGTAGCTATCAAAAACCACTCATTTAACAAAAGCAAATAAATAACCCACAAATCAATTTCGTAATCAATAATTTATGGCAAAAATGAGAATGAAGAACACCCTTACATAACTCATATTATCTCTGAAAACTTCATAAAGAAGTCATGTAACTGAAACAATACATTAGTAAACCAAGAAATTAAAGATCCTAGCATTTCACACTGTGAAGTGACTAAAGATCACGGTACAATCAAAAACAAAATAACGAAGGCTTGGACAAGACCACAGCATGAGAGCTACTCATTTAGTAGCACAATAGATAGTCATCAATACCTACACCAATGCTAAAATCCATAATGTGAAAGTTATCCCTCTGTACACTAATCTTCCTTGCATGATTAAAATTATATGCAGTTATAGATGCTTCATATATAAAGATTAGGTGGATTTTAAATCTCTTTTAAAAATTCACATTCTAGAGGATATTTAAAGATTCAAAATAAACAGCATTTAAGCATCTTTTGAGAAAAAGTATCTTCATGAATCAGGTAGCAGTGGATTCAGTCAGAGAATACTGTGGCGATACATTCTGGAGTTGATTAAGGTTTACTGGAAGAGAAAACACAAGCTTGACTGACTCTATATTCAAAACAGGCACACAATTAACAGCGCATTGTTCTACAGAGCAATAATATTCCACTTTTGCCCTGATTTATAGTACAGTAGCACAAGGCATACATCCTTTGCACACATTTCACTGAACAAAAAGCAAACTCTTTGGACACGACTTCAAGATGGCTTGTGTCTTATCCCACAGGCACAGAATACCCCACAAATACAAAATATTTAAGGCTCACTTCTACACTCTCATTTACACCCCTATACAAAGGCTTTCCTGATGAACAATTTTCCTAGTATACAAATCATTCAAATTAAAAAATACTGTTTTAAGGAATGTAAATATAGGTATGATACACTAAAGAATATGTACAACTAAACAAATTCATGTAAACAGAGAAACAAAAATCCTGAAACAAAAATGTAAACCGTATGAAAACACACAAAGTGCTTTCTTCTGCAGAACAAAAGTCACCTATGCTGTACAGTTAAAAATGATAAATACATTAATCTCACTTGCTTGGAGCTTTTCTCTTTGCAGGTACACAAGTGTGACAGAAACAAACCAGAGATGCTAGTTAAATTAGTGGCACGCCAATAGTTTGTTAAATTAGTAGCTTCGATTCCCAGTGCAGTGTGTTGCAAATACAACATGTATCTGAAAGCACTCTAATTTCAAGCAGTAGGTCTCACTAAAACAAATGTATAGAATTATTTACTATTACATCACAGATGTAAACATTTGCTGAACAGCTGTTGATTTATATACTGCCCTGTAAAGGTAAAACGCAGGAACTTTTCTGACCGAATTTCTGGATTTTAAACACAGAATCTAGTCGCATTTGACCTATGATATTGTTGATAACGCAGTTTTAACAAACTGTTTACAGCATTTTGCCTTTGCATTGAAGTATAATGCCATAAATGCCAGACAGCAGTGCAACATATATTGTGTTCAAAGCTGCATTGGTTTAAATCAAAACTCAGCATCAAGAGGGTTACAGTGGGTCTCCTGTGATCGAGTGCCATTTATCTGTTATCTTTGGCAAAAGCGTGCATCATCCAGTTCACCTTGGTCTTCCAGCTCTCTCTTAGAGCTTCATTAAATTTCACTTTAAAGTTCTTCAGTGCTTCCTCCTCAGATTTCCCCAGCGCCAAAGAGTCCTGTGAGAAAAAGAACAATCCGTCATGATGGAGGTGGAATGTCACCACTGAACATATTCTGTATCCCCCTAGTTATGACATTCATTATTTGCTTAATTTTCTCACCATCAGGCCACCCAAGATGTAGATGAGTTTGTTTCTACATCATGACGAATTTAGATAAATTTAGCATTACATCACTTGCTCAATAATGGATAATCTGCAGTGAATGGGTGCCGTCAGAATGAGAGACCAAACAGCTGATAAAAGCATGACAATAATCCACAAGTAATTCACACCACCCCAATCCATCAATTAGCATCTTGCAAATCTAAAAACTGCGTGTTTGTAAGAAACAAATCCATCATTAAGGGGAACCTCCACCTCCAGTGAAAAATCCCATCTGTTGTCCACATCAAAATCCACCAATATATTTGTTTAGGACTGTTTACGTGGTACTTGTAAATAGTGCTTGATCTATGCATATTCCTCCCCTGATTCAGGAAAGACAATATTATGGATAAAGAACTAGTTTAGAGGATTTTAGCCGGAAGTTAAAAACATCTTGATGAATTTGTTTCTTACAAACACACAGATTTTCAATTCACAAGACATTAAGACACGTGGATTACGGTCATGTTTTTATCATCTGTCTGGACTCTCATTCTGACGGCACCCATTCACTGCAGAGAATCCACTGGAGAGTAAGTGCAAAATTTCTCAAATCTGTTTAGATGAAGAAAATGTTCAGCAAATATAAATGTTTGGGTGAATCATCCTTTTAAAGGATGATTCACCTAAAAAAAAAAAAACTTGTCATTGTTTTGTCTCTCTCTTATTTTGTCCATACTATATTTACTATATCATACCATATCATTGGACAAAACTCTTCAAATTACCTTGTTTGTGTTTTCTAAAAAAAAAAGAAAGTAGTAGAGGTTTGACAATATGATGACAATCTTTGTCACCCAAACTCTATATGAAAAATTATAGGTAACATTTTGTTTTAACCTTGCTCTAAAAACAAATCTCATACAAAACAGTGTCTTTAGATGTCTTCCCTTTGGATTTGATATTTCATGCTTGTAAAGCACTAGAGAAACTGCAAATATCACCCATCTCATGGGTAATAAATAATAACTGTCTGTGCAATTCTTACCTTGAGATACTGGATGTCTTTGGAAGAACTGAGCTCAGGGAGTCCTGCAGCTTTCATCAAGGTAAAAAGATTCACAAAAAGAGTTCCATTCCGGCAAAGGATTTTATAGGCTTGTTCGCAGCACTCACGAAACCTGGCAAAGATAAGAACACACAAACTCTTTCCTTATTCAGCCATGATTTTTACATATTCTTTTTCCTCACAAAACCTTCCATTTATTAGCAGGTTACATATAAATGTCATCTGTCAAGGCTATAAACAGTCAGCAGTTTCCATACATTACAGAGGAATGTAAAAAATGCTTTCTGTTGGAAAGCATAGAAGCCTTCTTAATACTTCTTTCTGTGTGACAGTTTTACACAGGTGTTGAACTTTTGATAAATGCAGCTGATAAAAATGGAAGTATACTATAAAAAAAATTACAATTTAGAACAAAACACTAAATGAAAGTCAGAACTAGCTAAACTAGCTTTGTGGCATTAAAGTTAAAAAACATATGTACTACTAACCGTTCAAATTTCTCGCTGTTGTTGGTCCGGCCCTCCTGGATTACATGGACAAAGTCGTATGTCAGAATGAAAGGCACACGTTCTCTGTTGATCCCGAATTTGCTCTTAAAGTTCCCCAAAAAGTGCCCAAAGTCTATATGGAATAACTGCAAACAATACAGAGAAAATCTCAATCATTACTTAAATTATTTACAAAACTCAAACCTAAAAGATCATGATAAAAAGAATGTGAAATAGGATAAGTGCAACCCATTCTCATATGGATGGCTGGTGCCATCTTGTGATACAATTTATGATTACACAGCACTGCTGGGGCACTGAGTTCACTCTCACCTGACCCGTTTCCCTGATCATTATATTGTCACTGTGACGGTCCCCTATTCCCAGAACATATGTGGCTACACAGTAGCCTGCGCAGGAGAGGGTGAATTCCTCAATGGCTTGATCCAGTTTATCCCTGAGAAAAAAAATAAAAAATTCCTGTTTGCTAACTCATTAACACACACGTTTACTGTATATGAGGTATATGTGCATACAAACGTGAGCGATAAATAGACAGACAGACAGACAGACAGACAGACAGATAGATAGATTGAAATGTCACTGAGTCACTGAATGTTGCCATTCTCATAGTGTTAAACATTTTCTGCTTTGTTTCTGTCTGATAATTTTCAGTCACTCTATGACTCACCCGAGACATTTAACATTAATATTGCTGGGTGAATGTGTAATGTGTCTTCCTGTTCAAGCCTTTTTCCACATTAGCTCAGATTCCATAAGATGCCATACTAGAAAGACTTTCAATATGATCTTGTCAAATTTGACTCTTCAAAAGGCATTCAATAGCTGGACACAGTGTCTAAAATTAACACAGCAAATGCTAAATTTTTGAGTAAAAAAACCTCACTTCAGGCCATAAAAATAAAATGAGGAACAAAATTGACAGTTGCAGTGAAAACTCTTCTTGTGTATTATGCAGTGTTTAACAATTACTGCACTGTTTGTCACAAATGTGCAAGAAAACAATTCGGTAGTTCATTAAAATAAAAGAATAATGGAACATGACACAAAGCTGGGCAAAAAGATACATCTGTATCCTGGACACAGACTCAGTAAACTGCTCAGCAAATAATGCACTTCTTAAAGACCAAAATGAAACATTAAATCACCAAACAACATTATCCAATCTGTAAGCAATGGACAGGACCTATTATGAGTGTCCCATACTCTGTTATTCCTTACAATATAGCATAACATTTACAGTAAGTGGACAACCAGTGAACAGAACTGGATATGTCCACAGGGGACATATATTATGTTTCAGACAAGCCATCAGCATCTTCACTTTATTGTACTCTAGTTTCAAGAGTTCAAGAGGTCATGTATAAACAGGATACTTGAAAAAAAATCATGCATGCGTAAGTAGCTGGTTAGCCACATACGCATAACCAAAATTAGCTTTGTTAGTTGCCTAAATGCTTCACACAAAAGTGAATTAAAGATCAGTCATGTGCGCAAGTACACTGAATAAGTGCTGATGCTGAAGGTTAGTTTGACCCCAAAAAGACCCCAAACCTCAGACTTCTCTAAACCAGTGCATTTCTGAAAAGGTCATTTTTTTCCCATTCTGACAGGATCGACAACTTGCAAAAGGAGACTGTGTTACACAATGCAACACGCATTGTGGTTTCTTAGTGCTCAGCTTGTATACTTAGCTGTTATCACAAAAAAACAATATGCACATCAAGCCACTTTGGTAGAAAACACCTGCTAAGAACAAATGAAATTGTAAACGCAGCATAACATGGGGTAAATTTACTCCACTGCTGCAACTTCTGCAACCAAAGTGCATTTGATGTTACACTATAGTTTCATATAAACCAAAAGGTCGAATGAGCCAAGAGAGGTTTAACCCTGAGAGTGAGGTTTGAGAGTAGAAAACAGCATGCATGGCTCATGCAAAACCATCATTGATGCCACATTTGGCGGCTACGCTACACTCGCTTGCAGCGCTCACACGACACAGGCTGTGCCACGGTGTTAGGTTAGAGAGTGTGCTGCTCACCCTGGGTTTTTGGATTTGAGCCAGTTGAGAAGAGCGTCCTTGTTGAAGGCAGCAGTGGCTGCACTGTTGCTGTTGTTTCTCTGGATGTTGGCGATAGTGTCTGAGTTTTTCACCACCTCGATGAGACCCGTTTTGTTCCCGGTTGACAGGCATCCATAGGGCAGCATTCTGAGATCAAACAAATAAACAGTAACAGAAATTGTTTATTTATTTTTTTCACAGGCTCTCCCTCTCTCTCATTTGAAATAAAAAATAAAATAAATTCTATTTATATTTAAGTAATATGTATGTGTGTGTGTGTGTGTGTGTGTGTGTACGCATGTATGTATGTATATTTATGTGACCCCGGACCACAAAACCACTTAAGTCGCTGGGGTATATTTGTAGCAATAGCCAAAAATACATTGTATGGGTCAAAATGATAAATTTTTCTTTTATGCCAAAAATCTTTAGGATATTAAGTAAAAAATATATTTTGTACATTTCTTACCGTAAATATATCAAAACTTAATGTTTGATTAATAATATGCATTGCTAAGAACTTCATTTGGACAATTTTAAAGGTGATTTTGTCAATATTTAGATGTTTTTGCACCTTCAGATTCCAGATTTCAAATAGTTGTATCTCAGCCAAATATTGTCCTATAACTATAACTAATATATATATATATATATATATATATATATATATATATATATATATATATATATATATATATATATATATATATATATATATATATATATATATATATATATATATATATATATATATATATATAGGTGCTTATACACTGAACACATTTTCTGCTAATTGATAATCTTGGCGGAACAAAGTTAACTATACACACCTGAGGTCAAGACCTTCTGTTTTCCACAAAACATCCATTAGCTGAATCATCTGAAGAGTTAGCATGTCCTGCCGCAGATCTAAAAAAAAAAAAAAAACCATAATGGTCAAAGTCTTTATTTACAGAAGTAAAAAATGAGCGGGGAAAGGGGGGGGGGGGGGGGGGGGGTCTTCAATGCAAGCAAAAAAAAAATGTGGTAGCAAGACTTTATCCATACCGTCTCCATTTTTGAAGATAATGCCCACATGATCATATTTGTTCTTATACATCAGCCACAGAGGTTTCATTTTGGAGTCCATGAACTTACACTTGTCTGCACTGAAACAAAAAAGATTAGCATCAAGAAACGGCACACGTACACAAATGGTTGCAAAACAGGCTTTGTTTTTGCTTTCTGGTAACTGCTTTTACATGACTTCTATACAATGCACCTGATCATTTAGTGGGATTACTGAATTAAAACGATTGCTTCTGTAACATTGCATCATATCGTAGATTCAGTTACAGCTTAAAAACCTAAAACAACCCATGAAACCTTAAAAAACGCATAATGAGGTATTTAAAAAGTGTTTTGCACAATCGTTCCAGTTATCGCAAAATCTACATTGCTAAATAACACCCCATCTGTAGGATGTTAACCAAAGAAATATAATTTGTTAACAAGAGCTGATGCAACAACCTCTAAAATCTCTCAAGATGTGTTATTTTATATTACATATTAACTGCATTTAAGAGACCTTATTAGAAATCTACTTTATTAACATGCATGTGAATAGTACCATAGTTCACAGAGCACGATGCTTGGGTTGAGAGGGGAAAAGACATCCGAAAGCGCCTCCATGTAAGTGTCCTGTTTGATGCACACTTTCATGTCCTCTGTAGTCTGTATCCTGGTTGCCTTCTGACTGGCTGATTTCACAAAGTCATTGAGAGCCTTCATTTTATTCAGAGCCTCATTCTGTAGGAGACAGAGATAATAAGTATATACTGTGTGTAAGTACATACAAATCCATATGCACACACATTCAATTTAGAGACAAAACTGGACTGAATTAAAGCAGTATGCATTTAGCATGGTGTGATAATCAATATTTGATAAGGCATGTAAAAACAGCTGCAAACTTTGAGCAGCGTAGTGCAGTTCCCCTTCCTTCCAGTGGTTTGGCTATTATTAAACATTCAAAAGAAAAAGAGTTCTGAGCACAGTCACTGTGGAACTGCTTCTGCAAAGAAAAATGTATTCCAGCACCCTTGTGCTTGCTATATTTATACACGTAAATATATGTGCCGGAACGAACTGGTGTTTCTTACAAGAAAAGGCACAAGGCAATGTGACAATTATGAGAAAACAAGTCAAGTGCTAAATTTGGGCCCCAAGTGTCAAAAAGGGCCCCGGAAAGCAAAACACAAGAAAAAACAAATAGTTCACATTAGGTTAATAAACTGCATCACAGCACAGCACAACACAGCACAGCACAAAAAAAAAAACAAGAAAAAAAAAAAAAAAAAAACCTTCATTTGCTTTTCACATGAGGAATAAAATGCAACAAACCTGCTTCATCAATCTCTTGATGTGAAAGATGCTCCCACGACAGTACGCCTCCAGAATAAGTCCAAATCTCAAGCTGACTGAGGGCACATGCATTTCTGACCTTTAGAGAAAGCAAAAACAAAGCCTAAATTACATTGAAAGGAATGGAGGCGCATTGCTGTAGAGCACTATAAGAAGATGGATTTATACCTGAGGTGCCAAAACAAGAAGTGACCTATTTTCTTGTTGGCCAGGGCTCTCTTAAGCAAGAAACAGGTCAAGTCACAATCCAGGTAGGATTCATACTTCAGAACCTGCACCAGTTGCAAGAGGTACTGAAAGAGCTCGTCGTCACTGTTGAGAAAAAAAAACAAAGAAAAAACCCATTAGATGAGCCATTACAGAAGAGCCGTTTTTAACTTTAATATAAATTTTGAATATAAATCCCTCATTAATATCCAATTCAGACAAGGCTCTCTTAACATACAAATTAAATATGAATAAAATTATTTACATTATTAATAAAACACCTGCAAGTGCTTATTTGAATGTCTCTACTAATGTTAATTGTTAAATGTTTTTTCCTCTGATTTTGACACATATGCATGACAGAAGCTGTGCAGACATCCCTGCTACTTTTTTTTTAAGCTCTCAAGAGCAGGTGTTGATTATAGAGGCAGTGCTACCCACCGCAAGTTCCTGAGGCAGCGGATGGTGAAGGTGCGGACATGAGGGTCAGGGAAACTGTAGTCCAGAAGTTCTAGAGCATGTATAGCAGGCAATTCTGGCCATTTCCGTAACAAACCAACCATCTGAGAAGAAAAAAAAAAAAAAAAGCACTGAGAGGGAGTGTACAACAGCCTCACAAAGGCCATAAAGTTCGAAAAAAAAAAAAAAAACGCTCTGGGTGGTGGTATAGATGTGTGAGAGAAGTGGTATAATGAGCAAATCAATCCTGAAGAAGGAAACTGAAACAATGTTGTCAGTTATTCTTTTCATATTTAATTTAATAGCATAATGAGAAATTTACAAGCAATTTTTAAAAGCTGGTCATTTTTGACGCAGGAACTCCAGACTAGATAAAAAATTTTTTTTTAGACATTTTTCAATGTCTGAAAATAATCATATCCCAAGGAACTAGTGGTTCAACATACCTGAGCCACATCCTCATGTTTGTTCCACTTAGTGATGAGGAGGAGTTTGGGGAGGCTCTCTGGGTATCTCTGCCTCACCTCTTCACGTAACTTCCACAGAAGCTCCTTCTCATCCTCAAAGAACTCAGTGTAGTTTTTATTGTCCACAATCTCTCTCAGTTTCAAGTGCTGAAAGAAAACAATCACATTTGTTAGAGATTAAAGTTTATTAAAGTCGTTTTAATGCTTTGGGCTCTAGTGATATGAATCAATCATCGGAAAACGTTCAATGATTCAGCAAACCACAACTCTTAACAGTGCCCTAATGTAGTTTCCATTTCATGACTGACATATATGCATGTTTCTCCTCTAACACACCAATACATTTTATTTCTTACCTCTTCTTTTGTAGCAACAACTTTTTCACCATTCATACCCCGCTCATTTAGCTGAAAACAATAGAAGATAATGACTGAGCATTTATACGGCATTTCCATAAAACGTACAGACATTACGAGAAGCGTGCAAGCATTAAGGAGAACCACAAAAATGCACCTTTTCAATTGGAGGATAATACAGGGGGTGTGGTCTGATGTTGGGAAATCGAATCAGAAGACCAGCTGTGCTGTCAATGTTTGGATTTTTCTCCACAGTGCCCATAGGATTCAACAAATCCCCTTTATCATCTAAAAATAAAACAATTGAGCAGTTAAAACCTTAATTGAGGTCCCTAATCCTGATATGAAATAACCAAAAATTACTTGTTAAGTCTTATAAGTCTTATTTTGACAATTCATGTACCTGGGACTGATGGCCATGTGGAAAGGGAAAATTCTCCAGTTTTTAGCTGGTCCTTGTAGTCAAACACCATCGTGTTAACCCAGGCCAACGGGCAGTCCTGTGGAAAGAGGGATCATTTGGAAGGTTTATTAACCATATTGGCGTTACACAATAGTCATTTAATGTGGGAGAGGCGATACTGTCACCTAAACAGCGCTGTACACTAATGCTTCTGTTGTGGGAGGTGACAATTCAACTGACTAACCAAATATTCCAGCCACAACAGCAGTGATTTCCAATATACCCATAGAACAGATCTAATACTTCCTGTGTATGATGAATGTAGTCCATTTGTCAAGTTAAGTGCTGCTATTTGTGCAGACAGACATTACTGCAATCAATTGTATTTTTAGAAGTGCGGTTTGTGAAAATTATGTTGTTTGTTGAGAGATTGAAAACAAATAAAAGGTAAAAGTAATACTTTAAAAAATAGATCAATAAAACCTTGCTGCAAATAGCTGCCCATTTTAACAATATTTAACTAAAAAAGGTTTAAATTTTAACCCAGTTCAATTCCACATATCAATTCAATGTTGCCTAAATCAACATAGTAACATATTACATCTTAAATATAAAAAATTATTCAGTAGAAACTATTTATACATTATTTTAATAAATTAAAAGATTACTGTAAATAAAATGTTATAAAATAATGTATAATTCATAATAAATTATACAAATAGATTTTATAAAATGTTTTTTTAAATGAAAATTATTATTATATAAATTTCAAATACTACATTTACATGTGAAAGGCTAGAGATAAAGAAATCTATTCCACTTTATATGAATTCAGTATTGCCTAAAGCTATATATTAACAGCATATTTTAATAATATTTAGTAAATATATAATTAAATACATTATTATTATATTATTTAAATATATTTTAAAATCTTAAAAATTATTTTATAATCAATTTTTAAAAATAATTTACTTAATACAAATTAAATTAATTTTATAAAAATTATTTATAATTATATTTTAAATACAATTTCATAAAAAATTAGTGAATATTTAATCAGAATCTAGAGATAAACAATACATTTAAATTTCAAGATGGTCAAATATGGGTTTCCAGCAGAACTAGCACAATTCTAGTACAGAACAAGTATAACAGTAGGAGACACTTTTTTATCTTTAGGTCTCTCACCCATGTGGACTTCTTCTCTAGTTCGCTGAAAGAGAAGTAACATTGAAAGCAGAAGTGGACGCGTTGGTGTTGCCAACATCAGCCCACCATACACACACACACACACACACACACACACACACAGACACCTGGGAATTTCAACACTGCGCCTTCAGTTGACACTGCACGCTATATGACGGGGCCACGAAAAGGCGGGCTGGTGAGTTCTGATTTGACAAAGTAGCTGCTCTGTCCTAGCATTTAACTTGGTTTACTTGCATTGAACAGGCAATGGACCACAATATCCTGTTATGAGGGTTTAAATAATATTGCATCATGTGTGTTTTGTGCTTTTGACTTGGACACAACATTCACTGTGAATGTGTTCAGCAGCCATGCATGTCAAACCCTCCAAGTATAGCATCTGTTAGGTGTCTCATCTCTCTTCAGTCAGTGTGTTGGTTGCTAAGTGACTTGTTTGCAGTGGAAATGAGCTGAAACATACCGCTCTTTTGTTTTTCTTCTTGGTAGGACGCTTTTTGGTCTTCTCGATGACGCCGTAGAGGGCAAAGCAGAGGCGGCTCATTCGAGGCAGGTCACTCACGCCGATGTCAAACACTAGTTTCTGGTCCCATACGGGTTCAGAGGAAACACTGACCTCATTACTAGTCACCACTTTGCACAGGAGCTCACTGCCATGGAAGAGGCCAGCCTGAACCACCAGCTGAGAGAAAGATAAGCATTGTAGAGCTGGAAATTAGTCCCAAATCTGCCATAAAGACTACAGTTTTAAGAAGAGGGAACTTACTTTCAATTTTCTGAAATAAAAGAATGTATGAATGAAGTGAGTAAAGTACGAGGAAGTAAATGAAAGTCTGGCATAAAAAGCATGCTGAGTAACTTGTTACACGGGACAGTTGTCACAAGAAATAAATGTGTTTTTCACTAGCAGTGGTTTTGTTTGTTCAAAAAACATGTTCAAAACCTTCTTAAATTAAAAGAACTATATTCTTATCATTTATAATTATGAAAATGTAATGTTTGTGAACTCTATCCTCCAAACTTCAACTTACAATATAATCATATTTTTAATATTAATAAAATAATAAAGATAGATTTTAACTGAAAGTTTGAACTATGTGTCCTCAGGACAAGTGCATTTTTCATAAACATGTTTTCATTTTATACCGTTGCTTGATGGTTTGGTACATTAAGCCACATTTTATACATAATTTCTTTCATAATTGTTTTACTAACTTTCACAATATAATATGACAACAGATTAACATATGAAAGAAACTGTATATTTTTTGTGAACAATGATGATGAAAACGTTTTGAAAAGAATACACCAGAACTTAACCTTTATCCGTTTAGCGCAGTCATAACTGGGTTTAAAAATCACCAGTTTTCACTTACTAGAGCACAAATAAATGAGGAAAAGCTTCCTTTAAGACTAAAACAGAGAATCTGGCAGAGAACAAGAGTGACAAATGCACTAAAACAAATTTTGATACAGATCTCTGTGGAAAGAGACAGAACAATAAAGTAAACAGAATACTATAAACAATGAAATTCAATGAAATGAAAATGTGTTCAGACTAGCATTGTTGCGAGTTCCTTTTTGAAAGCCAGAAATTATTTGTTTTTTTAAACAATTTGCTATGAGGAAAAATTACATTAACATTTTTGCATGATAAAATGCTTTGTCATGCAAACATATTTAACATCGTCCACTACAGCAATAATTGTTCCTCAGGCTAAATGAGAGAGAGAAAAAAAAAACTCAAACCGGTCTACATGCGTTTCTCATGAATTTTTTTTAAAATAGAAACAACTGTTCAATGACTGTTGACTTCTCCGACAAGCAAAAAAAGGAGATGCAAGCGGTGAACATAAGCAACAATGCTGGCCTTTTCTAAGAATCTAGGCCCAAGAGAGAGCCAGATAGTCACTCCCCACTTCCTGTTTTGATGTTTCACTTAACCGCTTCTGATGAATTATGGGAAATATGCGGTCAGGGTCACATGACCACAGTCTTCATGATTTCAACCCTCACTACCTGCCACAGTAGAGACGCTAAACAACATGGCACTCACATCCTACTAACAATTGCAAATGCAGATAAACAAACAAACAAACAAACAAACAAGTATACAAAAAAGCAGTTTTACCTTCATGCCTTCATCTGCATTCACTCGGCTGCCCTGTAGAAGATATATATAGAAAGGCTCATGGATAGACCACAGCGAAGAAGTGTTTTGCTGTTGAGAAAAAAAAAAGGAGTCATTTAACATTTTAAACATGTTTGTATTTTCATTGCAAGCCAACAAACAAATGTGCAAGCATGCTTGACAGTTACAGAGAAACCAAAACCAAACAATAGAACGAGGAACTAACATGAATGTGAATCTAATGTTGTGAAGGTAAACCAAGCAGATCGTTTTGGTTCAGTAACATCTTTCATAAAATGGTATATCAGGTACATCAGACAACCACAGGAGAAATGTACGTACTTAATAGTGTTGGGGAAGTAGATTTGAAACGGCTAACTGATTAAAATTGTAGTTAGCTCCACTACAAGCAGCTAATGAAATAGATTATATTGAAGCTATTTTAGGGTGAAATATCTTTATAAATGCATAGATTTTTTTACAACATTTATCTGCAACAAAAACAATGAGGATCTCAAATAAAATGGCTGCATTTAATTTATTAGATAAATATAGCTTATAGATTTACACTAAATACAACAACAAAAAAAGAAAACACCCTTATTTATATGACTGTGTTGAAAAATTGTGAGAAACAGCAATATTTAACTAGATTATTCATTACATTTAAAAAAGGCACAGGGAAGTCCGTCCAGTGAATCATTGCTAAAATGATTCATTGATATCATTGCTATTTAAATAAACTCTCCAAATGAACCAATTCACTACAAAGAAATCTACTTCCCAAAACAACATGGCAAATATTAGCAATGAAGCGTTTAAATAAAAAAAAATATTTAATGTAACCATTTTGCGATTTTGTTTGAATTCAGATGACATGATTTGTACGAAAACATGACTTTAGAAAAAAAAAAAAACGTACAAGCAAGAAAGCTCAACCCTAAACCTAATTGTTGGTACAGCATAAGTAGATTATACAAAAACATAAGATCGAACAAATTAGCCACTGAAGCGTGAAATAGTTGCAAACCGCCATGACAGCGTGTTCGAAAATGTAGCTTGTTTTAAAGCTGAGCTATTGTCATGTTAATTAAAACTAGCTTGTAGGGTTGCTACAATTAATTATTTACATTTCTTTAAAATTCCGGAAGCATGTACAGCTAGCAAGAAAGAAACACTTTATGCTCCATCTCATTAATTCAAAGCACTTCCATGAAGGGGTCACAGATGATCAAAAAGTCACCACGGGTAAATGATTGAGAGTATGTCGCATTGCAAATCGAGCTCACAGAGGTTGAATTCTACAACACAAGCTACAAGAGAAACATGACAAGTAGTTCCCCTGTTAATAACAGATCGTGTTCCGGTGTAAAAGTGCCTTCTCACCCTTTTCAGAGGCAGCGGGGGTGGTTTGGACTGAGCACGAGTTCTGGACACCTGGTTACTGAGGCCACCCTGTTCCTCCTGGTACTTGATGATGACTGAATGATGCACCATGGTCAGGTGTGGGGTAATACCTCCATGCAAACATGTAAAAATATACTGCGAGAGAGGAAAAAAAAAAGAAAAAAATGAGCTTGTATGTTCAAGACACATTGAGTTATGGTGTTTATATGGGAGACACAAGTTCATATGCGATGCTATCAAAAACATTATAAAAGCCCCAAAAACTCTTAAATAAAAAAAAAAGACTGAGGTAAAGCACAAAATTAATGTTTTAAACTCTCAGAGACAGACAGCGAGGGATGGAAATGGTAGCCGAGGTACAGATGGTTTTATCAGTTCCTGTTTTCCAAAATACACTATAAAGACCGGACCAGATCCAGTACTCCTGGACTAATCATCATCAGATCCTGCGGCCTGTTCATTTAGGTAGCGTAATGCAGCTGAAATCACATTATCCTTAACGTAGTTGATGTTTTGAAGGCTGGTAGAGATGTATGACTCATCTTTGCAGGTACAAGCAGTTTCTAAATCAACAACTGTTACAGAGCTGTGAAGTCCTACAATGAATTCAAATCAAGGCCTCTGACAAACTTTACATTGTTGCAAAATGGAATTTATGTATATACAGCAAAACAATTGGACAAGATTTATAAAGCCATGCAGCCTGGAGTCTGAAAGTGTGGTGCTTTCAAATCTAGCTGGGCAGTTGAGATGATGTTGTGACTTTCAAACTTACTTTAAACTGGCAGAGTAGATATTCTCCATAAATGAACTCCCATCTCCCATTAACCTGAAGTGTGTAGTCCTCTGGCTTCTCCTGCTTGGCTGATCGGAACACTGTGTACTTCTTTCTCAAGGCGTTCCGTTTTAGAACCATCGGCAGGTCCTGTGGATCTTGCTGGAGAACGAAGGTCTCCTACGAAGTAAAAATGTGAGATGCATAACCAGGGGGTCCATAACATTGACATTCAGTCATTAGAAAAAGAATAAGCCTACAATATAGGCTGAAACTATAGAAGAAGTCATAACTATAATACAGAAACATAATATAGATACGTTTGAGGTCAGTGAGATTTTTTTTTCAGTAAGGATTCAATTAATCTAACATGACAGTAAAGACTTTTACATTTTTATGTACATTGTAGATTTCTATTTTGCATAAATGCTTTTACCAAAGCTTTTGAGCAAAGAATCTTGAAAAAAATGTGTCACAGTTTACACAAAAATATTAAGCAGCACACCATAATATGACATAAGAAATGTTTCTTGCGCAGCAAATCAGCATATTAGAATGATTTCTGAAGGACCATGTGACACTGTATCTGTAATGATGCTTTGCAAACACTGGACTAAATTACATTTTAAACTATATTCGAATAGAAAGCAGTTATTTTAAGAGATCTTATATTAAGAGAGTTATTTCAAAAATCTTTCAAAATATGAACCCCCAACGTTTGAATGGTACTGCATAATAAAAAATCTAGAAATTTTGCATCCAAATATATACAAAAACTGTTGATTGAGAGTGTGGGGAGACTATGCTTTATGGGAGTGGGTGGTCATGGTTGCCATGATTCTCATTTCCATGGTAACAGCGACTTCTCTGGGGTCTTTGAACAGTGTGTGTTATGAAAGGGGTCCTTGGTTCAAAAACAAAAGTTACAGAAAACATGCTCTAGTTATAGTAAAAAAGCAGAAAACTCCCTCCTAATTACTGATGCGCATAGGATCAGGGTTCACACACAATAGTATGATTAATTACTCATAATGTGATTGTTTTTCTCTGCAAATGCGGTGTCGAAACAGTCTGGCTTTTGATCCATGTCATGCATTATAAAAACAAGTGTTGCTGGAGGGTTTTTTTTGCATGCTTCAGACTCATTACAAGGTTAAAGATCATAGGTAAATAACATTTGTGTTGAGTGGGTGGGGGATTGACAGGCAACACAACACATATAAATACTATCAAAGGCTTCACTCTGGAAAACTGGGTCAGTGAGAGCCATGTGTGCCTGCAGATGCTGCAGTGACATCATCACCGTGTAAACGTCTCTTGACTGTTACGATTTGTGATATCAAAGGCAGAAAATATGTCAGTCTAAAATTAGACTTTTGCTTGAGAGGATTAAATAGTCAACGACTACATAACATGCTGCTCATTTCATATAATCAGCACAAACAGAAAGCAAATACATAGCATTATACTAAAGGAATGAATTCCAAGAATGAACTCATGTAAAATTCGAATTCACTCACCTCACTGCCCTCAAACTTCACATTGACCAAAATCTTTTTGACGCTGCGTGATTTCCCAGATTGCGCCCCTACAGAGCACGGCTCCAAGTCACACGGGAAGTTGAACTTCATCCATTGTTGCCAAGGCAACATCTGACGCTCCTGAGCACGCTCTTCACAAAATGTCCGCATTTTTGTTCGGAATTCATTCACCTCATGGTTCTTTTGGGAGTCAAATTCATGATGACCTGTGAAGAAGGTTTTTTGCCATTTAGAACGAAGTCAGAACGTGAAAGCTGCACTGTCAACATTCATTACGAAAATATTACCAATAATAAAACTCTCTGAGTCACAAAAAAAGGCTCTGTTCTAATAACGGTGTGGAAATATTAGCAGTGAAAAACAACGCTAAAAGCGAATAATAAAATCTAATGAATCATATAATCATGCGTTTTTAGGACAGCAAAATAAAAAGGCTTAAATACCTCCCATTTCTTTAGTTAAGTTTAGCCAACATCTACGGTATTTGGCGCAAATTCATCTAGATAGTAGTCGAATTAGGCAGAAGGCAACATGAACCGATTGCATGACCATCCTCAAAAACCATTACCAAAACTACCCAAGGTAATAAAAGACTTCTCAAAAAGGGGATATGATCAAAACTAAGAGACATTTAGAAACCAGACTTTCTGAATCATTCCGAATCTTTCCGTGATGTTCATAATTTTTTAGTTTAAATAACAAATTCTTCTTAATTGCTTAACAGCTGCCAAACCATATAATTCTGCTGCAGACTGCAGTGGTGAGTAAACGCTAAGCTGCTCCCATCGTGAGCCACCAAAACAGCTCTGAGGTCAGCTGACAACAGGTGTGACACAAACCTTTTCCTATAAGCAGACTGATCTGAGTGGTGATGAGCTTCTCGACTCGGTCGCCTTCCCGGGCCACCAGCCTGAGAATTGGCATGAATGGCCGAACGTCACACAGGCGGCGCTGCTCGTCTTCCAGCTCCTCCCGCTCCGCGGTCATGTTGATGCAGGTGAAGACGTAGGCGTCCGGGTCACTCAGTTCACTGAACAGAGGCTCGTTCCTGGCATTCTTCCACACCATCTAAAGCACAAGCCACAAATCAAGATTTTAATGTGCCCAATGGGTTTGACTGCATTTGACTCCTATAATTTTATTGCAGAGAATCTTAATACCAATATATGCTGTGCTTTGAATTATATTACCCAGCATACAGTACTAGTAGGCTTCCTGACTATCTCAACCAGTAAGATTTCCTTAGTTAACCAGCTTCATTAGAAAAACCATGCATTTAGTGGTGGCAGACATCATGCCTATAGTGGTCTACCAGCACAGAAATAGTCCTCTAAACAGGGAAGTCCTCAACTTGTTCATTATCATCAGTAGTGTGACTGATGTTTTACTAAGCAAACTGATTATATTATTGTGTGCTAATTGATCCGTTCAATCAAGTACTTTTTTTGTTGAGAACCAAGCATTTTGTACAAACAAGAGTACATATAACAAAACATTTCGGGGGTATATAGAAAGTAACAAGCGGGAAAAACTATATAAAAAACTGTTTACATCTTAAACAACTGCATTGCTTTCAATGCAAGTGTTAACTTGTACTGTAGATATCATCTAATACATCTGAATACCAAATACATTTTAATATCAGTTTTAAATTGTTCAAATATAGGCATTTTTAAAAACCATCTGACATTATGAATATAATAACCAGCAAATTTAATAATAAAATCAAATATGTATGCTAGATTTTCAATCACCAATCAAACACTTTTGTGTACTTAAAATGTCCTGCAATGTATTTAAACAACAGTTTGCTCATTGGTCATATTTTAATTATTACAGCTGCAGTTTTATGACCTCATATTAAAGCAGTAGTTTTTTTTAACATTGACCTCACGAACAAATCATTCAGACCATTTTGTGAGCCTAATAAATTAATTGAAAAGATCGGTTTACAAATTGGACGTTGATAACTCTCTCATAAACAAGGAGTGTTAAGATATAATGTTAACATATTTTAGTAAATAATGATTTCAATTTTGTTATGCAAGATATTGTAAGACTGCTTTTTTGTCCTTTTTAACCTACAATCATCATGCTCATTACAAACAGTCCATGTTATTTGTCAACTACCCATGTCTGCGAATTAGCATGTTTGGTGTTTGCATGTGATCAGAGGGTCTCCTCACCTTCTTGATGGTACTAATGGTGTCACTGCATGCTACGGGAAAGTTGAGGTAGATCCCCGTGGGGAGGAGGAACTCCATGTTGATCTGTTGCTGACCCTCCCTCTCCCACACATCCTGCATGCCGTAGACCCCCGGCGGCATGGTGCAGGAAGCTCATCTACAGCTGACCCCACTGCTGAACACAGACAGATGTTTACAACAGATCAAGTCATGCAATACTGAACATGCATGAAGTGTTTACTAGCTGTTACAACCCACTGAACCAATTTCAGAGGCAGGGAGTGACCTCAAGACGCTCAATTAATATTCAGCGAGAAGAGAGAGAGCGTGTTAATAATAAATAATTATTAAGACACTTTGCATGTAATTGTGCAGCACATGCTCTTTAAAAAAATATATCCTTCATGTTACGATTAATATCACTTTATAATGGCTAGCAGCAATTGAATGCGTAAGTACGAGTAAATAAGTCAGAATAATATTATTGAATAATTACAGAATACTTAATCACAATGACTTACATTTTTTTTACAAAATATTATCATAATTCTAAACCTCAAGAAGTACAATTAAAATACAAATAAACTACAAGTTATGTTGCACGTGAGCTTTAACATTATTGTAGAATATATTATTTTAATTACTACTTTTTTAATATAGAATATATTTATTTTTTAATGCGCTAAATATTTAACATTTACAATGTTCTATGCAGCATATTCATACTTCTCTTCTCACAATATATATTTTATGTTATACAATATTTATATGCAATATAACATTGTACAATGGTTTGTATCAACCCAATGACCTGCTAAAAAAAACGACAGGTCATTGAATTGCATAATTTGTTTTATCTGCACACTACACTACAGTTATACTTACATTATCAATGAAAAAATTACAACTGAAAAATCAGATTTCAATTGCAATTAATCATGAACAGAAGTATGGTGTTCCTGACATGAGATTTTACATTACATCATACTAATTAATATCTAATATCATATATGCTATGCATGTGTCTGAAGCACACAATGCAGCTCTGTGATGAATTGTCGGACTGTCTAGGGTTACAAAGCCGGCTGGAGGGCCAATATCCGAGAAACGTGGCGCACATCATCTCACATCAACATAGCAATTTCACAAATGTTATACTATATTTTTAAACTATGCGTCTATCGAAAATACACGGTGTATATAAAGTCGTAGCGATTAAATATAGCACATTATTACGATGCATTTTTAAAATGGCAGGTATCAACACATTTTTGCGTAAGCCACCATGAATAAACCTCTGCTCGTTTCATTTTCTCGTGATGGGAAACATGAAAGAACTTACCTTCAAACCTCACCGGTGGTTCATTTCTCCATCTTCAGAATCAGCGATGCTCCTTTAACTTACTTTGACATTGAAGATTGATATCTTCCTGCGTGAATTTCGGTCAGCGATCAAGACGCCAGTATTTGAATGGTCTGAAATGACAGCAGAAGTGTTGATAATCCTTTAGTGATTGGAGGTGTTAAAGTGGCCGTCTGCACTGCGCGTTCAGCACCGTGTTCCTAACTCGTAGGGATCATCGACATAGTTGTGTAGTGTGTCTCTCTTCCTCTTTCTCTTTCTCTCGCGCTCAGTTGCTTCCTCCTCCTTTCTCTTTCTTTCTCTCCCTTGTTGTCATTCATGCACGGCATAATACTGACAATAAAAATGTCTGCGTGTCATGAAATCCTTCATTTAGGGAGAAATTGGCTGAATATGTTTGGAGAACGCGTTACAGTATAACATCAAAGATGTTTTGATGATTTACGACCTTAAATTAACTGGCACCATTTTATCAATTACATAAAAATGTAATTATTTT
Source organism: Barbus barbus (assembly GCF_936440315.1). Classification (NCBI taxonomy): domain Eukaryota; kingdom Metazoa; phylum Chordata; class Actinopteri; order Cypriniformes; family Cyprinidae; genus Barbus; species Barbus barbus. The sequence goes on from NC_136718.1 coordinate 17,509,104, forward strand.
AACTTTCATGCATACATATTAAATGTTTGCACTTTTCAGCACGGTTATAAACAATATTAACGGTCCCTAACTCTTCCTCAGCGCATCACCGTCTGGCTTCCTCTGCTTCTGAGGTCTGTTTCCACGCGTGCGACATGCTGCATTCATTTGAAACCCGTCTCTGTGATTACGTATCTCCCCTCAATCATATTTATGGATTATGAGCTATCAATTCGCAGAAATAAATCAAATATATACATATATATGGCTTTTGATTCATCCCAGTGACTCGAATCTTTTGAGTGAGTCACTGAATCATTCACTCAACCGATTCGCCAAAGACGCCGAGTCGGTCACGTTTCACTTAACTTGAATAGCATATGGTCGTTTTATATGCTTTCTCTAATTGTTGTGAATGAAACTGACTTAAATTACCATTTTCGTTCAGTCCTCAATATATCCTCATATGAGCTCTGGTTCAAGGCCGAGTCTTGTTTAGACGACTGGTTGACTCTAGGGGGCGTATTCGTTAGTAATTACAACCAATGAAATGCTCCGTTAAAGCCCTGTACTCGAATGCTATCGGCTGACGTTGTAGTCAGTCCTCGAAGTGGGTGGTGTCACGCTGGAATAAACTGTAGAAAGGACTCGATTAAACTATATATTCAAAAACACCGATTCGTTCACAACAATACTGTAGAGTATGTTTACTACTATTATCTGACACCAGATATCACGTGATACCTGTATGCGTAAATACTGTACATAACACGCTGAATTACTGAACTCATTATTTCCTCATTTTTAAATAAAACCGGTCAGACGTGTCTTCCTGTGAGAGAGTAAGGAAGCTCTAATTCTGGATGCCACTGACAGCGAATAACGATTATGGGTCCATGGGGAAGTCACTTAAAAGCACCAGTCATTCAGTCAAATAAAGCTGTCTGCTTTCAGCAAGGAGACGTCTAGTAAAAGGCTATTATTTTATTCCTGAAAACAAATTATAAAGCTTTGCAATGCATTTATATAAAAAATACATATCCTGTCAGCCACATAGAGCACAATCTCTGGCCCATTTATGAAAACACCATTGGATCCAAGACCTGGAACTGCATGTAATTAGCCACATGCTGTTTAATCATCTGCACAGACATTTATAGGTCTTCTTTTCAGCCATCTGAAAGAATATAGTGGTGCTGGGATGATAACAAGCTTTTAAAATGCACTCCACCATTGAAAGCTCACAGCTTGTGAAAACAGGAAGTGCATGTGCAGAACAGAAACTCAGAGTGAAATAAAGCAAAAGACCCCTGTGCCCACATCCGCCCACCTTCACCCGCTGCCCACCAGTCATTGCAGACCAAAGTGCACTTTGTTGCCAGACAGCCGATCACTGCAGGGAAGTTACTGTAGGTGATGGGGAAAACCAAACACATGCAATGTCCTTACAGCCCCTGAAATAATCAAATCAAGCTGTAGGAAGAAGCCTTGGATGCCTTTAAGGGAAATTATGGATGGACATACAGCCCTGCATCTGAGACCATGGTCTAATATTCATATTATACTTACAATGCATCAAACACTTCTTTAAAATTTAGCTGTTAAAGTAACAGTCTTTCCTCATCATGGCAACAGTTTCAGAGCCTTGTGTAGCCTTGGGATTCTGACACTCTGTCTTTCTTTACAAATGATCTCTTGTTTGTTCATTCAGCAGCTTGTATTTGAATATGGGCTGGTTTTTATGTCAAGATAAAACTATGATATTATATTTCTCTGTTCAAAGGCACGAATGACAAGTTTAAGATGTAGTGGGTGTTTTGCTCATCCCATCCCTAACCTAAATTGAGGTCATTGGACTAAGATTTGCATAATCACAAGGAACAGACACATCTCATGTCAACTATTAGAATATCTCATGCCATTTTCTGTAAACTCAATAAATGGATTCACAGAAATATGTTAAGAGAAAGTGGCCGCCATATATGTACATTTTTTTATATAATAAAATATTTTCAGATTAATTATATAAGCTGTAGTCAATAAACTGTTAGCATGAAAAATTAAATACTATAAGGTCTTTTTACAGATAATGGGTCAAAAGGTCACAAGGGGGCGCCATTTAGCTACACAGTGTATTATGGGGTCAGAATTACACATAACCATGATCTTGCTCCATATTTTGGAATAATCATCTCATAATTTTAATCACCCACCATTAATCATGAATGTTCATTATAATTAAGTATTTGCACTGCACTTAGCATTTACACAGACACTGGATAGATTAGATTCTGAAGCAGTAATATTCATGGCATTTTGTGCGTTTTTCAAATAAAATAATAGGAAACTAGCAATACTTCTTTCTCTACAAATATGTGTATTTTTAAAATATTATTATTATCTCTTTAATTAAGTCTGATCAAATGCAATTAGTAATATATAAAATAAATAGTCAAATAAATGAGACTTGTATGACTAATTATAAAAATTTTATCAGAGAAAAATTCGAACAGGTTATAAACATTTATATATAAAAAATATTTTCAAACTCCAGAAATGCTGACACTGAACATGCCTATTCAATATACAAAACATTTTTTAAAGAAAGTACACCGTTGCATATATAAAGAACCCATGTAAACAACTTGTGCAAAGAGTTTCCACCAAATAAAATATTCATAAAACATTTGTAAACGGTATGCAAACCGTACATCCATTTTAAGATCCTAAATTCACAATCTCAATAGTGATTGAAAAATAAATATGCTTATGTATCTTGATGCTTTCAGAACATTTGCTGAAATTTATGTAAACTGACAACTTGCCAACAACCAAGTGCGTTTGAACAGCTCGTCTCTTGACTTTTAAGTGAACACAAGTTTAACAATATTTCATTCATGAAAATCTACAAAACACAACTGTAAACCCATTAGTTATACAGTAAACAAACTAATGCAGCGAATGCAACATTTCGATCTGACTTGAAACTGCACGTTTAACATTTCCAAAGGTTAACGTAACAAAAACAGCAAATCTAGATCCAAATGAAATTTTTAGCCTACTTATATTCAGTTTTCACGTGTCTGTCCGTCAGTCAAACGGATGATGCACCAGGTCGGGATGGCCGTTGCGCGGCGGGTAGCTGCAGGCGGAGATGGTGCTTCCGCCGGGGCTCACCGGAGGAGTCATGCCGCTCAGAGGCACCAGAGCGTTCGGATGCAGGTGGTACGGTCTGTAGGACGGGTGAAGGTGATGCTGTTGACCGTGGTAATAACTCACGGGAGAGTTGGCGTAATCGTTTGGAGACAGAGGGCGCGCGTTACCAAGCATGGGCTGCAGGTAGCTGGAGATGTGCGTCGGAGAGCTGGACTGGTGGCTCCAGGAGCTGGTGCTGACGAACGGGCTTTGCCAGTAAACGGGCTCCTGTTGCAGGCAGTACGAGTCGGTGAAGTTAAATCCAGACGGTAAGGGTGGTGGTCGGTAGGGTCTCTTGACGCGCCTCCTGCGCCTGTAATTACCCTTCTCAAACATATCGCTAAACGCTGGGTCTAGCGCCCAGAAGTTCCCCTTCCTCTCCCCGCCACTCTCTCGGGGAATCTTCACGAAGCACTCGTTGAGGCTCAGATTGTGCCTGATGCTGTTCTGCCATCCCTTTTTGTTCTTCTCGTAGTATGGAAACTTGGATATGATGAAGCTGTAGATGTCATTCAGGGTCAGCTTCTTCTCCTCGCTTTCTCTGATGGCCATTGCAATGAGAGCCACGTACGAATAAGGAGGCTTTTCTGGTACTGGAGCGGCTCCTCCATCCCCTGCGGTACCCTGGCCGTCCTCTGCGGTGTCCCGAGATTGCAGGTTATCAGACCCCGCGCTGCGATCCATGAGATGGGCTTGAGCTGGATGAATGAAAAGGCGAGATTCTCTGTTGCGGACAGCACAGGTGTAAAGTTAAAAGTGTCCAGGTGTGCTTCGGATTTGCTTTAGTCTCCACCTACCTGCCCTGCCTCCTATCGGTATCCTGAAACAGAGGTCAAAAGTTCGCGAATTCAACATGAAAGAGGCGCGCGAGGGTCGCAGACGTATTTTGACTGCTTGGTAAATGTTGCAGTAAACATCTGAGGTCGCCGGCATTCAAAAAACACTTGCTAACTGCGTTAAGCCAACGTTAAATAAGAATAGTATGTTTTCTTTTTATTCTTATTATTTATGTTGTGAATTGTTCGTGCAATTGAATTTAAAATATTAGATTAAATATAAAAGCTGTTGGCTAAATTTTACAATGTCAAAACCCCTTGCAAATCATTCTGTCCTTTTTTTAAAGGTTTGTGCGCAACTTTTTAATCCGCAGGCCTAAATAATCTTGATATAAATAATATTAGACACATATATAACATTTTTTATATAATGTTATTATCAAATTGAACTAACTAACGCATTTAGGGATTTTGTGTTTGAAGAACAAAGAGCATCTGATTTGTAAACTTCATCCTCTCCACAGTCTTCCCACAACTGCTCCGTCCAATCAAATAAATGAAACGTGCCATCAAAGGTACCTCCTTGTTAAGACCTTGTTTGATGAAGCTATATTCTCAGCAGTATATGATGCACGTCATATGATACAACTTTATATGATACAACTTTATATTTGTTGATGTGAAATAGTTTTTTCGGGAAATATGGGCTATCTTAAAGGAAGTATAGCCTATATAAAAAGTTAAAAAATTCGTTAAAAAAAGGATGTTCAATTTAGATTTTTTTCTTCTTCTGATAGTGATTATGGACTGGAATTAATGATCTGAAATTATAGAAATATTTAGGCTGAAAATGAAAATAATGTTGTGTGAATTCGGCTTTAAGATTGACTTGCATAATAAGCTTAAAATTAGCCAGAATTGCTTAATTTTGGTAACACTTTAGAGTAAGGTTCATTTGCTAGTTAAGGTTAGTTAATGCATTAACGAAAATTTACTAATAATTAGCAATACATTTATTACAATATTTATTGTTTTTTAATGTCAATTCATTGTTAGTTCTATTAGCTCAGGCCCATTAAATAATATTAACAGATACAACTTTTGTTTTTAATAATATAGGCTATATATATATATATATATATATAATGTAAATAATATAACTAAGATTAATACATGCTTTATCAGTATTTATTTTATAATTGTTAGTTCATGCATAGTTATTTATTGCTATATATAACTAATAACTAATGTTTACAAATTGAACCGGTATTGAGTGTTTCCTATCATTTTAATAACTGCAGTGTGAAATGTTCTGCATATTGTCATTTGATGAATCTTGAGCTCAGAGACATTGTTTTCAATAAATAAATAAAATAAATGAATACTGTTTGGGAAATTGTTAATGTTCATATCAGCATTTTTGAACATTATTAATAGGTTTGACCAACTAAAATTAAAAATTCTCCAATGAACCTGCTCTTTTCCATGTAAATGCAAAAATATTTTTTTCTGAAAATATGTTTGTGATTTATTGCAAAATCGCCATATCACAGTGATTGATGGAATGTGCAGTATATATAATTGACCACAGGCTGTAATGTCCTTAGTGTGAATGTGTCTTACAATAACATAAAACATTCTCACAGCAAGATGCATGTATTAACTAGCCTTTTTTGGGGGGGGGGGGGGGGATTTCCCACTCTGCCAGTTTCATCTTTATGTGCATTGACAAATACATTGCTAGTGCCTCAGATCTTCAGTTACCTCCATTAAAGTCAGCACATTCATTAGAGTAAATACATCAGAAATGTATCTTTTAAACCATTTGCAGAACACATCATTGGCTTGTAATTAAAATGAATTTGCATTCTGTTCTTCATTTTTTTGGAAAGTGGACATTGACAACCTAATCATCTCTCAAATAACCACCCACTCCGAGCTGTATAACGTCCTATATTGAGAGAATAGAGATTGTTATCATTCTTTCAGGAGACAGACTGTCTACACCCAGCCAGAGATGGAGAAAGATAAACTCTGGTACTCTGGAGTACTTTTTATTTACTTTCAGTTCCCATTGAATATTTTTCCTTAAACTTTTTGAAAATGTAAATGATTACATCGTTCTCTAACACAATTCAAAAGGGCAACATGCAAGAACAACTGAATGTTTCAAATACATCATGATATGGGAATTTACGCATTTAGCAGACGCTTTTATCCAAGCCGACTTACAATACAGGAGTATAAGATATTTATCAAGTACCCAACAATATTTGTAATATACAATGCCAGAGATTAGGAAACAATCTAGAGAAAAGAAGAAATTCAGAAGATATTTCATTATTATTATTTTTTAACATGTGTGAAAAAATACAGAAGACACCAAAACCAATGTATAACTATTACAATGGAGATTTATTTGAATCTGGTAATTGAAACACCTTTATGTACAAAATATTCAATTATCCTGTTTTCCCTTGACAGTATGAGTTGAATCATAAAACAGAGTCAGAGGCTCAATGGACACAGTAACAGACATTTGCTAAATTGTTGACAAAAGTAGATCAACACAAACATATTGCACTTCATAATATCACATCATTACGATAATGACATGACATGGAATTATTTTTTCAGGATGTAGGATAAACAGAAACACTTAACTACAGCAATATGGCAAAGTCGTCAAATACATTTTTTATAAAGATGCATCACATGCCCAACAAACATCATTCTGTTAAACTAAACAGCACAATCATTCAGTCTGAAACACATCCAGTGTTTAAAAACACAAAAAATGATTGAACATGCACAAAAAACATGTTTTACAAAGCTCACATCATACTTTGCGGCATAATGTAGAATCTCAGCTGCATTTAACAGAGCTTAAGTTAAGAAAATACGGTCTTCTAATTTATTTGAGAATTCCTTTATTCTCCGCTTTTATATCCACAATTGTTGAGCAGCAAGAATAAAGTCGTAGCCGTCACCCAAAGGAAATGCTATCTACGTATTTCCTGTAAAGGTCCCAGATTTACTGAGCACGCAGGTGACAAAGACCAGTGTACATCTTAGTTTGACCTTGAACTCCTGAGGTAATTTCTATATGCTTATCTCCAATTGTAGTAAAGATAGAAACCGATGAAGGTAAAGTTAATGGTCAGGCTGGCAAACAGTAGACCAGGCCAAAGCGTCAGGCCCAAAAACCCTGTGAAAGACAAAAACATTCAAACATTAAATAATTATGCAGAACAGAGTAACCCAGTTAGTTTAAACACTGCTACTCTAATGAACTTCCTATTCGCACCTTTCCATCCAGGCTTGCTGTCAGTTCCATTTCCTGTGGTCGTGTCTACATGGCAGTTTGAAGACCCGGAGGAGCTGCTCATTCGCTTCTCCACATGCTCAAACACACTGCCCTCATCGATTAGTGAACCTGAATCTCAAACAAGATCACATATACACACATATATATATATATATATATATATAAATCTTAAAAGTTCAAGAATACTGAGAACAGAACATATAAATAACATTTGGCCATAAAACCAACAGACTTGAATGATATGAGGTTTTTAACTTAAGAATCAGAGGTTTCTAAACTTCAGTTATTAGTAGTACAATTTTCAAGTAATACTAGTACATAAACACATTGAAGGTTGCATCTTAAAAATAGCATTAGTATGTTGTCCTCAAAAAAGCATTTGAAACTTAAAAACGGTAACAAAAGTTGTCAAAAAAAATTTTTAGGGCCACTCTATACTATCAATCAGCTCAAATAGTTGACAGAAACTTTAGGACATTCATGTAGATTAAAAAAACATCCAAATGTGTCCTATACCATGATTCTGTGACTGGAAATGTGGAACATCAGGCAAGAATCCTCCGCTGTGCACGTGGCTTTGCTCTGAAAGAAAGGGAGGTGGTGAGGCCAAACTTAAAGGCTCCAGAGGAGAGGAAAAGAGCCGCAGCTTTTGCCCACTGATGTTGAGTCTTGCCGGACTGATGAGTGGCCGGCGCTGCCTGGCGGAGCTGGAGGTGGAAGTGACAGATCCTGCCACGGAAGGAGTTGGAGACTGTCCAGGAGAGGAGGGTCGGCTTCCAGATTTTAGAGAGTAGTAATCTATTGAAAAACAAAATAAATTAATTTCACTGTGTTTATCAAATGGCGATGTGACTGATAAGTAGTAGTCAATTTTCATAATTTTCAAAGTTCATAAAGATGCATACAACAACTCCTTCAATTCTTCGGAGTTACCTGAAGGTGGAGAGTCTTTACACTGTGAAGATGGTCTACTCCCACTGAACAGGAAACCTGAATCTACAAGTAAAAGAATAAATCAGCACAATTGTTTGGGAGTCATTTTTATGTTTTACTTGATCAAAAATACAGTAAAAGTGGTAATGTTGTGAAGTATTTTTATTACCATCTCAAATACCACGTTTTCCATTTTTTAAATGGATTTTATTCCTGTGATGCAAAGCTGAATTTTCAGCATCATTACTACTCGTCTTCAGTCACATGATCCTTCAGAAATCATTCTAATATGATTCCGTGCTCATTATTATCAATGTTAAGAACAGTTCTGCTACTTAATTTCTGTGAAAACTGTTTTTTTTTTCTTTGAAAAATAGAAAGTTTTTATTACGTTCAGCACTTACTCGAAACAGAAATGTTTTGTAACATTATAAATGTATTTACTGTCACTTTTGATCAATTTAAAGCATCCTTGCTGAATAAAACTTAATTTCTTAAATTTTTAATTTTTTGGACAGTAATACAACTGCAGTTTCTTATTTGAAACATTTCCATGGCTACTTTCTCAAAAAGTGAAAGGTAGCTATCCCACAAAAGACATTCCTAGCAATTTTCATGATACAACACAAGCATCCAACTGCAAAGTAGCGACATTTAACACTCATTCTGTCATTCCAGGAATGTCTCTATATGTGGAGCCAACACAGCTGCAGCCGTAGAGGAGCAGCACCATTACAGACCATTACAGAGCAGATGGGTGAAGGTACATGATGGAGCAGGTACCGGCCCTGCTCACACAAAAGCCTTTTCAAGGCCTACTGTGGAAGTGTGACGGAGAGATGAGTGATACTCTAATGCTTCTGTAAAAATGAGCTGTGAGAGATCTCACTGGACTCTTTATTCTGTGATATTTCTTAAAACTACAACAAAAAAAAGAGCAAATTTTTTTAAAGCAAATTTGTTGCTGTTGAAGATCACCATTACATATCCATCTCTATATAACGCAATGAGGTGGAAATGAATCAAACCCTGAGATTTCTCAGACAAGTGTGTGTGATTAAATCAAGAGCGTAAAGATCAAGCTCTGGCCCTTTTTATCACACCTGCCGAGCCACTGCATCTGATTACAGGAGGCTGACGTTTGCCATCTCATCTGGTCTCGTCTGAAGATCCACACATGAAACGAACCATGATTCTTCTACCGTCCCACAACAGTCATTTAAACACCACTCCCGACATCACCCTGATCCCAGGCTTTAAAAGCCTGTGTGTATTACAAAGTCCCGTTTACTGACAGGTCAAAGTTAAAAGCTATAGCAAACCTAGCTGTTGCCCCTGCCATCCCTTTTGATATACATTATGAACAATATGTTGGTAGGTTATGCAGAGTTAAAACTGCGAGTCAATTAGGTAACTTTTTTTTTTTAAATGCATACGAATCAAAACATTATTGTTAAAGGAATAGATCATCGAAAAATTACATTTCTGTTATTTACTAATTTTGCTCTAAAATGTGACTTTTTAATAAATAAATCTTTTCTACACTGATGGTACATATTGATCTGTATCATATTTGATATGAGAGCTGAAATGGAGGGCATTATCAGTGAATAATGTTCTTCACACAACTCCACTTTTGGAGTTTGATAGTCTGCGGTCAATATATGTCACTGGACAGAGAATAAATTTTCCACTGAAAAAATAACAGTATACAGCTTTGGAACAGCATGACGACGAGTGAATGACGACACATTTTATTTATAGGTTCACCATTCTTTAAATTTAAAGATAAAACAATGAAGCTGTTAATAAAGTAAATGTAAATTAGTCACTTCCTGTAACTGGAAACTCATCAGCAGTGGGAAAATCCCTGTAGCATGCAGGTAGCTGGAGATACTGAACAGACTATTTCTCAATCACACTTTGCAGTTTTCTTTGGCAGTTGGCAAAATTCCCCTACTAGGTGTGGCACTGTCTGGGGTGAAGTGTGAGCTGAGCTCCTTGTACCATGCATTCAGTCAGTCAGTGACCCACATCTTTCCCATCATGCACTTCTGCATTGGTTCCACAAAACAGCACTTGGGGCCTCAAACTACAGCAGCACTGCTCTTGACTTCACAAACAAAGAGAAGGTTTTTCTACATTATATGACTATTACAGCCATGTTATAAAAAGCCAAATTCATCGCACAGTCAATTAAGTTTTATTGCAATATTTAATTATAATTAGTTTTATTCAAAATATTTTTATCAGCAGGTTATATGCATGGTTAAAAAAAGTTTATTTTATTAAATATACAGTAAAACAGTAATGTTGTAAAATACTGTAAAAATACATTAGAAAACATTTATTTTAATTTTTAATATATCTTAAAATATAATTATTTCTGTGATGCATACTTCGGTCTTCAGTGTCGCCTTTAGAAATTATACTATGCTGATTTGGTGTTCAGCTATTATCAATTATTATTGGTGGTTAATTTTTAACCACCATAACAGTTATTATTATTAATGTTGAAAACTGCCCAAAATTTTTGTGGAAACCAAAATACAATTCTCAGGATTTTCTGATGAACAGAACATTCAAAAGAACAGCATTTATTTGAAACAGAAATATTTTATAACATCATAAATGTATTCACTTCTATGACCAATTTTATTTGTCCTTGCTGAATAAAACCTGTTTTTTTTTTGTTTTTTTTTATCTTACTTGCCCCAAAGTTTTGAATGGTAGTGTATCAGTTTCCACACAAATGCAAAGTGGCAAAAACTGGTTTTAACATTGATAATAATACAAAATATTCCATAAACAGCAAATTAGAATGATTTCTGAAGGATCATGTGGCAATGAAGACTGGAGTAATGTGTGTGTGTATATATATATATATATATATATATATATATATATATATATATACACACATACATACATACACACACACACGTACGTATATTTGTTTTTAGAAGACAATGTGCATCTTTCTTATTCTGTACCTGCTCGTGCGAGGGAGGGTATAGTTCCCAGAGAGAGGGCCCTGTTGAGTCGCCCAGGCAGCGAGGAGGGCGAGGCTTTGCGCGTTCTGTGGCTTTGCTGGCGGATGAGCAGCTGTGACAGGTTGGGGGGAGGCATTGGGATGAAGGTAGAGGATGCAGACACAGGTGCAGACAGCGAGGGACAGTGATTACTGTAGTACGGCCCAGAAGAACTGCCAGACAGATACCTGCAACAGACAGAAGAGAATCGGTCCACTGCTGAGTTTCATGGAGCAAATATCTCTTCAGTTACTGCTATGGAGGAAGACTGTATTCTGTTTCACTTAAAGTAGTTATCTGCAAAACAACTCTGCATATTTCCACAGAATTTAAAAGCCTGAAGATAGAGAGAAAAAAAAAAAAAAAAAAAAAAAAAAAAAAAGTATGTTGATTCTGTCAAACGGTACATCTGATTATGGCTCCTCATTTGAATGTAGTAGATATCAGTAATGTATAGACTTCATTGCAGATAATAAATATAAACAATTTAAGAAATGGTACATTAGTAAGAGCTCACTCCATTTCCTGCTGTCACGCTAATGTCTTGGTTATATTTTTCCAATTTATAAAAGCACAACAAGCTTCCATCTCAAACAACATTTAATGCAACCTAAATAAATAAAAGAAATGGCAAACACACAGTTCGCATTTTATCAGCGTTTTATTTCACTTTCATAATAGGGTTAAATAATACAAGTATAAAAAGATGCAATACAACCCAAGTGTACAGCTCCATCATGCTGCTTTACTCAAAACACAACATTATTACAACAAATCTGAGCTTACGTTTCTGGACGGAAACCATTTCACACTATTCAACAATGCAGTTGCTCATTTCACATTATATCTTTGGGGTCATTCCATGTCAAAATCACCAGAAACCAATGATCAGGTGTCGATGATATACCAAAAAAAGCACAGCAAAACTGACAATATTCCTTGAAATCAGTCTTTGACATCACCATGCGCCTTCTGATACAACATGCACAGATCTGTGATTTCACTTTGACAGGTCCTACCACATTATATCCTCAGTGCTAAATTCAGTTTTTCTTATTTACTCACATTTGAAATCATATGGAAATTAGGGAGGCAACATACTTCTGGACAGACTAAATTTGTCTAGAAATGAAACAGTCGATAAAGGAAAAAGTTAATGAAGCTTTACATTAGGCACGTTTCACCTTTTGGTAATACAAAATAATAAATATTAAAGCTCGTCGGAGGTGGACGGGTACCAAAGATCTGTATAAGTTAATACACATCTAATGGAAATGAACATAATTGATTTAAATAACAGAACAGTTGCAGACAGTAAGTGTCTAAGTCACATCAGTACTATGATCACAGCAAAAAACTAACTTCACAGCATATGCCACATGCTTACAGTAACTTGGGAAAATACAGTGATGCAAACCTACAAAAACATACTATCTATAGTCGTACTGTCACAATGTCACACGTTTCTAGACCACAGCTAAAATGAAATGTGTTTAGTTTTCCATACAATCCCTACAAAGCTTTAAAAACGTGTCTCTTTTTGTTAGACACTTGAAAGAGATGGCTACGTGTTATAGAGCTTTAGTGTGGTTAGTAGTATTCAAACTAAATGGCATGTAATACAATGTAATGCACCTATAACACTTTACAATATAGTAAATATAATGTTTATAATACAATAAGCATAGTGCTATGCAAAGTTAGCTCATTTTCTGAAAAATTGCATAAATTCTGTACTGAGGTAATGATTACAAAATCAACCCGGTGGTGGAGACAGACTTGAAATTCAAGTTAATTAAGAATCAACACGAAGAGACAAATATTTTGAGACTCTCTCAAATGTGTTCAGCTGTAGCTTGCCCTCAAAACTGAACGCTGAGTACTTGAGCTAAAATATAGCACAAGTCTAACATTTTGGTATGTTGTTACCAACTAAATACTGATAATATCACTATTGCTATGAGATTGCAAATATGAGATCGGAGCAGTATCGGCATAATACAGTATGCAGTTTTGTTACAGTTTGATACAGTGGGTATAGTTTTAGGCGGTTTAAGTTGCACATGTTGTGGAAATTTTAAGCTTAAATTCAATGATGGAAAAAAATATATCCAAATCCCTAAGCACCATTGCAATTTCTTGTTGAACAATGCATTTTCTATTTTAATGCAAAAACATCATTACATACCGCAAGATGCATAAAAAAATCCTTCACTCATGAACTAGTCTGTATCTTTACAAGCTACCCCAAAACTGTGAATTCAACCTGCACCAAAACAAATGTAAAATTAACATGTTCTGCTTTGTCAAATTAGGGGCATGGTGGTAATGTCAAGCACTACAAAAAAGGCACTAAACAATCCTTTTCTAGTACTTTGAGCAAGCTCATCCGCTATTTTTTAATATATCAGAATGGCGTTTAAAAGGCCTATTTAGCAAGTATCTTGGCCATGGAGGTTTATAATGAGTGCATTAGTTAGTTAGTGTAAATTGAAGACAGTTGGGAGGAAAATGTTCCCAATCTAAGAAAAAATAAAAAATAACTCAAACCCATGATTCTACATGTCCCAAAAGTGTTCTCGATTACAGATCCCATAAAATATCTTATCTTAGTGTCACTGCTCAGATTCTGACCTGCGACCTCTGGCTCTTCTCTGACTCGTGGATTTGCGTGTTGCCACAGCGGCAGTGAATCCCACCAGACAACACACAGAAGTGATGCCCAACTTGACCGTTTCCAGCCAATCAGGGATGTCTGTCTTGAGGTAACACTCGGCCAGGTAAAAACATATCACCAGGAGCCAAAGCACAGAGGCCACAGCGTCAATCCTCCTCAACCTTGAGAAGAAGAGAAATATATTTAATTTATAGTTACAATAAGTTTACATATATGTATTCATTTATTTGTATAGTAATTACAAATATACACTGAACAAAATTATAAATGCAACACTTTTGTTTTTGCCCTTTTATTGTGGCCTTTTTATTGTGGCCAGCCCAAGGCACACCTGTGCAGTAATCATGCCGACTAATCAGCATCTTGATATGCCACACCTGTGAGGTGGATGGATTATCTCGGCAAAGGAGAAGTGCTCACTAACACAGATTTAGACTGATTTGTGAACAATATTTGAGAGTAATAGGCCTTTTGTGTACATAGAAAAAGTCTTAGATCTTTGAGTTCAGCTCATGAAAAATGGGGGCAAAAACAAAAGTGTTGCGTTTATAATTTTGTACAGTGTATTTATATTATATACAAATAAATAAATAAATATATATATACAGTCAAACCAAAATTTATTCAGACACCAACATTCACCAACCTTCAACATTTCTCACATTATCAGTTTATTTGCTATAGTTTAGAAAATGGTAACAAAATATGAGAAGAACACAGAGTTAAACTGTGTCAGAACAAATTCATCTTGATAATATCAGATAACTTAGAAAGGTATGTAATGAATTAGGTTGAAAAGCTGCCAGCTGTTAAATTTAAGTACACAATTAGATAATACCAATTTAGGTCAACCAAGCAATGCTTAATTATGTTCAGTCTGTGTGTGGTGTAAAAAGTTGCATTAGCAGTTAAAGAAAAACACTTAAGCAAAACATGGTCAGGTCAAAGTGTCTGAATAATTTTTGGTCCAAATTTTTTAATAAAATTTGACGGGTAGTTCACTGTATAAAGAAATCTTACACATACACATACACACACACACACACACACACACACACACACACATATATATATATATATATATATAGATAAAATATTTGTACATTTGTAAGTATAAAAATATACACATATACACAAATTTATCGATACATTCTTTCATCACATAATAATCACACAAATATATATATATATACACACACACACACACACACACTTAATTCATATGTAAAAAAAATGTAAAAACAAATTGGTAAATATATTTTTTCATTAAATAAATTATGTATAATTTAATTGGTTCACCTGACAGGTCCTGCCATTAAAACACCTGTGATGCAAGTTAGGAGACCAACAGAGGCCACGGCCATCTGATGATCGCTTCCGGACTGCCAGACGAGTCGAGCGTTCTCCACAGCCTTTTCTGGCAGAAGACCCACCAGATCATCCCACATCATGCTGCCTTCCTCAGCCTTGCTTTCACTGTCATTTTGGAGGGGCCGTTTAGGTTGGTTGACTCCTCTGCTTAATGTCTGCGAGATGGAGGAAGCCACAGCTCCAGATCCAGACAAAGCCACAGCCACAAGAAAGGCACAGGCGAGAAACGCAAGGACTCTGAGCAAGATCAACCAGACTGGTGTGGTGAGTGAGTAGATGTTCTGAAGAAAAGGAAAAAAAAAAACGTTTTTTTATTTATTTTTTAAATCACTTGATACGGAAATAGCATTTGATACTTGCATGCCAAGCTTGATTAAAAACTACACTTGAATCAACAGTAAAATACTCAGGACACAAAAGAAGCAAGAGAGAACAGGTCTTTCCTTATCTCTGGCAATCAAGTCCACACATTTATCTGCGGTTTAAGAAAACACTAGTAACAGACTGGTCATTAATCACACTTCATACATGTAACAAACGATACCTAGGTTGTAGTAAAATTGCAGTTTTATCTGGGCAACATCTAAATTCAATGCAGTTCTTCCATGTCAAGCCCTTGGCACTTAATCAATCTCTTAGATTTCTAGAACATTGGAATCTTCTGTATGTTTCTTGTGGCTTGATTTGAAAGCGTATAAATATATAGAGATCACCACCTTAATAAAGGCTTTATCAGCATCTCGACTGCGTCTGAGCTGGTGGTTGAAGAGCAGAGCCCGCAGCTGTCGGTTCTGGTGTTTGATGTAGTACTCCACTGCCGTCTGGCACGGCCGGCACAACTTGTAGGTCTGCTCAAGGTGGTGCTTATATACCTCGATCTCCTCATCATAGTTTTCCTGCCATTATGGTGAACACAGCGCATTAAAGTTTGCAAATACATGTTACTTGTTTTTGAGCTGATGCTTTTCACATTTTAAAAATAAAAAATTATTTAAGATGTTTATTCTAGCTCAAATAAATACGACTTTCAAGTATGTATACATGGCTACTGAATGCCATATTTAATATTTGACATTTCGGTCTCAAACTGGTATAAAAAGCATAAAAACAAATCTTAATTCGGAAACGAGCTTTAGATCTTGGCCGTCTTGAAATTAAGAGATTAAATGGGTGAATTATAAACCTACATCATCCCTGGGGATGAACGAGGCCAGCTGCTTAATCTTCAGAGTCTGGTTGTTGTTGCACTTCTTGCACAGAAGCATTTGACAGTTGACCCACTGCAGAGTCTTCGGTGACTCCGGGACACCGGCCGAAATGCCATGGTTGAGATGCTCCATGTATTGAGCAGGAATGGGTTTGTTGTAGTCCCCATTCTACAAAAACAAGCGCAAAACAAACACTGATTAAAAGTACATTTACAGCATATCCAAAAGCTGCATCAGCAACACAGTAATTTAACATAGAAAATTTGTTGCTCTTCTGAATTTTCTATTCATTAAAAAATCCTGAAAAATGTATAATTTCCACGAAAAATATTAAGCTGCACAACTGTTTTCAACATTGATGATAATAATAATAATGCACATTTATAAATCAGCATATTAGAATGGTTTCTGAAATAATGAAAATGCTTGCTGAAAATTCAGCTTTGAAAATACCTCCTGAAAGCCATTATACTGTTCACAGTATGGACAATCCCAGCAGTTTCTGTTCCCATAGGGGACAATTGTGTCCTGATTGCAGAACCAACAATTCACATTGACATGAGTTGGTTTTTTCCTGTCGAATAAAAAGAGTTGGATTTAGGAGCACCGCTGCAAATTACCATGCATTAATAACAGAAAACAACTGTAATACTCCCATTAACACTGAGCGGACAGACCACTACACCGGTTCTCCATTAACAGGTCACCAGCCTGTTCTGCAGACAGACAATAATCCTGCAGTCTAATAACTAGGACAAGAGCGGCACAGTGTTTTTGGTTGGATTAATTTCCATGGGACATGCAAGATATTCAGTGGAAACTAATGTAGGGCTTGAGCTTTGAATTGTTTTTCCAGACAGCACAATAAATGTCTCAGGACCTGAGACTGATTACCTAACAGTAGCATGAATAGAGTTTCTATTTACTGGCTGATAGAGGATTGATTACACTAATAAACTCAAGCTGTGACATTATAAAAGATCATAATGTCTTCCACATGAAGACAAACGCTGGCATGTTTAATATCACTTCGAAATTTAAAAGAACTAAAATCCTGGAAATTAATTAAGCATCTTACAACTCCACAGCCTATTAAATGGTGAAAATTAATACCTTGTTGTACTACTAGACAAAATATGACTGATTCTTTTAATATAAGAGCACGGCATTTGTGTAATACCAATAAAAGATGATGGGATCTTGCACTTTTGCTTTAAGTCTAGCATTATACGCATCATTTTGACATTTTCATAAAAATGTGTCTTTTCCGAAGTTGCTCTTACCATGGTAATTCATTTTCTGTCAAAATATAATAATTAACGTTAACGTTACTTGTAATAGATGTCATTATCTAAACCACCACTGCTATCAAAAACTAAATAAAAACAAATGAATGAAAACACTGAAGGAATTAGTACAATAATTAATCAATGATTTATAGAAGTAACAATAACTGTAGTACTTATGTTATTTTTTGTGAAAAATACTAATATAACTGTGAATTTTGATCTGTTTTAAGTACCACAGACACATGCCTAAGCCATTTTACGAAATCTCGCGCGCTTGTTTGTATAACGTTAGCTCCGCGCGTGCACAAACATTTTTCATGGCCGAACTGTTGAAAATGCTAATGCCAATTTATGATTATTATAGTGGAAACCGTGAAAAGTGTAGTGTAGTTCCATAGCCCTAGCTAAACGTTCATGTCTGTTATAAGAGGCCCAGCGACATCTTATGGGCAGGGACATAATACCTGGTTGCAATTCTGTAGAT
Organism: Barbus barbus; assembly: GCF_936440315.1. Lineage (NCBI taxonomy): Eukaryota > Metazoa > Chordata > Actinopteri > Cypriniformes > Cyprinidae > Barbus > Barbus barbus. Next base: position 17,527,376 of record NC_136718.1, read on the forward strand.
CAGCGCTCCTCCTGCAGCGATCGCCGTTGCTCCGACACTTCCGACAACAAATGGCGGGTACTGTAGTAATATTTGGTTAAACGCGTCCATTGCAAAACGGGATATTGACTAGTGTTATTCACAAGGAGCCACACGCTGGAGTAGAGCATGCGGCAACAGAAGCGCGCATCAATCTACAACATGGCCATATCCAGGTCATGAGAGCGATATCAAGACTGTCAAAATAAAAGTTGCACTTCTAAACGGAAAATAATAATAACGTAAAACAATTATTTGTTAATTATATAAAATATAAAATAGTAACATGTAAAATATAAATTTATATTTAATCAGTGCAATAACAGACATTATCTGTTCTTAAATTAAAAAATATTTTTTTGTATATTTTTGTACACTCCATACCTATGTTGCACTGTAATTCGTTTTTGCACTATTTTCATGATTTGCATTAATCTTTTTTTAATATTAAAACATTAGCTTTATCTGTGTTTATCTCTGCTTACTCTGAAATTTGCAGAAAGTACTTTACTGTAATTACTGCTATATGCAGTGCCTTCAATAAATAAAATCATGCCTGTTCAAGAAAGCGAACTGAAGCAGGTTTATATGGTATAAACCTGCCCTCTTGAGGCAACGAATGTAACAGCCATTCACAAGCTTTACTAAGATTTACGTTCAAAATAAAAAACAAAATAAAAATTATTTTTTTCCCCTGAACAGTGGATTCTCATCTTTCAGTCACCTTAAAGTTTGTGTACAAAATATGATCAGTGATCGGAAGTTGAATCGTAATTAACATAAGATAACATGTTTAAAAACAGGTATGTTGACATTGCTTCATCATTATCTTCAACATAACTGATTGATTCACTTTGTACAGCATTGTGGCACAAGAGATACCATATCATCTACTAGAAGGCTCAAAGATCATGTCCTTTGTTCATGTTTTGGAATCTTCAAGTAAACAGCTGGGATCCTGGGATTATTGACTCCTTCCTTTGTTTTCAAAGTCTTGCTATCATAAATTCATGCAAACAGACTTAAAAAGGTATATTTATTAATGTGGCTCATTTTATCGGTGCAGAAAAAAATAACTTCCATAATTTAATTTATTAAGCCAACAGCAGCATATGCATCAAGGCCCTCATTTTCTGTAAAAGATGAACAGCTTAACACAGTAAACAGATGATAGGTTTCTAGTAAAGAGGTGAATGGAATTGATTGGTCAGATTCCAGTGCTACTAGTTGTCATGAAGCAGTAAAGTGTTACAAAATATTGCAACTTGGGGGCTCCTAACCAGCTATTCTATGCCCCCATTACAGTATCATTTGCATTCCTTCCAAGAACTTCATAATAAAACCCGGATACACTAATGATTAACTCCAAAACTCTTGGACATGTACCATATCATAGATCAAAAGAATTCCACAGACAAAAAAAGAAAAGAAAACGCTGCTACTTATAATAAGAATAATTTAGTTAACTTAAAAGCATTATTTGTATATTCAGATGACTTTTTGCTGTACACTGATACAGTATACACAAACATCTTGGAGTAGCTATGCAATATGCGCCATTAACGTAACACACGAACAAGCAAAACGGTTCTGATAACATATGCAGTCAACGCAAAACAAAAAATCTATTTAAAGTCTTTGGGTAATTCAAATAAACATCCCTGTTCACAATGGATTATTTTCTGTCCACTTTAGCTGCAGGTCAAAAGTATCTTTGTGCTTGTAGTGTTCAGCTTCATTTGGAGGGTTCACCCAGCAGATGGACAATGAGCTCATAGGTGGACAGCACTATGGCTGTGTTGGGGATCTGTCTGATGAGCTGTGGAATGAGTCCTCTGTAAAAAGCTGCGTATCCCTCTTCCACCGCCACAAGGCGCGCTGTCTGAAAGAAGTACTTGTATTTGCTTCCCTCTTCTCTTAGTCTTGTCCGAATTACCTCTGGAAAACACACCAAGAAAGGTTGGTCATTAAAAATGAGACGATGTAGAAGCTTCTGCAGATCCTTGTTCTTAAATTATCAAATTTCCTGAATTTTATTTATTAATATTTTAAAAAGCTTTTGTAAAATTCATTTTTTTCTGTCACTTTTGATCAATGCCATGCATCCTTGCTGAATAAAAGCATGATTTTTTTTAATCTTACTGACACCCAACTTTTGAATGGTAGTGTATAAATATATACACATGCAATTTTTTTTATCTTGTTTTTTGTCTTTTCATTAAATGTATATATTTATACACTACCATTCAAAAGTTTGGGGATGGTAGAATTTTTTTAATGTTTTTGAAGGAAGTCTCTTATTGCTCACCAAAGCTGCATTTATTTGATCAAAAATTATACATCAATATTATTAAAATTGTGAAATATTGCAATTTGAAATAATATTTTAAAATATAATTAATTCCTGTAATGACAAAGCTGAATTTTCCATCACTTATAAGAAGATTTCTTATTTATATTGGAAAAAAAAAAGTTGTGCTGCTTAATATTTTTGATATTTAATATATATATATATTTTTTTTTTCATGAGTTCAAGAGAACTTTGCAGGTGTTTTAAGCAGTTCATTTCATTATGAATAACTCCATGTTGTTGCAATAACCAACAAAACTCTAAATTCATATTTGTTTTTTTAAATATCAAAATGTTATTTTACTGTGTTTCTCATGCACTCCAAGTCCTGTCATAAAAGTGCAGGTCTTACTGCTAAAGAGGAAGCAATCTATGTTTATCTTTAGCCAGAGACTGACTGATGCTGGTTTACACTGGCTGACAGGTAATAACAACCTACCATGTGGATAAGCTATGCAGGAGGCGCAACCCTTGGCAAATGCAGCAGCAACCATAAGGCCCAGGAAATCTGAAGCGCCTTTTTCTGTGTCTGTGTCAGGCGTAGTGAATCGACTCTGCGCCAGGTACTTCTTCAGCGTCTCGTAAATAAGGAAGCAGATCATGGTCTCTGAGATGCCAGCGTACGACGCCGTCAGGCCCCGGTAAAAACCTCGCATACCTTCCGTCCTATACACGTACCGCGCGCATTGAAACGCATTCATTTTCTTCTCCCCACGTGCCCTGGAGGACAAAGAGACAGTCAGTCAGGTGATCAGGAAGAAATGGATTACAAAAGGTCAAGAATTTAACAGTTCTGTTTTTAAAACCTTGTTTAGGCATTGAATACTAAAATCAAAGTCAAAGACTTCGAAAGGTTCACTTGCAAGTTTAATTTGCATTGCTCAATGTGGTTTGCATGTAGAGTGGGAGGGAGAATTAAATGCCAGACTATTTTCAGACTGTACCATCTGACAAACTTCTCTCATCTGACTCTAGCAGTTTACTGCCGGTGCTCTTTATAGCGCAAATATAGAACATGCCTGCTAAGCCCCGACGGCTGTGTCAAGGTGGATATTTGCACAGCAGCAGATTGGATCACATGCTAATCATCATGACATTTGCGTAACAGAGTGCGCTAATTGTTTGTACACCCCCCCCCCCCCCCATCCTAAAAAAACTCATTACCCTCACAGTATCTGGGGATGTATTACCCTCACACGCAAAAGGGCCACAACTCAATTGTCTGATACAGATGTGCGTAATGCCCTCATGCAAGTTCCCTGTTAAGGGTAAAGCAGGGTGAAAGTCTACAGCATTAACATACTTCCTCTCAAGCTGCATTCTTGTTTTGACCATCCAGATGGGATTCATCAGGGAGTTTGTGACGAATGCTGTAAGAAAAACAATGCAATTAGGGATTCAAACACCCACTTTCTTTGAAAGCATCAAACAGTTCTGAGAAACGTTATTTGCAATGTTGCATAAATGTTTTTTTAAAAAACCTTAAGGCATCACCTGCAAAGCCAGCCGAGGACATGTGGACGATTCCACTGTTTGGGACAAAGATGCCATTGAAGGTCTCTTTTGACTTTGAATAAGCTGCAAAATAGATCGCCCTGAAGAAGAACAAAAGGAGAACAGCGTATCAGCGCCTTTACTCTGTTGAACTCGACACCCCCTGCTTCCTCTCTCCACGCATGACAGTGCAGAGTTCATTTTAATATGAAAAAGGGCAGTTCGCACTGAAAGGCTGCCAATGTTTTATCAAGCCAAACAGCTTGCAGTGAGAGTTCCTGAAAGTGCAGTCCATTCTCTGTGCTGAATGTCTGGAACAAACTGCACAAAGAGCTTAATAAGCACCCTGATCTAATGCCATGATGACTGTGGGAAACAATGACTGCATTTTCACAGAATAAGTGCATCCTAGAGGAGTGAAAAAAAAAGTCTACCTTGCTTTGCTTATAAGTCATTTTAATTTGAATGTAATTTAGCAAGCTAGCATGAAAAATGTATGGCTCTCTCAATAAAAAAATCTCGATAAGAAATTAATTAGCAATACTTGACAAGAATTGTTACCTTATCTAAACATCAACTACTTTTCCTAATTCAAACAAACGTTAGAAGGAAAGGTACAGTTTTAGTATACAATTACATTGCAGTTTTATTATTGTATATTACATTTGTATTATTGTGAATGTATATGAGAAAAAAAAAGTGACTCCAACTTCTTTTTTTCTTAAATTCAAAATTCATGCTACAAGGAAAGGCATTGTTATTGTTAGGAAAAAAAAATTATATATTTTTTTTTCTAACAATAACTTATATATATATATATATATATATATATATATATATATATATATATATATATATGCCTTTTTTCCCTTTTTTTATTTTTTTAAGTATGCATATATGTACATATTACATATGCATGTATAGCAAATTATAGAGTGGATAATTTATAAACTAACTTTGATTTGGACAAAAACAAATTGAACCATTACCTTGAGGGTGCAACACCAACAAGATTTGGGCCCAATCCTCTGAATAGAGATTTTGGTCCCTCTTTCTCTAGAATTGACCTGATGAGGACAGAGGTGAGATTTAGACAGATGTAACACTACTGTGTGACATTTCAGTCAGACTGCACAAGACCAGTTTATAATCCACCTACACAGCTCGTTTTGAACACTGCAATTATGCTGCACAACTAGTGACACCTTTACACATATTCATTTCCTTTATAAGCCACCCATGACGACACAAACCCCTCTTTATCAGATAAATACTGAATGTTGACAGTAATGAATCATGCTTCTCACAAAGCAACTTTCCAGAAGTTCTTTTTGTCATTACAGGTCGATAATATATCACTTCCTGAAAGGAAAAGCCATTCAAACATCTACTTCAACACTATTTCCTTAAACTAGAAACTATTAAAAAATGAGTCACAAGATAAATGCTTCCTCATGAAGAATAAAGGCTAAACATGGTGTCCTTTTTCCAAGATAGATATTGAACAGTTCAAAGTCACGTAGACCCGTACACTCCCCCAGAGACACCTTGTGTTTGCGGCTAGTAATCAGAGCACAGCAAGAAGGCATCATGTGACAGCATCGGTTCATGAGAGCAATGCCATGCTGTGCCCAATCACCCAAAATAGACATTGACAGGGAACACTTGCAATCTCATTTGCCTTTACATAAGACAAACCCCGCCCCTTATCATCATCAACTGCAGCAGCTAACAGCAGGATAAGAGCTGCTTTAATCTGCGTTCATTTAGAAGATCAAATCCAGCTGCTAAACGCATCCACATAACAGACTTCAGACGTCAAGCAGTGCCGCCCCACAGAGGTTCCGGATCTATGTTCAGGGTGGATGACTGTGTGTCACATTGCTTGTACTTCCTTGCTTACCGTAACACCTGTAGCAAGCCAGGGGTGACGGTTCCTGGTCTAATGACGCCAGCACCGTTGAATGTGCCCAGCTGGACCTGGAAAATAGGTCTGAGGGTGAGGCCAGATGACTGTAGTCTGGTCTTTAACACCTCCAGGGGGCAGGTCATGATGGCACCTACGGTTCCACCACATCTGTGGAGAAAATAAATACTTTTATTAAGCAACTAAATTTGTCATATGTAACAGGAAAGATTCTTTTGAATAAATGCTGTTCTTCAGAACTTTCAATTCATCAAAGAATCATGACAACAACAACAAAAAAAAACATTAAGTAGCACAACAGCATTGTTTCAGCATTGATAAAAAAGAAAAAAAAGTTTCTTGAGCACCAAATCAGCATTTTAGAATAATTTCTGAAGGATCATGTGATCCTGAAGACTGGAGTATTGACTGCAAAAAATTTAGCCTTGCCATCACAGGAATAAATTATATTTTAAAATATATTCAAATAGAAACCAGCTATTTTAAATTATAAAAAAATATTTCTGTTTTTACTGTATTTTTGATCAAATAAATGCAATGAGATGCAAAAAGCATGAGACTTTTCAAAATAAATGAATAATCTTACCAACCACAAACTATTGAATGAAAGTATCAATATCTATAACGTATATCTAAAATAACGAATATAAATAAAAGGTCAAAAATATGCAGAAGAAATACTGTATATAACTAATAATAATAAGATTAAATTATATAAATTCAAAAGAATTTAGCAACCTAAAAACTGGCCTGTGTCCAAAAAAGGATGAGGACCTCTAGATTAAATAAACAGACATAAGCCTGCGAGTACAAAATTTTATAAAGGTTGCCGCTACATTTGCTGTTTGAGGTAAATCCAGTTCAAACTAAACTTTAGACGCAGATATATGTGCACGCGTCAGCAACATTTGTGGACAACCTACCTGGCTGTTTTAAGAGTCAAGAGTATGAGACTGAGGTCAAGGAAAACAAACTGAACTTCATCAAAATGACACAATGTGACGCAGGTGACATTGATCATGATTCACGTTACAAAATAAAAGGATTAGAGTCCTACACTGGTTTAACCTAATTGGCTCTAAATCAAATCAAAGAAAACTGAGATGAAGAACATGACCATGTAAATAAATGAAAACAACAAAGCTAACTAATGAAGCAGGAAAAATCCAGTCCAACCTGTAAGAAATTTTTGTAACCAAAATACATAGCAATTACACTTAATCACCTTATGTCTCTTGTTTATTTCTAGTGAGACTGGAGGCATATAAATTGGGAGATCTCAAATCACAGATCATGTTTCACAGAAGTCAAAACATGTTGACACAGGACATGGGTTGTTAGAGAAGTTCAAGACATGTGAAGAGCACAATGCCTCAGACCTCAGGACAGGAAATAAAGGACAGATTAATCACAAATCTGTCTGAGAAGCACATTCAGTTACAAGGGCAGACGTCCTCAACAAACACCTTAATCCCAACACTGATGCAAGTCTCCTCTTGACTTACTTCACACAGCTTGCAGAGCACCAAGGGTAATGTTTTTATAATAGACTGTTTTGTACCTCAAACAAAGCTTGGGGCATGAATCATGATTATATAATGCCCTGCCCATGGTTGAAATAAAACTAACATGCAGATGTCTGTGCCCTTCACAACAAGTCACCTGAATCTAACTAATGTTTAATTGAGCTCAAAACATGAAATTATTAACTTATAACTTCAGTTATATAACTGAACAAAATGCAAAAACCTGATGTGGTAACATCCTTCTATGCCTCAAGCTTTCACCATATGAAAACAATATGAAATATGAAAATTACAATTATTTGAGGACATCATTTCTGCCATCAACAAGTGTATTTTAACCCATGTTAAAATATTGTGTTGTCATGTTTTATGAAAAAAAATGTGAATGAGGGGGGTATTCAACTAAAATAAATGTATTATATATACACGTTCTCCAAAGCCACTGCATTTATTTTCACAATAAATTATACAATACAAATTATACAAGCACTATACAATACATTTTAACCAAAGAATGTTTTTATTTTATCCTAATATTAAGAGAAAAATACACTCCAAATAATACAAGCTAAAATACTTTTTAAAAAAACATTCAAATGTTTTGCCAACAATAACTAAAAGGCTATTATTTAATTATTGTGCAATATTTCGACTTTACAAAATCACTTCATAATTTCACAAATCGTATTAATGGGTCTGTATACATGACAAAGGATTTTTACTTTTTATTTCAAGCCCATTTCAAACACTTATGAAAACACATATGAAATCTTAAGCTAACAACACTGCACTACAATTGTGCAGTCACACGTTCACCTACATTAATTACTCTCTAGTCTAGTACACATGCTTGCATTCTTGACATACGTATGAAGCTCTCTGTCCTTGAAAGAAGCAAGCACTTCTCCAGCCACATTTTACTAAGAGCAGGTGGCATTGAACAGCCTGCGCAAAGCCAACGCATTGAAATGCGCACAAAACACAGGCGTGTTCTCGAGTGCAAAATGACACCAATAAATCAATATCAGTCTTTAAGAGTAACTTAGTAGATAAGTACTAATATCAAATAAGGGTCGCAGGACGTAAATAATTACTGAATGACCTTGGATGTAGTTATGTAAAGCAAGACGCTTCTATTTAAATATACAAAGGGTGCTAAAGCAAGCTAGCTCTGCGTAGAGGATTATTTAGTCATTTCAGAAATCAACATTTCACATGCATATATTTCGCGAGAGATGAACCTCGTTAGTGACATAATTACGTAACGCAACACACTGCTCCACTAGACCTAAATAAAGTTTTTACTCTCCAGGCAACATTTTAAAACAGTTAATAAAAGTATTATCAACCTATCTACATAATGTCATTTGAGCACTAAACCCGCTCGCGTCATCTAAAATGCTTCGGTTGCTGCGCTGGCTAACGTTAATTTCACCGCTAGCTAAAAGCTAACAACAGCTGTCTTCATTTGAACTAATCTTCAAAATAACACAGAGGAGATATTAATAACAACAAAAAAATAGCATTAGTCTGAGATGAGTGTGCCATTAAGGTCAAGTCGCCGCATTGCGTTTAATGCTGCTATCGACCTTCCAGGCTGGGAACCGTCATCCTCGGTTTCATATGAATATATTTCCACTCACCCCCCTGCGAAGAGATGTAACAGCGTGTCTTTCTGCGCCATTTCAAAGAGCCATCGTATCTCACAAAAACGTTAGACTTAAAATAACAACTAAACGTAGTCGCTTAGGCCAGCGGCCTGATGATTCTCGACGACCGGCTTCTTTAGCTTTAAACCCGGATAACCCAGAGCTCGAGAGAAGTACCCCGGACCCACGTCATAGCGGCTGGCCGGGGGTGTTGTCCATGACGTCACGCCATCGGTTTATGTACAAACAAAACTGTAAAATTAAACTGCTGCAGAATATCAGGTGTGACATTCTGCGATAAATAAAAGGTTAAATGCGGATAAATTCGCAGTCAATAATTTTTATTGAGTGAATTTATTTAATCTGTATAGTTCCATACAGTTCTTTAAAGCCAAAAATACTTTAAAATGCAAATTTAATACATCTTTTCCTAAATTCTATAGCCTATTTCCTAAATTCTATAGCCTATTTCCTATATTTCCTGTATTCATGAACATGAAACTTGGAGAGTCAATGAAACCTGTAAGTTTTAAACTTTTTGTTTTGATTTCAAATGAATAGCTATTGGGATTTTAGAGGTACACGAAGCTTAAGCATGTTTAGATATTTAATATCATATGTAACATTTTACAGTGTATACATAAAAACACAGTCAGTAATTTTTATTTTGTATTTTTTTTCATGAATTTATTTAATTAATCTCTGCAGTGCCACGTGCTTAATTCTTTAATGTAAATATAATTAATGATTTTTTTTTTTTTTTTTTTTTTCCCCTATAGAGCACCCTAATGTATAATTTGCCAAAATAGACAAACTAAAATGGTGGAGACTCCTGCAGCATATTAATTGTGGAGTGAATATGATACCATATCCAGCACTCAGGCATGTAAAAAACATAACTGGACAGACAAGCTGCTAGGAGCGAAGCAACCTATGAGAAGAGGGGGTGTGTGAGAGGAGGGAGCACACCTATTAACTATGTACTGATTAGTGGGTCATTGAGAGTTGACACTGCACTGTTTGCTAATTGTGCTGGATAGCCAAAAAAAGAAAAGAAAAAGAAACGTAAACACTATCGTCATCTTGTTGAAGATATTCACTGGTTAATAATAAACCCTCTACAGAAAAACACCTAAAGTTCTCTATTGTTTTCATTTTAAGGCTGCAGTAGCCTAAATATTTATGGTTAACTCATATAGACACCCTGTAGGACTAGTTATTCTGGATATATTCACCTTGCCTTGCAGATATCACCACCACTTCTGCTCTGTTTTTGTTTAACTGCTTTATTGAAATATTGTTTTTTTCCAGTTCTGGTTGTGTTCACAACACATTTAATGTACTAAATTTACATTTCTAAATATAAGACTTATTAAAAACAACAATTTAATTATAATGAATTATAGTTACTTTACCGTGTTGACAGTTCTGTGGGTGTTTCTGGTCCCATGCCTTTTTTTTGGCCACATGAATTTTAATGAAACGTCTTGGCAAAACACCTTACTTAACATGATTTGGCAAGTGATATTACTGTCAGATATGAATTCTATCTTCAGATCTTCAAAACCTCAGATGAGACAGCGTGACTCTAATATTAGCCACAAATTAATCTTACCTGTTTATCTCTCCAAGGGAATATCAAATATAAAATGACTGAGATGTCCTGGTGTTTGATTCTGTTCCAACTTCTTGCATATTTATGGTTCTGAGTTCAGACAGTTCATGACCTTCATGGTCAGAGTCCACCAAAGGTACACAACAGGCAACAGACCACTTTTATTACATAAGCAGGGGATCTCGCGATTGATGTTAAATGTATGTTTTGTTTTATCTATCTATCTATCTATCTATCTATCTATCTATCTATCTATCTATCTATCTATCTATCTATCTATCTATCTATCTATCTATCTATCTATCTATCTATCTATCTATCTATCTATCTATCTATCTATTATCTATCTATCTATGAAATGTTAATAATAGTTAAACTTTTAATATTTTTCATTTGTTTTATTGTCAATTTATGTTCCATTCAAATACAGTATTGAAAAACTGATTTGTAGAATTGTGCAATATAGCAATAAAATGAAATGTAAAAGTTAATAGCCTATTATTTGTAAAAATAATTATTATTTTATTTTGGGAATGTTCTAAGGTACACGGTTGTTGTTAAACTGGTGTGATGTGTCTTATTTATTTTCTTCTGTAGATTATCTGGTATATTATTGTGTATTTATTTTTTTTAAATGATCCCTTCTTGTATATTTGTTGTAAATATTATTTGTTGCGTAAATAAATAAATAAACAAACAATTAAAAGAAGCACGGTTTTAGATTCTAGGAAAACTGCGACACCATTAGGAGAAACATGACATAGCAAGACGTAAGAAAGACACTCGTTCTGTTTTGAAAATGTTAGATTGTTTAAAACAACAACAAAAATATTATTTTATAAAACAATTCTATTATGCTATTTTTAAAGTTTTGAGAACATCGGGATATTTCATTCGTTTTTATCCACAACGACAAAAATAATTTCCCGTTCATATTTGACCATATTTTGGTGATATTTACACTTCCCAAAACAACCGGAATTATCCGTTTAGTCTGATGTGACACATGCAAATATATGATTCGACTCAATAGCCTACAGAACAACAGCTATTTGTACCACAACATATCTGGCTCGGAACCTTTGAAGGTTAAATGCGTTCTAAAGGGAACCTCCATATTCAATGGACCGGAAATAGACAAAGTCACATTGAACATTTTTGAGCTGGCAAGGTATGTAATCTGATTGGTATTTCTTAAAAGTTGCCTACTTGTTTACAGATGTATTAATGTCTATATAACGTTACTTATCACCCAATACTAACGGTTATCATTTTAAGCTATAACAGCTGGTTTGAATTAAAGCTGAATGAAAGACTCCTCCAGCATGAACTGCATAGTATACAGTGTAGTCGACATCCTGTCAGTATATTTTACAGTATACATTCCTGATTGCAGTGTTGCTGTTGCTAAAGCTAACGTTATAGCAATTTGATCTATCTTAACGTTAAATACATAATATTTTCACGCTTTTTTCATTTTGACCTTTTCTTCACACGTTTCGTATTTCATCTAAAGCATGCTGTTTATTTACTGACATGTCTTTTTGGTTAAGTATACACTAACTTTAGAAATACTTAGTGGCAGAGTTGTTGGTCGTGATGGAAACCACAACTGAAGGATAGTAGTTGTAAAATATATACATTTAAAGGTATTGTATGTGTTTATGCTTAAAAAGATACATGCATTGCTTTGCAGATAATTCGTTTCTAAGATGGCTTTATCGTGACTTTTATATATTGCAAAGAAAATCTGTAAAAATCATCCCTGGGACATAAAATAGCTTGTGGTTAAAGAAGCACTCATTTGGAAGCTACACAACTGTATATTTTGTATATTATGTTTTCAGTCCATGATGCTCTTGAGGGTGCAACGGCCATAGGACTGTAAACCATGTTTCTTCCAAGGGTGGTTTCACGGCTGAACCTGCTTTCCAAAGTGTCTGGTAAAGATTATTCAATTTTGCATCAATAACACATTTCATTTTTCTAGATGGTTTTACAATGTCCCATATTTGTTCTTTTGTTTTCCAGGTTCATTGCAGAACCATAGCCAGGCTTTATGCAGTGTTGTGCAACACTGTCATTCTACTCATTTCAGAGCTCTTAAATATTCAAGCAGATGCTTCACTTCAGCTGCTGACAACAAACTTCCACCCAAATTATGGACACCTCTTGAGCCAGATTTAGAGTTAGAGGAGGTTCTTGTGCCCCGTAAACTATCAGTTTCACCCTTGGAAAGCTGGCTTTCTTTGCGCTACTCTCTCCCCCCATTGCTGGAGGCTTCACCATCTCTGGATGAAGGTGAGATTGTGGGAAAATCCATGGTGTTGCCTCCATTTGCGGTGCCATTACTGGAGGATGGGGAAAGCTCAACACCACTGAACTGCAAGAATGTGCTGCAGATCCGACGAAGGAAGATGAACAGGCACAAATACAAGAAGCTGCTAAAACGGACCAAGTTCCTGAGGAGGAGGGTGAGAGATGTGAGGAGGAAGAAAAAACAGGTCAGTTATGTTAGTCATCTAGACAGCAAGAGTAAATTGTGTTTTTTTTTTTTGTGTGTTATGTGATTTAAAATCTAACTTTTTCAACTGCTTAGTATATTCAGTGGTTTCTGTAGTGTTAAATATGTCTTAAAACATGAAATGTTGCATAAGCTGCAAAAAAAAAAAAAAACTTTCTCAGTTTTGTTTTCCTGTACAAATATTGAAATATACTTAAATCAAGGTACATTTACTGATATGCAAATTATAACATAGGAAGGCATGCTTTCTGACAAATCTAACAAAATTACGTGAGCTTAAAACGAGAACAAATACCTGTCATTGGGGTATGAAAACTTGTTTTCCCTTTGAATAAAGATTTTCTAAGCCCATTGGTAAATATTTGTTCTTGTTTTAATCATTACCTCACTTTCTCACTTTTTTATCAAGTTCAGTTTCTCAAAAACATGTTTCTGAAGTATATTGATTTAAGATTCTTCAGACATTTGCACTGAAAAACAAGACAGAAATACTGAGGAGGAACATCACTTTTTGCAGTGTGATCAGAAGGTGCTGTAAAAGTTATTTCCTTATTCTAGTGATTGGGTGCAGAGGTATTCACAAGTCATAAGCTGTGTGTTTTTTCTTTGGTTGAAGTCTGTTAAAAAGAAACGGGTATCTGTCAGAAGCTGTGTTTTCGAACTCTGAAGTGTTTTGCGAATACAAGACATTTGTATTTAAAGACCATACTGATGTATTGTGTTCCATTCCATTTATTTCTTATATTTTCAGGCTAGGTTTGAGAGAGATCTTGCCCGAATCGTTAGGCGAGCTGGACTGAAGAGAGCCCCAGATGGATGGACAGCACCCCAAGTCTATGTCAGAACGAGTCAGACAAAAAGAGATTAATTAACATCTGTGCTATTTAAATGTTTTTTGACTTGTTTGTTCATAATACCATTCACTCTACTTTTACTGCATCTGGAGCAAAACCGTGACCTGAAATTAATATGTACTGTATATGTACTCATTACTGCAATAAAAAGGCCTCATCTCCCACCTCTTAGTTGTGCAATGTTTTAACAGCCCATATCACCTAGACTTTATATGAATGACACAAACAAAACCCATCTCCATTTAATTAATTTTTTTAGAAACTGTGTTCTCTAGTCACCACTAGGGTGAAGCAAATCATCTCCATGCCTACTGTAGTGTAGTCTATTTACTATACTGTATTGATCTTAGTCCTGAGGCTCACAGGCCTCATTCCAAACCAACAATTAAAAATAATAATAATTTTGCATATAATTCTATGGAATAACCTGTTAAATGTCAGATGTATTTTATTTTAGTTAATTATAGGATTTTACTAAATAGTTTGTATAATTAATGTATTATATGTAAGTTGTCTTCCACCGTTTTAATATATCTTATTAGATGTTCTTTAAACATATTTTGTAATGAATAAAATGCAAGTATTCCATGTAATTAATATGAGTTCATTGATACCGCGTGTATAATTAAATAATTGTTTAAAATAGCGTTTATATGTATATCAAAAATAGCACGTTTAATATTTGTTGTAGAAATTATATATATATATATATATATATTAATTTCTTATTTTTGTCAAATAACCGAATACGTTTTTATTATGTAGATATGATCCTATGTTGCTGTTGAAACCCGGTATAATTTATGAAATATATGCAGGTAATGTGAGAGAGTTTAGTATTTCATGATGTTATATATTCTGAAGGAGGAGCATATTAGTGAGCCAGACTAGCAGACGGCAAAGATTTGGTTTTCTGTCGCTGGTCGACGAAACTTGAGGTGAAGTTCAGTACTTTGGAAAAAGAAAAAAAAAAAAAAAACAGTTTTATCGCGCTCCAGAAATAACAAATATCTTCACCACTTTTCGGACATGTTTCTTGTGCCATACAGTAAGTAGTCAAATAATTTTTTACGAATTCCAATACTTATTTAATATTATTTTTACTGCTCTTGACTTTTTTACCTAGACAACGCTCTAAAGGTCTTCTGTGTTGCATCCTTCACAGTAAATGTGGAATTGTGCATTAAATTTTGCCTCGTGCTGGCGTCCTGCCAACTCTCCTTCCCTTTGTTTGTCAGTTTTCTTTGTCAAAAATATATGCTAATTTGTCTATATATCTGGCAGAACGGTTTAGATTAAACGTCTTTCCAGCTGCTTTGTTTTTCTCTTTCTGTAAACCTGCTTCTCCCCCCTCCGCGACGCGTATAAGCTTGGTCTGATTTAAAGAATGTGTGTTGTTGTGCTTCACTAAATTATGGCTTCACTCTAACTAAAGTCAGTTCTGTTTATTAGTTATGAACGAGTCATTCAGTCACCGTGGTCATTCTGCAACATCAGCAGTAGTAAACAATGATGTGTTTTCCTCCACATGTGCTACTTCTCAGGTTTGTCAGGGAAATTTAGCAATGTTTTCTTCATGAATTCTCTTTTATTTCTATTAAAAGAGTGTAAAATCTGGTCTGAGAATATATAAATCAAGTTGCATTACAGATGGGGAAAAACCAAAAGTTATTTTTGCCCTCCTTGCCTTGCATTTAGTTTTTTTTTTTCAATTGCAGTCTTTTGTGTGGAAAGACATGACAATGTTTAATAGTCTTCTGGTTTAAACACTGTCATGCCTGTAAAGACAATTACAGGGTTGGGGTTTTGATTTTTTTTGTCTTTGTGGCCATACTTTGCTTTCCAGGGTTTAGGCTCTTATAAAACACTACCCTCCTAAACATTATCTCTCTTTCATTCATATAAGTTTTTACTTTACTTTTAATGGGATTTTTAGCATTTAAGTGTTTCTTTCTTTCTTTGTATAACAAAAAAAATGTCATTGACCTGTTTTGTTTCTTGACCTCAATATAGAATTGAATTACAGAGGCAGACAGTAATTTTTTTGCTTGTCTTGCATTCTGTAATTGTTTTAATTTTTTATTTTTAATGAATTCATTAGTATATAAGTTGTATTATTTCATGTTATAGATTTAGTTTAATGTGGCAAGACACGTCAATGTTTAATGCTGATCAAATGTTCTTGTTTAGACAAAAAAAAATGAACAAGCAAATCACAAATTCGCCCCTTGCATTCCTCACATGAATACACATCTGGTGTTGGATGGTGGTAGTTAACTGTCCATGTACTGTGACCGTGACCATTTCTACTTCTTGACCGTAGATAGATTATAATTTTTTTTTTCTGATTAGATGACATTTGCTGTAGTTTTAGTGATGGTTGTGGAGAGGCCTTCAGAAAGTCAGTATTTATCTTCTGGATTACAGGTCTGACTGCTGAGAGGGAATGAATGGATCCTCTGTGCTGTTCCTCTTTGTGTTGGCATAGCAGCAAATGCTGCATTTAGTAATACATTTTAAGCAGTTCTTAAGTTCCAACACTGACTGATGGGCGAGTTCAGTGTTTGAAACATCTACAGGGCAGATGCCAAATTTACATTTTCAGATGATGTCATTAAATGTTACTTACACCTACAGTAATTCTAAGGCTTGTGTTCTTGTTCTCATTTCAGTCTGGACTGCCTTGATCTTACCATGTGGTGAGTAAGCAACAAAACAGTTGTTTGGTCGCAGTTTCCCGTTATTTTTTTCATACTGCATAAACCCAAATGAATATATAATGTAATGTATGTGCATGTCTTTTAGCCTGGGCACAAAACAGCATGTCAAGTGTGGTTGTGGAGGCAAGGAACATTACTGTTCCAGCCGAGTCTGATGTTCTACTGCCATGTCATAACCAGCGGATGGTTTGGAGACAGGATCGCCTGCGGGACCGTCAGCGCGTTGTGCACTGGGACCTGATCCGGAACCAACCCGATTATACTGTGGAGCGCATTTTAGATATGTCCTCAGAGGGAAGAGAGCGCTTGTACAACGACTACAACAGGGGCCGAATTACTATTTCAAAAGACGCCTTTAGCGATGGAAATTTCTCACTAGTTATTAATAGTAGGTTCATCCTTTTAGACCATGTCCATGTCACTCTTTTGATTCTTTTTTACTTGTGATATTTAATACCTGCCATTCTTCTGTTGCTGTTTTGTTTGTGCAGATGTGGACGTGGATGATAACGGTATCTATACCTGCAACCTACATCACCACTATTGCAAGGTCCACCAGTCCATTCCAATCCAGCTCAACGTCACTAAATCACGTAAGAGAATAAGCTTCACATCTGTTGTTTGTTTATGAGCTGAAAAACAGAAGAAAGGAAGCCTTTTTTCACCTCATAATGAAAAATTGGGGGGAAAAGTGATTGCAACGATACATCTCGCAACTGCGACTTTATTTTACGCATTTGAGAATGTTTATTTCTCAGTCATGACTTTATATCTAAAAGCTGTGACTTTATATTTCAGAAAATGTCTTTATATCTCACAATTTTGACTTTACTATGCAGTTTATCTCTACATTTCACAGAATGACTTTATATCTCACAAATATGAATATTTTATCCCACAATATGACTTATTTCTCATAATTGTGACTTTTTTTTATCTCACATAGTGTATTTTATATCTCACAATTTGACTTTATAATTCACAGTGTGGCTTTATTTCACTTTTTTTTACTTCTTAATGAGCTTCTACAATTCTAGGTTTCCATAGTTTTAGGGATGTTTACGTTAAGATGAAATGTGTCATTTCTGTATTTATAATCCAACCAAGTTGAGCATAAAAAATTATGATTTTCAAATGTAATTTGTTAATAATATGTTTAATTTAACACTATATAAATTAAACATTATTATAATTTCCAAAAATGTCAATCTCTGCAGCTCGAAAGGAAAAACGTGTCTGGGATGGTGATAAATCCGTGTTTGTGGTTCTGGTGGGGAAGAGTGTGGTGCTTCCCTGTGTGAACCGCAGGCAATTGTGGACAGAGAGTCAGAGGGACGAGGGCCAGCAGCAGGTGGTCCACTGGGACTGGCAGGCACCTGGGGTCACCCGTGACCGAGCAGACCGCCTCATTGATATGTACGCCTCTGGAGAGAACCGGCAATACGGGCCACTCTTCCTCCGGAATAAGATGAACATCTCAACCAATGCCTTCTCCATGGGGGATTTCTCCCTGAGCGTCCACAACATTCAACCCTCTGATAAAGGCCTGTATTCCTGCCACCTTCACCATCACTACTGTGGTCTACATGAAAGACGAATCTTTAGGGTGATCGTCAGCCCTTCTGTCCAGCCATTGCCTCCAGCGCATACCTCTACTGTTGCACCAAAAACTCATTCTTCTTATCCTGTCCCACCTGCTGATAACCCAAGTAAGAGAATATTTTCAATGTGATTTAGGTCTTTATTTGTTGCATTGTTGATTTTTTTAGAAGAAAATAGTAAAATTCTGTCACTATTTACTCTAATTTTGTTCCAGTCTTGTATGGTGTGATTTGAATTTATTAGTTTTTGAATAACTGATTAATGAGCTGTTGACAAAGGAATGTCAAGATCCAATAAAATCACCATAAAAGTGGTCCATACAGCTTATGTATTATATTACAAATTTACTGAAAATCACCCGATAGCTTTGAACCAATGCTGTTTGGTTTTTATAAAGTTGATGTGCCATTTTTTTACTTTTGAGGTGATTATCAGTGAATAAAGTGATTTAAATTTGGGTGGGTGGTGGTGGTGGTGGTGGGGGGGGGTTCCAACACAAGGCTATTATATGGTTTTGGAAGACTTGGAATATAGTGCAGAAGTTGTATGGGTCACTTTTATGGTGCTTTTTTCTTTGTGGTCATTATGACCAGAAGTTGTATGGTAAGATCTGTCAAATGATTATTGAAAAAACTGCACAATTTCCTTTTTTGTTGCATGCTAGGTGAAGGACTTAGAGAAAAAGATTTTTTTTTTACAAAACTGTGCAATTTTCCTTTTCCTAGCTTGTAGGTTTGAAACATATATTTCTGTGTTTTCCTAATCAGTTCATTTGCTCCTCCTTTTACATGTATATTTGGGTTTGTGGGAGGAATGTTGTCTAAGAACTACATTTACTTCCTGCCTTTTTCTCTCTGTTTACATTTCTGCTCCGTCTTCTCCATTATGCAGTGGGAATTTTAAGTCATCTTTCAATCTCTCTCTTTGTTTTTTCTTTTTTGAGCTGTCTAAAATGCCTTTGTCTTTTGCCTTCGTTCAGATTGACTCACTCAAGCCATTTTGGCTTTGTCATTGCCGTCTCTGTGTTACAAAACACTTGTAAAGATGAGTTTGTACGAGTGAATGTTTTCAACAGAAATGTAGTGAATAGGTCATAAAGGAGGTGGGGGAGGTTTTATTGGAAGAGTGCTTCATATTTCTCCCGCTTAGCAATGGCTGAGCTCACTTTATAAACTATAACAGCCCCAGAAAAGGTCACAGCAACGTCTTGCTTTCTGCTGGGGTTTGTAAATTTTACCATCATTGCTCAGACAATATTCCCCATCTCACATTGGCAATGGGCTGGTTTTTGACACGAAAAGCCACATCTGTACAACATCTGGCCCGCTGTAACATGAAAGCGCAAAGCGGCAATGGTCTGTGTTAGATTCACATCTTCACATGTCTGTAAACATTTTGCCCCACTCTACTATAAGTAGAAAAAGATGTGACGTATCAGTCAGCTATCCTATAGATTTAGTGCATTGTCTGAATGTGACCTTGTAATTTTTAAATGGGAAGAAAACTAGCCATTTTTATTTAAAAATAGTTACTTTTAAATAGTAGTTAATAATATTTTTTTTTCAGTTATTTTTTTTATTTTTTATTTCACATACTATTTGTGATATACCTGTAAATAGTAATTTTAGAATTTTAAATAATATAAAAAAATGTTTTTATTAAATATTGCTATTTTTTAAGGATATTAAATAACATCTATTTTTTAACCTTATTGTTAAAAATTTGAAGATACATCTAGAGGTTAATGCACATGCAACAATTTAACTTGGACGAGTTGAAATGATTGAAATCGTGTTGTATCCCAATTCCACTTCTTCCCACTTTTGTTCTCTCCGGCTGTCCTCTAAACAATGAACATAAAAGGCATTATAAATAATACACAAAATTTTTATATGTGTTGTATTCCAATACACTTCAGTATTATACACATATGAACAGTCTTAGCATGTGTGACTCATTTGATGCTTCATTGTTCATTGCGATGAGACATAATGACTCATGAAGTAATCATAATGTCTGTTAGTTTTAGAATAAAGAAGTCATTTTTTTGTGTTGTTAAACCAAGAACAAGATTTACAATACTGTAAAACAGACAAACAGCAGCATTCAGTGAGTTTGTTTGGTTTATTTGGTTGTATAAGCACTACTGACTGGCACTAAATAAGTGGAAAATGTCTCCAGAGACAGACTGACCATGAAGTGGAGGTATTTCTCTCCGCCTGCACTATCGCTTCCCGTTCTTGTGGTTTGTGTTTTTTTCTCCATTGCTGCGGCATGACATCAGGTCTGGAACTCATTACGCCTGTTTTGGCCATTCTGACATGAAACCTTGTCCCTCTCCCCTCTCGCCTGCCAGACCTGGGTGAAATGAGAAAAACAAACTAGTAATCTTACTTTCTTGCCTTTTAGTACAGCATAAAGTAGTTACATGTTTTAAAATCAGATGTTTAAGAGTTCTCATTCATCTGGTCTTCTCATGTTTTCTTTTTCTTCTTGGTGAGAAGATACAAACATGGTCGAAGCGCCTCACGTCCTCAATGTAATTCTGCCTGAGAATCAATCTCACCTCTTGCACCAAGTGGGCTACATCCTGGCAATCTTCCTGCTGCTTCTGTTAATGCTCATTGGCATCATTATGACCACGAGGCACTGCAGAAAAAAAAGTAGGATCATGTGGATGATTGGTGAACTGAAACATTTAAATATATAATTAGTACCTTTGAGATTATAGGCTTGAATCTTACTGAACTTTCTTTTGACATTTCATATTATAACTGTTTCAGGGCCCGAGTTTGAGGTTCGATGGTCTGAACGGTAAGGATTACCAGTAAAGATTACTCATAAAGTTCTCCAGTTTTGTCAGTTCAGCTTCACAGTATTTGATTCAGTGTTTTTGAGTCAAGTCAAAATCCACAATAATCATTTTGCACTCGCTGATACATAAAAAGCATAACTTTTGCTTTACTTGGCAGGGGTCGGAGGACATCCATTGAGCTCGATGCCACAGAACTGCAACCCTACAATCAGGAGGACTTGCGACTGGGTAAGTGCAATCACATTTTCCATGATTTCTCTTAAAGCTGAAGTAGGTCATTTAAAAATCAAGACTTTATGAAAATAACCAGAAAAGACTGTAGATTCTGTAACTAGTGCTCTGGAAAGTCTTAAAGAAATGTGATTTGTTTTGCAAGAATTATTTTTCCCCCAGTATTCACAAGAAAAAGACTCTTGGTTTAAATTACCACAGGATTTTTTTTTATTGGTTGGTTATTGTTTTTTAACAAGGAATTTTCCAGTGAAATATATATATATTTTTTTTACTGAATATCCCTCATCTGATGTATATTAATTAATAGATAGTGATTTACCATAATTTGTCATGCTTTCATATTTATGTCAGCATATATTGAAAAAAATCCTTGTATTTTTATTTAGACTACAAGAACAACATAATGAGAGAAAGGGCAGCAGCAAACAACTATCCCTCTCCAAAAGTTATTGATCTAAACAGAGGTAATGTGGTCTCAATTAGTGAATCTCGTTCCGGACAGCCAGATGCATTGTGATGCATTTACACACTCTTCCTCTGTCTTCCTCTTTTTCAACTGAAGAAATGGAGAGAATGTCATGGAAGTGATTCATAGTGAGCTGCTGGCTGGTCCAGAGCGAGCTGAATGAGAAGAGATTCAAGGACTTACATTTACATTTAAAGGAATGGAATTACTGTCTTTCTACAGCATAAATACTGCTTACATGATCTTATAATACTCATATTCTGTTGATATTGGTAAGTCAATTTAATTGATATATTTTTTCTTATCATAATCGCAGTGTACCGTAATGGTAATCTATTGAATTCAAGTTAAACATATGTAAAATATGGTAGAGCAATTTGTTGAATTCAGCATTTGGTACTCTTCTATGTTAAATCTCTAAATTTAAAAAGTTTTAAGTTAATTTGCTCAAATTCTGTGTGGTAGAAACCACTGTAAGTGTCTGAATCTGAATGGTAATTTCTTGTAAAACTCAGGAAGCAAACAAATAGCTGTGGCTTCAGGTCTAAATAGTAAAAGATGGTACAGAAGTGAACCTCAAAGGCAATTAAATGTGCTTGTTATTCTGATGTATGTGTATCTATATGTTACTTCTCGTATGAATTTTGAGCCCTGTTGACCCGGACTTCTTTGGTCCATTGTCTTTTTACAGTTTTTGTTTTACAGCAATATGTAAATGGTTACAGTTGCAGTATATTTGCTTTTGCAATATGAGCAAGTCCCATTTATCTTTTTCCATCATCAGTTTTTCAGCAATTTCCTTGGTCAGTGATGTTCATTTACATAGGTTATGAAGCATTTATGCAGTGGTTTTATATGATCTGGAGTGTACAGTTATCTTTAAAATGGCAATAAATGATCTTGTTGGTATAAAGGACCAATGTACAAATATAATAAAGTTTATTCTGAAATATTTTGTGTAATTAAGATTCATTCTTTCTAAATGTAAGGCATTGTAGTTCTATTATCTCCATTCTTTACTTGACAAAGTGCCCAGTAACACTGTTACCAGATTCGGATCGCAATGTCTTAATTGATATCATACGTCCCACAGGAATGGGGAACTGTAGCTGTGCCTGTGTGCAATATTTAAAACAAGCTGTTTTGTACATTTTGTAGTAAAACATTTTGTTTTAGCATAAGTTATGGCTTATGTAAACTAGAAATACTAAATTATTTCTAGAAATAATAATCTAGAAATCCAGTATTTTATGCTAAAATGTTTGCTGTAATCTGAAACTGTGGAGCAATAAATCATTTAACTGCATTAGGAAGTTCATTAAACTCACAAGTTCATCCAACTCAGTTATTCACTGTAAATGTTGAGCAGCGCATTTCAGGAGACAAACTGGTACTTTAATTATAAACTGAGCAAAGAAAAAGAATGTTCTTTGCAAAAAGTTGTTTTGATTGACTAAATCCATGAGCCAGTGGAATCCTTCAGAATACTGAACTCCAATAAGTTTAATACATGCAGTAAATTCACTTTAATGGTCGTGTGCAGTGAGGCAGAGTGTGAAATGTAGAATGTGAGCACTGAGTTTAGTTGATTGGGCCTGGAGTTTGCATTAAGTTGGCCTGTACGTGTTTCCTAAACAATATTCAAATAATTTAAGGAATAAATACAGGAAGTATAAAGAAGAATAGAGCTGCCCCCTGCTGTTAGAACATATATAATGACCCAAAATGTCTGTACCTGGTGCTCATGCTTGCTTGCACAACTTCAGAACATCTATCTATCTATCTATCTATCTATCTATCTATCTATCTATCTATCTATCTATCTATCTATCTATCTATCTATCTATCTATCTATCTATCTATCTATCTATCTATCTATCTATCTATCTATGAAATGTTAATAATAGTTAAACTTTTAATATTTTTCATTTGTTTTATTGTCAATTTATGTTCCATTCAAATACAGTATTGAAAAACGGATTTGTAGAATTGTGCAATATAGCAATACAATGAAATGTAAAAGTTAATAGCCTATTATTTGTAAAAATAATTATTAATTTATTTTGGGAATATTCTAAGGTACATGGTTGTTGTTAAGCTGATGTGATGTGTTCCTCGTTGGATTTTGAGACAAATCTAAATCTAATGTTTGATTTAATTATTATAATTCCTTGTTATCATATATTCATAAAGGCAAATGGAATGGAAAATGTATATATTTAAACTGACATTAAAAAGAAACAATATCTAAAAGTAAAATCCTGAAAGCAATACAAAGAATGCAACTGTTTAATTTGTATATTAAACAATTGCATGTATTTCTGTATTTTTCCTATATATCGCTGACATGTCTGATTATATATTCTTGTTTTTTACTATTTGTTTTGTTCTAAACATTTAGACATTAACATGAACAAATTAACCCCTAGTGCAAGACAAATTATTTTTGTAATATGTGAATGTATAACATCAATGAGAGTAGGTCTCTGTTTTATCAATGTACAGACAGCAATCAATTTTATGTTATATATATGTTGTTGTAATGTTTGTGAGTGTATTTTTTTAAATGTAAACTTTTGAAATTTAATGTTTGAAACCCCTTATACATATTCAAATAATATTTGTAATAGGCTATTATTTGTTTACCGCACCCTTTTTCTTCTAAAAAAAAAAAAAAGAGTAAAAACTTTCAAAGGTTCATCTCTGCAAGGACATATGAAGTACAGTTTTAACAGCTGTTGGTTTAGCAGAGCCACAGCAGTTCAGTCTCTGTCTCTGTCTACCGCTAGAGGGCAGCCTGCCTCTACGAGAAAACTGTAATGTAAAATATCCTGAACTCAAGCTCATAGGGATGTGAACCGTCCCTTCCTGTTTTACTGGCGATCAGAGAGAAACATTGACGCCGTGATAGAGTCGCGCAAGCTCCGATTATGTCTGGAACCGCTCGCTCCGTCCAAGACCAGGATTTTTGTTTGCCTACGTGAAACCGGCAACCAGCAATGTCGCCTTATAGCGCATATATGGCACTTGACGAGTTATAGTCTACAAATATATTTTTAATCGCGCTGCTGCAACCCTTGCTCTTTCTTCTGTCAATGATTGTCCTACCCATATAAGCCTACTCATGGCGGAGACCAAAATTATATACCATATCGACGAAGAAGAAACCCCTTATTTAGTGAAACTGACGGTTTCTCCGGAAAAAGTCACATTGGCGGATTTTAAAAATGTCCTCAACAACCGTCCGGTCAACAGTTATAAATTCTTTTTCAAATCTATGGATCAGGATTTCGGGTAAGTATGGAGAAATATTGTTTGCTTATATGGTAGTGTATGGTTTAGTATTAAAAAAAACACGATCACACCCATGATCGACTCAGCATTATGGCAGTCACATGCCTTATAGACGCTGTCAAACAAACCTGGAAAGCGTTTAGAACGTTTGGTTGTTCGTTGTGACGTTGCTACATTGTTACATTGTTGCTGCTGGCACCTGCTTTGAACCCGTGTTCTAAAGTGCGCGTTCTTGCGCGGGTGCATGTGCTCCAGTGCTCGACTCAGAACCCTCCACCATTGTGGCAAGCCGCTTTAACATTTGTTTTCCTTTAAAGCGAAAGACGGAAGTATGGTATTGTATAGTATAGTAGTTATCCTAATTACTAGTTCAGAGCACATGATTAACCCATTTAATCCCAAATTTTTCCCAGACATGAAAATATCCAAATGATGTGTCATTAGTAACCCTTTGAAATAATCAATAATTATTTTGGGAATTTTTTTTTGGAAAAGTGTGTGAAAAATTGTGTTTTATGTTCGGTCACAATAGTGACCGGTGGGATTTGGAGAGTACTGAAATCACATATTTCTGCAGTCAAAATTTTTTATATGCATCTTAGCTCAGCTATTTTAAACTGTTTGATCACATTCTAGGGTTACTATTATACATAAAAAACCTTATGCAACATTGATAGGAATGCTGAGATAAAAACCAAAAAAATTCAACCATCACCGCATTTCAAAATTGTTACTTTTTTCTAAACTATAACATCAAATTTTTATTTCAGTGCTATGAGTATTACAACATCATTATTGTAAAATTTTTCTAACATTTGAATTTTTAATTTAGTGCAATATTTTGTCATTGCAACATTTTGTCATTGAAAAAAAAACACTCTTGCTTTTAAGCCAAATAGAATAACATACTGACATCTGGACACAAGCCACTATTCTCTGCATTATTAGCGCTGTATTGAACAATGTTTGAATTTGCTTATTGGATTCTTGGACTTTCCAAGAGTTTACTGGTTTAAAATGATTTGATCGCAAAAACCTGCTTCTTTTAATTTTTAAGGCATTGTTTTCGTTATAATGTACTGATTCAAATTAGTAACAAATTATTAATTATAATTCTACCTGACATGCTCTCACGCCCCACATCGACAACCCCTGAGGTAGACTGACTCCGCTTGCATTCATTCATGTGATTTGTCGAGATGCGAGATGACCCCTCCTGGTATTGTGATTTATATAGTGTCACTTCTAATCACCCAGACACTGACTCTTTGACTCTTCAGTACCAGCAACATGTCAGACTTGAAGCTTATGTAGTAATAACGAATGCCTGAAGTGTTTCCCGGGTGCACTTGAAGGCCTTACTAACTAGTCTTTACATTGTTACATATTGTAAGTACAAACAAAATGCAACTTCATTCTTTTTTCCCCCTCCATAACAGTTACTGGTTTCTATTACTGTCTGAACTGCAGATACCCCCCCCCCCCAAAAAAGTAACAAAAATTGCATTTATTTATTTTTTTACCAGCAACAATAGAAGTTACTTCAGTATTAAGATATTCACCATTAAGTGACTAGTACAATTTTGAAACTCTACTGGTGACTAATTGGAATTGGTTGAATTACACAATTACACAAATTAAGTAAATACTAGTAGTTATTAGTAAAATTGAGAAAGATACCAGTCATTGTTTGATTACTTTAAAAAATAATTACTAGTAACATAATAAGTACTAGTTAGTTTTAATCAAAAAATGTTAAATGGCTTGCCACAGCACCACACATGCACTGCAACAGAGCTAATTTTGTCAACTCCAGTGGCATGCTTCAGTTGTGCACATGATGCAAATATATCATGGTTGTTTCCTAATACAGTGTCTTGTGTTGTAACTCCATTTGACAGCGACTTGTGCTCTGGCTTCCCTCGATTTGAAGCTTTTGAAGTTAAGGCCATGCCTTCAGAGGCATTGTAATAGAAAATCGGAACATGACATGACAAAGTCAGCCTGCTCTTTGAAAGTGACAGCAACTTTTATAACTCTAAAACTACAGCACTCTTAATTGTTAATTAAAATTGATCAGAATTTACTTCCATGTTAGACTGATGGGTCAGATGCACTGACCAGTGTTGACAGGATCAAAAGAAAACATCAAACATAATCTTTAACTCCAGTGAACATCTCATAGGTCCTAATTTGTTCAGACGGCAAACTCATTAGTATAGCAGATTTTCAGTCATTTTCTGTCACTTCAAAATTACCAGCAATAGATTGAGGTATGTTGAGGGGAATTGAATGACTGTGAACCAGCAGCTGTCAGACAGAACTGTCACTTTCTAATTTGTCAGTGTCACCCAACATGAATGGATCAGTTGCCTAATATTTCCAAATGGCAAACAGGCTGTCAGATAAAACAACCAGCTGTTCTTTCAGCTTTCTGTTTTTTCTGTGATTGTTAGATATTGTTTATTTTGAAGTTGAGTAAAATTTGAGAAGTGTTCATGGTCATTCATAATAGGTCACCTAGTGTTTTGAATGGGCAATATTCTAACAATACTGAGGCTGTAGCACAATAATAATTTTATTATGCAGGAAATTGTGTTCCTTAACAGAAACGGTGTCTGTTGTACATATTACATTATAATAGCAATAAGAATAGCAGTGCATTATTACAAGCCATTCATTCTTTTGGTATTTACTTAAGCAATTACCACATAATAAATTCTGGGTGGTTTTTAAATGTTTATTTCTTTAATTATGGGTGCTGCTAGTATCTATAATAGTACAGTTAATAAGCAGTCTTCTAACTGGGATTGTCAACATTGGATGAGTTTATTTTAAATTATTTTACTAATTATTAGACTAAAAGACTCCTGTTCAAGACCAAGAAGCTATAACGATAACTATATTAGTTTTCACACCTTCCACAACTTCATAATAACATTCTGTTGACAATGTTTTCATCATTCATCAGCTAGAAGAATCAAAATCTGAAAAAATGTAATGTCATGGATGGATAAATAGATACATTTTATCTAGGCTTCCCATGTTAACATCTAAGGAGTCTCTGGAATAATTAATCTGAAAAGCAGGCACACACACACAGCAGGCACAGATGTTTAGTGATATGTCTAGGATAGGAATGCTCCTCTGCAGTAGGAAATGTGGTTATTTCTCAACATTTTAATTTGAAGGCTTTAATCCCACAAGGCTATTAACCTGCCATTCATAAGACCCTTTTAAACTCGCATATGCACCACAATATGTGTTGGTGTTCTAGCACGAACTTCCAAAAAACTGGCTTTTCCTGTTAACATAGGATAGTTTACTAACAGCATTGCTTTCCTGTCACACCTAGCACTGGGTGCACAGTTGGCCCTGGTGACCATGAAGTAGATTGCATGAACAAACAAAGCTTGACCTTCCATGCCAGACTGCTATGGTAGGTTCTCCTTGGCTACTTTGTTGTGCTAAGTAGCAACTTGGGCCTAGCCTTATGGGCCTAAATATACTTTGAGGTTGGGCTGTGCAATTAATTCAATTTTAGTTTCAATTTCGATTTTTGTTTCCAATGATTATGAAATAATCAAGATAAAATCAAGATCAATTATTTCTTTTAAAATGGTGCTTTCTATTCTTCCTTAAAAGCCCAAATTTATAGATTTTTTATTTATTTGTCATATTGTTTATAATTTTCTCCTTTGTTTTTATTTTATTGCTGACTATTTACTTCTCTTCAAAAATTGATTTTTGAGGACTATTTTAAAACTTACATTAATTAGCCTAGTTTTTTTTCTGCTGTGGTAAAAAAAGATTAATCATAAGATTTTGGTCTCCTCATCATGTAAACAAAAAAAAAATCATGATTGCAATATTGAGCAAAATAATCATGATTATGATTTTTGCCATAACCAAGCAGTCCTACTTTGAGGTTCAGTATGCTGACTACAAAACTATGAGTCACAACTTGGATCTGGACACATTTCAGAACCATAAATGCATCCCAGGGGGAGCTGATTTATTTTGTGTGCAGCTAAATGTGGCGAACATTATTTTTAGACAGCCTTGCATTGTTCATTCTACAACCATTCATGAAGCAGGAAGAAATCCAACCAGAACACGTCTTTTGAGATCTCAAATGCACAAAAATGAGCCTCTGTAATGTGAGTTAGCCTACATGTACATTTACAGATCAGCAATGAGATGAACCTATGAACTCTGGGATAGCGTATAGACACACCCCTTATTATCACATCATAACTAGCCCTGCAGTGTCCAACATAAACGTCGCTAATCCCACTATTACTGCCATAGATCCATACTGTGTGTGTCCTCCGTAATAATAAACAACATTCTGATAATATCTTCTGATATTATCCACTGCAGTCTGTTAATATCCCTGTAAACTGGCTTTGAGGATAGACAGCAGCGGCAGACACCCAAACACCATCTCTCTGAGGGCCGATGCGTGCCAGTTACCTCCATTTCACTGCTTCTGCTGCGTGTGATTGTTGGATAACGTAATCTTAAATCTGATGTGTTTAATATCAGTGGAGCGTATGAATGAAGACTGGGAATAATGATCCAGATGGATTTCATTGGCTTTTAAGCAGCCTTTGTTCAGTACGTGTTGCATACAGAGCGTTTGTGTTTTAACTAATGGTTACGCTGTAATGGATTCCTCCGTGTCAGGCCAAGTTGATGTATTTTTTATTAGACCCCCATTGACTACACAGAAAGATTTCAGTTGTGTTTAATTTTTAAAGTGCTGCTGTCACGTGTTGCGCAGAGGGCTGTTGGTCGGCATTTGGCTGGAAGTGATATGGAAGTGCCTCTCTCTTCTTAATAGCTTGTAGGTGAAATAAATGCTTTTAGTGAAATAATCTCATGGTCTCATTCACTGACTGATTATCAGGCATTAATCGGACTGGATTGGCCCTCATTATTTGTTATAGGATCATGCTGAGCTGTGCCGCAGCTCACAGATGGAACGGTCCCACATCACAGGAAATCCCTTAAGTAGATAAATGATATCATGACCATGTGGTTGCTAGTCAGAAAAACCCTATAGATTTCTGAAGAAGGGCATGTGCATGGTTATATATTGATTTTCATCTGTTAGATCTCAACGTGAATGTCATCAGTGGTGCTTGCATCACTATTTACTCTTTTAACTAACGTTCAGGCTGTTCAGGCTACAAATGTCAATTGTCCTTTAAATTCTGGTGCTTGTTGATAAGAAGTATGCTTTTTATTTTCTAAGTGATCTGACTTCAGATTTTTTCTTGGCGGATTATAAAACCAGTGTTATTTTATATTGCGGTATTTAATAATATTTTTATGTTTTCATTTTTTATTTTAATTTTAGCTTCTTTTTTATTTTAATGTAAGCTTTTTTAAATATTTCATTTTAGCTTTTCATAGTTATTTCAGTTTTAGTACTTCAGTTTGTTCTTTACATGTATTTCAGTTAGTTGCCAAGGCGGCATTTCTATTTTTTGTATTTTTAAATTAGTTTTTCTTTTAAGAATCATTTTATTTCTGCTTTATTTAAGTTAATGAAAATATTTCTAACAGTTTTAAATGTAGCTAACAATAACAGCACTGGAACAACTTAGTAACACATAGCAACAAATTAACAACCATCCTTAGCAAGCTAGCATCGTGCTGGGGAGTTTAGCACAGGCTAGAACTGCTCAAATTGTAAATATAGTTCACCCAAAAATGTTGTTTACTCTCATGTTGTGCCAAACCTGTATGACTTTCTTTCTTCTGCAGAACACAAAAGAAGATATTTTGGACAATGTTTCAACAACACATTGACTTTTGACATTGATTTTTCAAAATATCATCTTTTGTATTACACAGAAGTTGGAATGACGAGTAAATGGCGATAAAACTTTCATTATGTGAACTATCCCTTTAAGAAAGCTTGTTAGATAGTTTCAAGACATTTTAAGCTTAAAGCTGATATTATTACCCAGAAGAACAGATTTATAGTCCAGTGTGTAACCAAAGGCGTTACCTCGCGAGTTTGGACAAACCACACTTCCTTATGGTCACCCCCCACACTCTTCGCTCTATGTTGCTGTATATTGTAAAGACCTCTTGAGAGGACACAAACACTTCCTACCCATGACTAGAGTTACACCCCAGTTTCCTGTGCTGGGCTCAGGGCACTCGAACAGACTGCAGCAGCTCTCCTTATTTTGTTACTCTTCCAACAAGACCATGTTATCATCATCCTTTAGTCCCGCTCAACTCACCTCCTCGGTCTCACAGCTGTGTGGGTGATGCGACCTGGAAATTCTGGAGGAGTGGAGAGGAAGACGTTATAATTACGACAGGATGCTGGATTTTCTCAAGTCATAATGTTCTGTCAACACATTTTAGCACTGCACAATATTGATTTTTGTTATGGTCAAAATATGATTAGTGATATTACATCTATTTTTTATTTATTCATTTAGCAGATGCTTTAATCCAGTGGGGATTTGGAGGAATTCTGCATCACAGGCAGTTCATCTTAAAGAGACAGTAACACAAGAAGTTAACAAAGGTTTAAAAATGTATTTTTAAAAATTTAGTGCATGGATGAAGAAGTGACAAAAAGCAGAGAGGAGGATGCCGCAAAGAGCTGTTCAGTCATGACGTCAGTTTGTAGGCAAACCCGGAGGGCTAATTAGCCATGTGTTCCCTCAGGAACTTCTAATGGGTTTTTAGAGTGGTTGTGTTTGATTTATGATTAAATAAGATCTGTGGTTACACTACTTGAAGACATTATTCCTTTAATAATCTATAACATCAGTTGCACATCAGCTGTCATATCTTAGATGTGAACTTTGTAACTTTATCGGATGTTTCTTGGATACAATTGCTCACATATTTGGTGTTTGGTATTTGAAGAATTTGAGAAATGTTTGAATTCATGTTGATCCGTCACTTTTGATTGTAGGTGCTAAACTTTGGGATCTTTCTGAAAACTAGGTTGGGAATAGAGGAAAATAAATACCAGAATCAAATGGTTTTTAGGATTTCTTGCAGTATGATTCCCAAACAAATGATTATTATGAATAGGTTCATATACAGCTTGACCAGAGTTGTGTGATTCCCAAACAAATGACTGATAAACAAAATAGCTAATTTTTTTAGTTTTTTTGTGAATCAAACAAAAACAGCACAGTGTAGTACAATTCTTGCACTATGTCTCTTTAAGAACTAGCTCTTTTAAGTGAATCAGAAACATACAGCACAACTAATATAGTAAGATTCCCAAAAAGTTACTTTAATGAACCAGTTCTTTTGAGTGAATCAAACAAATGAGCAACCAGTATAGCCTGACTCATAAACGAATGAATCTAATGAACCAGTTCTTTTTAGCAAATCAAACAAGTGCAGCATGACCATTGTAGTCTGATTCTTCAACAAATTATTCTATGATCTGTCTCTTTTTTGTTAATTAACAACATACAGCGTGGCCAGTGTAGATAGATTCCCAAATAAATTATTCTTATGAAGTGGTTCTTTTTAGTGAATGAAATAAATGCAATGCAATGTAGTCTGAATCCTGAAAGTCTTCTGAATTAGTGAATCAGAAATACAGCGTAAAGCCAGTGTAATCTGATTCGCAATGACTCTTAAGAGTAATTCTTTTTTTAAGGACTCAATGACAGTTATATCAGTCTGAGTAGTTGGTGAACACACAATTTAAGACTCACTTACTTAACAGCAAGTGGTTATATGTTGTACTTGCTGGCTTGGGAGAAATCATTTTAGTGTTTTTTTCACAAGCAAATATGTTCTATTTAGTAATTTTATTAGGTTTGTTATTAGATTGCATTTATGCAGCATTGAAAATATGTAAAATAAGGTAATACGTAAAAAAAGCCATTTAAAATGGCACTTACATTTTTTTCAGATTTGTTTATACCATCAGTTAAAATCTGAATGATCTTATGGCTGTTAACAGTACGGTCACAGATATATTGTGCATCCCCAGTAATCCTGTTTGGTCAGGCTACGAATGGAGCCTTAAGGGATTTTGCCATTCTCATGTGGTTTGTATGTGTGTGTATGGACTAGGCCTGTGCACAGTGACAGGAGACCAGCAGGTGTGTGACTGCTGAACCTCGACTGGGAGGGTTAAAGGGTAACTGTGTGGTATTTATGTAGGGAATTTACAGCCTGGGATAGACACTCTGCTAAAACACTCACTCACTCTATTAATAACCTCCTGTGCCCTGACACCCTTGCTGCACCTTTCACATATATAAATGTACCCACACTTGAATGTATAAATGTACAGATACTCTACCCTCAATACTCATAAACACTCACACACTTAGAGAAACATTAGATCTTCATTTATACTTCATTTAGACATGCTTTCAGTATG
The DNA here is from genome assembly GCF_936440315.1 of Barbus barbus. Classification (NCBI taxonomy): domain Eukaryota; kingdom Metazoa; phylum Chordata; class Actinopteri; order Cypriniformes; family Cyprinidae; genus Barbus; species Barbus barbus. Next base: position 17,560,856 of record NC_136718.1, read on the forward strand.
CCTCAGCTTTTGCAAATAGACGGGAACACTGGTGTTCAATCCTGGGTGCTGGTCTCACAGAGTCCCTAAAAGTTTGTGTTCTTTCCCGCAGAGTCGTCAAAGAAGAAATCTCTGATGATAACGCCAAGCTGCCCTGCTTCAACGGCAGAGTGGTGTCCTGGGTAAGTGAGACGGATGTGCCCTCCTCTCTGTTTTGGACAGATTGTGACATTATGAAATATCAGACTATCAACTCTGCTGAAAAAACCCCCAGATTAAAACAGCCTAAGCTTATTTGATGGTCTCTCAGGCCAGTCTGTTTGCTAGTTTTAGAGGAACATATAAAGAGAATAAATTGCTGTAGGAATGATTCTTATGAACCGGTTCCTTTTAGTGAATCAAGCAAATAGAATGCGAACAGTGTAGTCTAATTCCTGAACAAATGACAATTATGAACCGGTTCTTTTTAGTGAAACAAACAAATGCAGCACTACCAGTGTAGTGGGATTACTGAACAAGTGACTCTTGTGAACTAGTTCTTTTTAGTGAATAAACCAATAAAGCACTAGTGTAAACCGATTATTGAACGAATGTCTCAACTGGTTCGTTTTAGTGAATCAAACAAATACAACCCAAATTCCGGAAATGTAGGGACGTTTTTTAAATTTGAATAAAATGAAAACTAAAAGACTTTCAAATCACATGAGCCAATATTTTATTCACAATAGGACATAGAGAACATAACAAATGTTTAATCTTTGTTGAACCAAGATGGCGCCGAGCATGGCAGCCGTGTTGCGAGCTCCAAGAAAACTCTGCAGTTTTTCTTATGTTTTTTATGTTTTATTTGTTATTTTGTTGTTTCACGTGTTAGATGTTGTCAGTATAACTGTCTACGATAGACACACGCTTTTAAACATTGGTTCCTTCGTCGCGCAACGCAAACCGGACTTTGAGTTCCTGAACGCCGGCGCCTTGTTTACAGACACCGCATCAGAGCCCTTTGTCTGGGCTGCACGATCGCGACCGAAGAAACGCCGCCGGAAAAGGGGGAAGAGAGCCGGCGTCCTTGTCAGACTCAGACGCCGTCCCCTCCGACCTCCTCTCCCAACTATTTTGCTGGCTAACGTTCAGTCACTGGACAACAAACTCTGTGAACTGCGGGCACGCATCTCATACCAACGGGAAACAAGGGACTGCTGCATTATTTGCCTCACAGAAACCTGGATGTCGGCAGTGGTTCCAGACTCAGCCATCGAGCTCACGGGGTTCTCTGTGCACCGCTCGGACAGAACGAAAGAGCTCACAGGGAAAAGCAGAGGCGGGGGCGTCTGTTTCTTTATCAACAACTCGTGGTGTGATGAAAGGAACCTACACTCTATTAAATCCTCCTGCTCCCCTGATCTGGAATTTCATATGCTTCTGTGTCGACCATTCTGGCTACCGAGGGAATTTACAGCGATCATAATCACAGCTGTTTACATTCCCCCTCAAGCCAACACAGACCAGGCACTTAAGGAACTGTATGGGAATATAAGCGAGCAGGAAACCGCGTACCCAGATGCAGCGTTTATTGTTACGGGGGACTTCAACAAAGCCAACTTCAGAACAATAGCTCCAAAATACTTTCAACACATCACCATCAACACGCGTGGTGATCGTGTACTGGACCACTGCTACTCTCCATTCCGGGACGCCTACAAATCGCTCCCCCGCCCACCTTTCGGCAAATCGGACCACACTTCCGTTCTGCTCCTGCCTGCTTATAGGCAGAAACTGAAACGAGAAGCACCCGCCCTCAGGACAATTCAATGCTGGTCGGACCAATCAGACGCTATACTACAGGACTGTTTTGATCACGTGGACTGGGACATGTTCCGGGCAGCGTCTGATGACGACATAGAGGCGTACTCAGATACTGTAACGTGTTTCATCAGGAAGTGTGTAGAGGATGTAGTACCGACAAAAACAATCCGCATCTACCCCAACCAAAAACCGTGGATTAACAGCGATGTTCGAGCAGCCTTGTCAGCGCGGACATCTGCCTTTAAATCCGGAAACTCTGACGATCGCAAACAAGCCAGTTACGATCTCAGGAAATCAATCAAAGCTGCCAAACGACAATATAAAAACAAAGTTGAAGAACAATTCAAAACCAACAACGCAAGAAGCATGTGGCAGGGTATCAACAACATCACAGATTTCAGAGGGAATAAACCAGCTACTGTGAACATTGCCGCCTCTGTACCGGACGAACTTAATAACTTTTATGCTCGTTTCGAGGCTCACAACACCGCCCACACAGAGCGCGCTCCCGCGGCTGTAGCAGAAGAGGCGAGCGCACTTTCCTTTTCTGTCGCAGATGTAACCCGATCCTTCTGACGGGTGAACATCCGCAAGGCTGTGGGTCCCGATGGCATCCCAGGCCGTGTGCTCCGAGCATGCGCATTCCAACTGGCCGGGGTTTTCACAGACATTTTTAACCTTTCCCTCTCTCTGTCTGTGGTTCCCGCATGCTTCAAAAAATCCACCATTGTGCCCATACCAAAGAAAAATAAAATCACATGCTTGAATGACTGGAGGCCCATTGCTCTGACACCCATCTTCAGCAAGTGCTTTGAGAAACTCATCAGAGACTACATCTGCTCTGTGCTGCCTGACTCACTGGATCCCCTACAATTTGCATATCGCAGAAACCGTTCCACAGACGATGCTATTGCCTTCACCCTGCACACTGCTCTCTCCCACCTGGAAAATAAGAACACCTATGTGAGAATGCTGTTTGTGGACTACAGCTCAGCATTCAATACCATAGTGCCTGCCACACTGGTTGAGAAGCTCCAGACTCTGGGACTAAACGGATCTCTGTGCAGCTGGATCCTGGACTTCCTGACAGGCAGATGTCAGGTGGTCAGAATGGGCAACAACACTTCATCCCCGCTGACCCTCAACACTGGTGCTCCTCAGGGCTGCGTCCTCAGCCCACTCCTGTACTCCCTGTACACACACGACTGTACAGCAACACACAGCTCCAACGTCATCGTCAAATTTGCTGACGACACAACGGTGATAGGCCTGATCACTGACAACGATGAGATGGCCTACAGAGAGGAGGTGAGAACCCTGACTAAATGGTGTCAAGAGAACCACCTCTCACTCAACATCGACAAGACCAAGGAGCTGGTGGTGGACTTCAGGAGACAGAGCAGAGAACACACACCCATCACCATCGACATGACACCTGTGGAGCGAGTAAACAGCTTCAAATTCCTCGGTGTTCACATCACTGAGGATCTCACATGGTCCGCTCACACAGATGCAGTGCTGAAGAAGACACACCAACGCCTCTTCTTCCTGAGACGGCTGAGGAAGTTTGGAATGAACCCCAGCATCCTCAGATCATTCTACACCTGCACTGTGGAGAGCATCCTGACAGGCTGCATCACCGCCTGGTTTGGAAACAGCAATGCTGGCAACCGCAAAGCTCTGCAAAGGGTCGTGCGAACTGCCCGTCACATTGTTGGAGGTGAGCTTCCCTCCCTCCAGGACATCTACACCAGGCGGTGTATAAAGAAAGCCCGGAGGATCATCAGTGACTCCAGCCACCCGTCCCACAGACTGCTCTCTCTGCTGCCCTCAGGAAGACGTCTCCGCAGCATCCGATCCCGCACTAGCCGACTGAGGGATAGCTTTTTTCCTCAGGCTATCAGGCTAATGAACAGTCAAAACTAATATACCTACAGCATAATCCCACCTTACAGTATACGCACTGCACTTTAATCCCATACAGTTCAAACTGGACTACCAGTACACTACTGCACAAATACAACAATCTTTTTGCCAGCACCGGATACCATCCAATGCACATCCATGACATTTGCACATCCGGTTTATATATAATCTGCTGCATCTTCGCATATTACTGTGTGTATATAACGTAGAATGTGTACTACATACTGTGTATAATGTGTATCGGTAACTGTATGTCTGTCTAATAGTACACTGTGTGTACTGAGTATATGTATGTGTATATTACACATTGTCATCTGTATAAGTCTGTACGTATGTATGGTAATGTCTATATGTAAATTGTTTTTGCAGTGTCTGGAGCACGCTCTCAAGAATTTCACTCACGAAGGCACACGTGCTGTGGTGATGTGACAATAAAAGTGATTTGATTTGATTTTGATTTGATTTGAAATGTTACACTTTTATCCACTAAATGAGCTCATTGCAAATTTGATGCCTGCTGCAGGTCTCAAAAAAGTTGGCACGGGGTCAACAAAGGGCTGAAAAAGCAAGACATTTTGAAAAGATTCAGCTGGGAGAACATCTAGCAACTAATTAAGTTAATTGACATCAGGTCTGTAACATGATTAGCTATAAAAGGGATGTCTTAGAGAGGCAGAGTCTCTCAGAAGTAAAGATGGGCAGGGGCTCTCCAATCTGTGAAAGAGTGCATAAACAGATTGTGGAATACTTTTAAAAACAACATTCCTCAACATCAAATTGCAAAGGTTTTGCAAATCTCATTATCTATAGTGCATAACATCATCAAAAAAATTCAGAGAAACTGGAGAAATCTCTGTGCGTAAGGGACAAGGCCGAATACCTTTGTTGGATGCCCGTGGTCTTCGGGTCCTCAGACGACACTCATCGGGATCATTCTGTCATTGACATTACTAAATGGGCCCAGGAATACTTCCAGAAACCACTGTTAGTAAACACAATCTGCAGTGCCATCTGCAGATGCCAAGTAAAGCTCTATCATGCAAAAAGGAAGCCATATGTGAACATGGTCCAGAAGCGCCGTCGTGTCTTGTGGGCCAAGGATCATTTAAAATGGACTGTTTCAAAGTGGAAAAGTGTTCTATGGTCAGATGAGTCCAAATTTGACATTCTTGTTAGAAATCACGGATGCCATGTCCTCTGGGCTAAAGAGACCTTCCAGCGTGTTATCAGCGTTCAGTTCAAAAGCCAGCGTCTCTGATGGTATGGGGGTGTATAATTGTATACAGTGTGGGCAGCTTTCATGTTTTGGAAGGCACTGTGAATGCTGAAAGGTATATAAAGGTTTTATAGCAACATATGCTCCCCTCCAGACAATGTCTATTTCAGGGAAGGCCTTGTGTATTTCAGCAGGACAATGCAAAACCACATACTGCAGCTATTACAAGAGCATGGCCTCATAGTAGAAGAGTCCGGGTGTTGAATTGGCCTGCCTGCAGTCCAGATCTTTCACCTATAGAGAACATTTGGCACATCCTTAAATGGAAAATATGTCAAAGACAACCACAAACTCTTCAGCAGCTGGAAACCTATATCAGGCAAAAATGGGACCAAATTCCAACACCAAAACTTCAGAAACTCATAACCTCGATGCCCAGACGTCTTCAAACTGTTTTGAACAGAAGAGGAGATGCTACACCATGGTAAACATGCACCTGTCCCAACTAATCTGAGACCTGTTGCAGGCATCAAATTTGAAATGAGCTCATCTTGCATATAAAATTTTAAAATTTCTCAGTTTAAACATTTGTTATGTGATCTATGTTCTATTGTGAATAAAATATTGGCTCATGTGATTTGAAATTCTTTTAGTTTTCATTTTATTCAAATTTCATTTCCGGAATTCGGGTTGTACTGCAAGATCAGTGTGGCCCGATTCCTGAAATAGCGACTCTTGTGAAGTAGGAATTTTTATTGAATAAACCAAAACGCAACTAGTGTTGTCTGATTATTGAACAAATGTCTCTTATGAACTGGCTTATTTTAGTGAATCAAACAAATACAGCGCAACCAGTGTAGTCTGATTCTTGAACAGGTGACTCTATTGGTTTATTCACTAAAGCAACAGTCCAATAAAGTACAACCAGTGTCTTCTGATTCCTGAATAAGTGACTATTTTGAAGTAGTTATTTTTAGTGAATAAACCAATAAAGCGCAACTAATGTTATCTGATTATTGAACGAATGTCTCTTTTGAACTGGTTTATTTTAGTTTCTTTTTAGTGATTAAACCAATACAATGTGACCAGTGTAGTCTGATTCCTCAGTGACTCTTATGAATCAGCTCTTTTTTGTGAATCATTCAGGCGTTATTCAGCTGGCCAACCAAGTAAATAGATAAATACCAGCTTGGGTATTTAGGCTGGGAGACGATCTTAAACCAGTTAAAACCAGAATTAATTCACACTCCTGGTTTTATTGTAAACAGTGCATGTTGTTTATACAAATGATGTTTATGCTTATAATCTTTGATTAAAATGTTAAACTTGCTCTGCCTCTGAAACTTTCTGTTTTGTGTGATGACACCAAAGCCTTAATCATTTAACAATTACAGTATAAACCACTTTTCAAGATCTAATCACTACCCAAAGTCCGCTCTGACATTTTTGTCGTTGAATATGTCCTGTTTCATGTCACATTACAAAAGTAAAATGGACAGCAATCTGAATTAAACTCTGTGACCTAATTTGTATGAGTAAACTTCATACAAATAGAGGACTGTTTAAATATTTACACATGATAGTGCAGCAAACGCAAAGCATAATAATTAATTTGATAATGGCCTCTAAAATACACATCTACACAACTACAAGCAGGTTTTATACCCATAGAGTTGTGTAAAGTGGATGTGAGGTGCAAAATACAGGTTAGTGGACTCCAGCGAGCCTCCAGCTGCAGAGAGCTGCACAGACATGCTGAGAGACATGACATTGAGCTGGGCTGCACTAAAATATGTGCTTCACTGCCTGCTGTCCAAACACGGAGACCTTCAGTATACCATAACATGATCACTGCATAGTGCATTGGATTTCTGCCTTACTTCAAGGTTTTATCATTGGTTTGTGCAGATAATGAACAACAGTGTTTATAAGGTTATATCCTCATCTACTGCCAATTATTTGGATCATGAAAGCACTTTACCACATCATAAGGCTCCTTTTTTGTCTCTGATAGAATGAGGTGGAGTCGTCGGACTGCTCATAGAAATATTTGCAATTCTATTGCATGAAATTTAACTGGACCAACCTGATTTTTTGTGTGTGATTTCAGCAAAGCATGGATCAATAATGACACCATTGTGGTCATATTTTATTGCTGATTTGAAATATGTTGAAATGGCCGCCCAGGGCCTTTATTAAGAAGACTTGCCTTAAAGGGTCCATGTTTCACACTCCTGTCTTCTCAAACAAATGCACTCTCTTCTCTTCCTACTGCTGGTCTACTTATTTATGCAGGGCTAGTAGTTAGTCTGGAGAGTTTCTTCCTGAAGCCTTTGTGGGTAATTGTATGTGTGTGTGTGTGTGTGTGTGTGTGTGTTTGGCTGTAGTTGGTGTTGGCTGAAGGCACACACTCAGATGGGGGATCTCAGTGCACAGAAAGCCACAAAGAGCTGCCACCACCCTTGGAGCGAACTGGAGGGATTGGAGATTCCAGACCCCCCTCTTTCCAGTGAGTAATGCCATGCAAATAATTTGTCTGACATTTATTACTCACTTCTTAGGCCCGTAGTAAACCAGTAAAGGCAGTGAAGGACACTTATCCCATTATAACTGGATGCATGACAAATAAAGATAATGTAATGTATAAATTGAAGTCGGAGGGTCAAGTTCTTCATGTTGTTTTCATGTATTTTATACACATCTTAAAAGTTTTCAAACATACACTATCGTTCAAAAGTGTGGGGTCAGTATGATTAATACAACGTCTCCAAGCAACGTCTCCAAGATGCTTCAAGAAACCTACCTTCAAAGCTATAAAACTATGCGCAAGTGCACCTAGAACAAAAGCTGCTTTAAATGCAAAGGATAGTCATAACAAATGTTTTTTTATTTTATTTAGTTAATAGAAGTTAATTGATAAAGAAAATCATTGACAGGTTTTTTTTGTGTCTAAAGTGCCTAAAACTTTTAACAGTACTGTAGCTTTGCAGGTAGGTTTCTTGAAGCATCTTGGAGACGTTGTCACAGTTCTTCTGCATTTAGTCGGTCTCAGTTTGTTCTGTATCTTCATGTCATTCCAGACAGACTGGATGATGATGTTGTCAGACTCCTTGTGCAAACAAAAATCTCACTGGATTATTACAATTAATGGCAAAATGAATGTTTGGAAATGTAAACTGCTATATCCTACTGACACACTACAGCAAAATATAGAAATAACTGACTTAAAACCAATTTTTAGCTGGTGAAAATACTAGTGTTAATAATTTTGGCCACCACTGTATATATATAATCTTTATTTGCCCATAAGAAAGCAACATAAGAGACTTGTCCTCTCCACATGAGAGAATTAAAAAAAAATCTTAGCAACTCTTAGTAGTATTTTCTTTCAAGGTAAACTAATTTTTGAAGTCAAATATAAAGAATTATGAATATCACTGTTTTCAATATCCCAATATCATTGGGTCTTTTTATTGCACCTTTTAAGGCCTACAAAAAAGAAAAAAAGAAACGTTCAACATAGAAGAAGTGTACTCAAGTCATTGTATAAGTTGCATGTTTGCATTATATATGCATATGCATTGGGTTTTTGAATAACCAGACAAATACATCTGCAGATGTCTGCATGAATTCATAGAACACACACACACACACTCTTGACAAGCATTACAAAACCACTGATTTGATTTGTTCTGAGTTCCTGACCACAGTCACAGCAGTAGCAGATGTCTGTTATCCAGCTGGAGGGAAAATATCATTCTTGTCCTTTCGGGAGCCACATGTGTGAATCACAGTCCAATTGAAGCGCCTGTCTCTTGAGCTGCATTCTAATAGAACACATGTTTGCCTCACAAAGTTCAATGTGTTTGTTTGATTTGCCAGTATTCATGTGGTTAGGTCTTTAACCAGTCATGTAGCAATACCTTCCTCCACTCATACACAGCTGGCCACATAATAATTCATATTCTGGGTCAAATACCAGTTATAGCTTTTGTAAGATCAATATTTGTTTTAGTGATAGTCATGTTGGATTCATGAAAGAATCTTTCTTGGACCAATTTGTTCTAATTATTTTATTTAATCGACTCGCTGTTTCTTTATATCTCCTTTTGTGTATATATAAATAAACACAAAAAGAGATCTCTTGAACTATTTGCTACAATAAACACAATATTTGATGGAATTTATTCCATTTATTAGTGAAAATAAACCCATGAACTGCAGCTTTACTGCAAGAACAAAAGGCTCAAAAAACACTTTCACATTGTAAAGAAGGCTTTGAGAGTTGTGCGCTGCTGCATATCTGGTAATGTTGTGCCTACCACAAACACAGATTAAATATTCTCTTTGTTCATATTGAAGATGTTGAAGGCTAAATTTAGATCAATGAGCTTCAGGAATATTTTACAACAGCCTCTCTTTGTGCATCTGTTGCACCTGTTCACTTTTGTGAAAATCCTGCGATTTCTTATCTAATATTTGACTTTTTTTGTTGTAACCTTCTCACCTTACCGAAGAATTGTCACGACTTGTTTTCTGTAGTATCTAGTGCCATCTAGTGCCAGATGTGAAGGTGAACCACAGACTGCTTCCTTTCTCCCGTCAATCCTTTTCCCCAGTGTCTCTCCAACAGACTAACAGCCAATTTTGCATGAAATTAATATGAACGTTTCTCCCTCAAGAAATCTCCCTCATTTCCATTATAAAAGCTTCGCTGTAAGCATTAGTAAGTAACCAAATGTTATCCTCTGCCTGCTATCTTTATGCTGTGCATTATTTATTGGTCCTCCTGAATAAATTTGGTAGGGTGAGGAGAGTATGTTTTCGGCTGTCCCTTGAGCAGCTAATCCGGATTAGTGGACATTAAAAGCACCCGTCTCCGTTGCCCCGCGGGCTCTGCAGGGTGACACAGCTGCCTCGGTCTCCCCCAGGACTGAACCGTCTGGTCCGTCTGCCCCCTGTACTCACAGAGTACAAGATATGTGCATTAAATGCATCAGTTGGTATTTAATAGCATTGTATGTAAATGTATTTTACAGTGATTTCAGAATTTTGTTCATTTTGGGGTATTATTTGTAAGCCATTAGAAATCAGGCAATTATATTTGAATTGTTTTTTAAATTTTTTAAATGTTTTTTTTTTTTACTTTGCATTTGAGCAACAAAACAAATAGTGATTTCTCTCATTTTAAAATTCCACAAGAATTTATATTTTGCTGTCCTAATTATGCATAATTATATAAAGGCATCTTTAAACAGCTGAGTTAAGACTGCTCAGTGCCTGCTCAAGATTCAGTGTGAAAACACAAAGCCAGACTAAATTATGCTTGTTATGTGTTCAGTTTTAGTAGCATTAAACAGTCTAGACCTAAATGGCACTACAGAAGTACCTCTGTGCCACCTTTTGCATTAGAAGCTTTTTTATTATTTTCATTTAGCTTTGTTTCTCCCTCCAGTTTGGTTTCAACACAGACCTGTGTCCCAGAATTCTGTCTTAACCGTTGAGATCCACTGATTTAATGCATGGATACTGGTGTATTAATTGATGTACTTTTGGTAAATTATCACAATACTGCTGAAGTAACAGGCTCTATCCAGCAGAGAGAGACATTATCACACTGCTTTGTGTTTGAGCTAATTTTGCTTGAGGGGTGGGACTTTCCTTTTTGGTATGTGGATGCAAGTAAACTTTAGGAAGATACAATTTTCTGGCTCGAAATCATTCAAGCATTATCTATTTGTTTTGTTTAAGATATTTTCCCCTAAATAGTATCCTAATATTACAAACATCACTGGATATACACAAGCCTTATAACATAACTATATAAATTTATTGTATGTTCTCTTTGGGCTAATATAATATAGAAACAGATTTGAAATACAGAGAAATATGGCAAAACCTTGTTCATTCTTAAGATGTGAATACATGTCAGTTGTTATACACTGCTTTCAAATGAAATTATAACTTAAATGGATGAATCTACATCTGTGTAAATTTATTTTCTGGAAAAACCCTTGAAGGGATATGACAGAAAAAATTAAATAAAAATAATCAATTAGAAGCAGACAGCTGGTAAGCACTATTTGCATTGTTATAGTGGTCAGTTTATTAAAAGAGTTATGCAAAACGAGTAACGGTAATAATATGCAAATAAAATCTCTACTAAATGTGTACTGCCTATTTTCTGTAGGTAGTAATAGTGTGGCAGTCATTTATATTTATATGTATTTATGCTTTTATCCAAAGTGACTTACGTTGCATTCAAGATTGCATTTATGCATTGCTTGGAAACTGAACCAATGATCCTGGGTGCGGGGTTTTATTCTAAAATACATACATACTTTCTCAGTCTCACAGTCATTATGCTATCTGTTTTTTTTCTTCCAGGGGACCCATGCGAAAATGACAGATTTTTTTCTCATGTGTTATCATGTGTTAGCATCTTTGCATGTGTCACAGCGAGCTGTTCTCACCAACCTCATATTTCTTTTCTGCCCTGAGCATTCTAACCACTCTGCTAGAATAACTAGCCTTTGGCATATCTGCGTACACTTATTCATTCCTACACTGCATCGTGGCCCCATTTACCCCCAACCGCAGCCCTGCAGGATTTGAAACTCCTGGGCTGCAGTTCATCTCAGCTGGTCCTAAACACTTTTTACCATACATTCTCAGCTTTGAATAACTAGTGACAGCTGCTGAAAATGCTCGGCTGTAAATCATATACTTCTAAACAATGAAATATCTGTTGGCGATGAAATTGAATGTTGGTAATCATAATTTCAGAAGGTTTCCCAGAACAATTTATCTACTTTTGTGGCCAAGTGTATTATGACTCAGCATAATAGAGATGGTTTCGAGACTATATAATAAAGACCTCTCTTTTTGTGTGTGTATGTGTGTACTAGTGCCAATGCGGTGAGCAGTCGGGATGGGTTGGACACTGAAACAGGGACGGAGTCTCTCCAGAGCCAGCGGAGAGAGCGGGAGAGGGAGCGAGCTCACAGGAGGGCACGAGAAAGTGAGTGACTTTGAACAATACTCTGCAAAACAGACCAGTTCTCACACTATATTCACATCGCATATCATGTGCCGGGGAAACATATGATACATATGATATTATTTGTAAAGAGAGTTCTTACCCCAGGTGTTTTCCCCAGGCGATGAATGTCTGGCAGAAGAATGAAATATTCCAAGCACAGGCACACGAGACAAAAAAAACAAAACAAAAAAACAGCATTTTAGTTGGTAAGCTGTTTTAGGACAGCTACTGCTAAGGTAACAATATTTATAGGTGGGCCATTACAAAACGTGTTTCTTTTGTAAGGTGAGTTTAATAGTGCAAATTTAAAAAAAAAAAATTAAATAGTTCTATGAAATTATGTTTTTAACAAAACATAAGATAAATATATTTCAAAAAGTGATTAACTTCCTAACACTTTCCTAAAAGGGTGGTGATATTTTGTTTTCTTTATGGAGATAATTAAATCATTAATTTACAAGGGAAAAGTATGGTCACTTGATTCTGATTCCTTGCTGAATAAGATATTGTTCTTAAGTGAATAAGTAATGACATAATTTTCCTCTAATACTCCTTTAACGTCATCGCTTCAACTTAAACACTTTCAAATCTCTAGAATTTGTTACAGGGTGTTGCAGGATGTAGTTGATTTTTTCCCCCAGCATATTTCCCAGCTTTCTGTGGTTGTTTGCTGGAAGTTTGCTTGTTTTAAACCAGTACAGAAAGTTTATTTTTGTTGGTGTGCATGCTGACTTGAGCTCTGGGTAAAGAGAGGTCACTTGGAAATTTAAAAGCTTCCTTTTGCACAGAAAAATATTCTGTCATCAGCAAAAAATGTTCTTGGCTCCTTATAGGTACTTTTGCCTGCAATGAGAGAAGATTAAAGGTGTGTGTGTGTGTTGTCAATAGATTTTAAGGTGATTGAAAATGCCCCAGCTACATCTAGAATGTCTACATTGCTGAACCTGATTATCATAGTTGATTTCCTCAGCCTCTTACTGTATAGAAAAGTACAGGATTGCTTCCTTCTCATACTATCTGATGTATTTGTGGAAGCCCCGCTGTTTCTCCAGTTCTGTCCACTGGAATCATTTCATGCTCTTTCTCTCTATTTCTCCTGCTGTTTGCACCTCATCAGTGCCAAGTGCATTCATTAGTGAAGCTTCATTAGCAGCGACACCGTCAGACACAAGAGACAGATGGAGGTGTTTGTGTGTGTGTGTTTGTGTTTGTGTGCTCGCTGAAGATACTGATGATTTATGGATATTTGTTGAACCTCTGTGTTTCCGACTGTCTGCTAGAGACATCATTCCCCATGGAGTGTTTTGTAGTGTCAGTACTTTCAGTTTGTTGCTCCCCAACACTTGATGGTTTAATGGTTGTGATCCAAACTGTACTTGGGTTTTTTGAGTCTGTCTTTGAAGTAAAGCATCTTCATTCGCTATTAGCATATGTATGTCTGGAGCAGTCGTGTAACTGTGCGCTGTATCTCTGGAGGTTTTGGATGTAGAGCGTGTGAGAAATATGTCAGGTCAGCTCCCCTTTTCTTCTCCAGAAATAGTCATGCATAGTAGAGCTGTTAAACCCAGAAAGTTATCATGATAGATTCTGAAGATTAATGTTTAAAAATATACATTAATAACACACACATGCATGTATTTGATACTGAAGCCTGGAGGAATGATGCTGAATATTAAGCTTTACAATCAAATATAAATATATATATTTGTTAGTATTATTATTTGACGTACAAATGCACACATTCCTTTCTCTGATAAGGACAAATCTAATATTATATTTCTCACTATTGATTTGTTTTTAGTTTAATTTGTAATAAAGTTTTATTTAGCTCTTAGTTTACAAAAGCAGAGTCACCTTTTCATTACAAAAGCAACAAATGCAAAATTCAGATGGCTTTTGCACTCACTTTCTGTCAATCTCGCAGAGTCAGAGGGTGATTTGTCAAGGTTGTCCCAGTGCTGACCTCTGCTGGGTGTGACTGGATGAAAAATATGTGTTTGCTTATTAAGGACAGGTGTGTGCCCTAGGGGCAGAAGGAGTGAGAGAGGAGATCTCTTTTCTAGCCTCAGGCACTTATCTATTAACCATGCTGAGCCACCGATATTCAGTTTCCATTTTGCTGTTTGGTGTACATGTAGGTGTTGATTTGTTTTGGGTTTGGCTCGTCTGTAGGTTAAGCTAGATTTCGTGTTGTGTGGTGTTTTGCTGTCATCGTGAATGCACAACAAAATGACAGTTTTCTGTGTGCACAGCTTTACCGTTAAAGTCATCAGTTATCAGTGGCAGCAGTGCCCAGAGGCTTATATGTGAGTAGCGTAGACTGCACCCTCGCTCAGGGCTTGTTCATTGTCTTACACACTCCTGTGCCGTTAAAGTGGAAACTGATGCGGGGACATATTTGATAGACAGTTGAGTTCCCGCGTGAAGGAGGTTACATTTCATTGAGCCCTTGATATGTTGCAAGCTAATGAGAGGTGCAGCACTGTAATGAAAACTGTGCAGCAGCAGAGGTAAGACAAATGCATCTCTCTGATAACAAGAGTATTTTTAAGTTTAAGATAAATTTTATCATGAATGTTAGGATTTCTTTTTACTTTTTGTACACCACCCCGTATAATTAATTTGAACTAGTGTTGTATGCAAAGAAAAAAAAATTAGTTGTGTGGTTAAAATCTCTGTTGCATGTTGATACAAATACAGTTTTTATGTGTAGTTGGAATGAATTACTGATAAAGTAAAATACATTCAGTAAAGTTATAGATATAGATTGTAATCTTGTTGCTGTGCAATTTTTTCTAAATTAAATGGTAATCATAAAGTATATATTTATAATATACTAGCCTATATAATGTTACATCTGTAAAATAATATCCTGTCAAATCCTGTGTCTATAAGTATATTCTACTTACCATATAAAAGTTTACTTAAGATTTATTATAATCTCTTGATCAGTAGTATTATTCAGTAGTGAATTAACTGGACTAGGAAACATTAGAAATAGTTCAGCAAATATTAAAGGATTTAGGCCTTTTATAAAAAGCATTTTAGACTTTTTATAGCCTGTTTTGATTTTAGTATGAATATATTCTTCACTTACATTAATATTGCGCTTCACAGGCATGGTCATCTCCTGAAGTCAGAGAAGGAACATTACCAGAGATTTGTTTTGGTGCCCATATCTTAAGCAAATCTTCATCTTCATCTTCATCTTCTGTTATTTCTCTTTCCTGACGTCTAACGCATACTAAAGTGAGCCTAAAGGGACTCTGGAGAGGCTATAAATGCATTACCCACCTGTGGACTATCCTTTCTGAAAAAAAAGAGGGCTACTGATAGGCTGCAGGCGTGCAGCTCATCTTGCCACAGGCCTGTGCTTGTACCCTTGATCGTTGGGGTGAAACCGTTGTCCTGTGAACTCACACATGGCATGGAATGATAGAGCTTCCTCAGTGTGTGAAGAGCCAAATATGGTTGGATAATATAGCTGTGTCTGATTTGTGCGTATGAGTGGCTATGTGGAAGGTAATGGTCTGAAATGGCCACTCCTGCAGTACTGGAATGTTTCGGTCGCTCTCGGGGTCCACAGCGCTCTTATCGTTTGGTCAGACCATTTCAGCGCATCCGATGCCACCCAGAGACACAGCTTCGTCCTTGTCTCTGTATGTATACCCCAGCATGTTTTTTGACTGATGTGATGGTTTCCAGAAGCGAATAACTTCATAAACCTTCAGTTCTTCAGCATAAAGCCCATTTGAGTATTATGACTGCACACTTTCATCCATAGATTGTTTGAAACTTTTAAATGGACGAGGGTTCAATTCCTTTTAAACAAAGACTGTCTTTATAAGTTCATTATCAAGAAAACACTTTCCTGTTTATCAAATTTGTCATTCAGTGCTATTGTGCCTTTCCCAGAATTATGTACTGTATTCTGTCTTTGAAGTATTGTTTTTCCTCAGCTTTTAAACAATGTCTTTTTTGTTTTGTCTCAGTCCCTCGTGTGAATGGTCACTCGAAATCAGAGCGGGCGAATCGTGACTTAGCTGTTGGCTATGACAGTGCATCAGTGATGAGCAGTGAGCTGGAATCCAGCTCTTTTATCGACAGTGAGGAGGATGAGGATGCCAGCAGGTCAGACATTACTCAGTGTTTCATTTCCCTGGAACATGTTTGGCTGAGAGTGCAGGATTCATTTCCTTTCAAACAATGACTGTATTCATTTGCCCACTGATATGAATTGACAACTTGAACTGACCTCAAAACTGAACTCATATTGGAGATCATGTTTGACCACTAAAATAAAGCCCTTATAGTTTCATAATAACATGCTGCTTTATTAGTGTAGCATTGATCTCTGCTGTGATCTCTCATTTTTTCTGAAGCCACAGACTTAGCAGTTCAACCGAGCAGAGCTCTTCATCACACCTCATGCGTAGACACAAACGCCGACGACGGAGGCAGAAAGTCACCAAAATGGACAGGGTGAGAATGTGGAGGAAAAAGTAGACATCTCTACACGTTTGTGTTTGATCTGTACTAATCTTTTATATGTTCTTTTTACAGTCCTCGTCCTTCAGTAGTATTACAGACTCCACAATGAGCCTCAACATTATCACTGTCACTCTCAATATGGGTAAGAACTTATTCACTATTAGATCACCCTGTTCTTTTTCCCATCATCCATCCCTTGTCTCCTCCCTCTTATCTCTTATCTTTCAACTGCACCTGCTTAATAAACCGAACCTCCCGTATTTCAAGGTCTAGTGTGCACAGTGTGGTCTAAATAAAGATGAACACGGCATTGGAAATTCACAGCCTTATCTCTCTTTCTCACAGAGAAATACAACTTCTTGGGTATCAGTATAGTGGGTCAGAGTAATGACAGAGGAGACGGAGGCATCTATATTGGCTCTATTATGAAAGGTGGAGCGGTGGCGGCTGACGGCAGGATTGAGCCTGGAGACATGCTGTTACAGGTGAAATGATCAGCAGTCTGAAACCACTTTCAAGGGGGACCTAGACACTGGTCTAATACACTTTTAGGAAGATTTCTCCCCTATTGTAAGTCGCTTTGGATAAAAGCGTCTGCCAAATGACTAAATATAAATGTAAGATTAAAAATGATAAAATGTGCTCCCTAATAATTGCCAGTATCCACAATGTTACTTAAAGGGGAATTCTGTCATGATTTACTCACCCTCATGTCATTCTATTAGGTAAATACCACTTCAATTTTAACACCAGGAAAATCATTTTATATATATCTTCAATGTCACTGCGACATTGTCAAATTTAATAGATAAATTTCACTTTCAATGATTACTTGAACAGAACTGAAACTGGCCTGTTATTGTAAGTCTCTTCTCGTTTTAGTTTCTAAATGCACTTGTGGAATTGTCAAGGTTTGGGTCACCTCCCAGTGTTGTTGACTTATTGTGCTCCACTCCCTTTCCTTCCTGCTATATGACCTTTTTGTGTCAATGACCGCAAAGGACAGAGTGGTGCTTTCAAGTCTTTTGTCATTTATTTACATAACAAAGGGGTTTTCCTCACCCTGGTGATCTGATTTAAAAACCATAATGGTTAGATGACCCTGTGCTATTAGGTGAATTTTGCAAAATGATGTCCAAATGACCATAAAACGTCACATATGTAAACAAACAGGCAGTTTGGTAGACTAAGAAACTGTGGCTTTTTTAAAGTAAAAAAACCTTAGTCATTATTTACTCACCAACTTGTTCCAAACTCATTTGAATTCATTTCTATTGATATACATAAAAAGAGATATCCTGTTCATCCTTTTTTACGCAATTACAATGAATTAGTAGTAAAAATGCACTATAAAAAAGTCCATATTACTTAATTCACTGTTATATATAATAGCTTTATGTGAGGAACAAGTTGACTTACATTTTGGTCTTTTTGTCACACAAAGCTATCAGATTTCAGAATATAGTTCATATAGTCATTTGTTCCACTTTTATAATACCTTTATGGAGCATCTTAGTTCCACACCTAGTTTCCATTCACCTTTGTTTTATTGAAGAGTGGCCAGGATTCTCTTCATTCACCTTTTATGTTCCATAGAAGAAACTCGAATGAGATTTGTAGTCATTTTTTGACTATTTTTTTATTTATAATAATTGTATTATTCATTATTTTATTTATTAAATGTATTATTTTATTAATAATCATTATAATTATTATTTTGTTTTACTATTTAAAGTCAGTAAATAATAATAATAAAAAAATTAGTTTGATTATTTTTTTTTTTAGGTGTACTGACCTTTAAATTCCTCAAATAAGAAAATATATATATTGTTATATATAAAAACTTGTAGTGGAGGAGCTTCTGCAAATAATACAAT
Source organism: Barbus barbus (assembly GCF_936440315.1). NCBI lineage: Eukaryota > Metazoa > Chordata > Actinopteri > Cypriniformes > Cyprinidae > Barbus > Barbus barbus. The sequence continues at coordinate 17,579,193 of NC_136718.1, forward strand.
AACAATAATGACGCTGCACAATAGTTGCATTTAAACTCATAGGGACTATTGTTGATAAATTTTCAAGCAATTTTCAAGTAAAAATACCCAAAAACCTTCATCTGAAGTAATGCATCAAATAATGGGAGGTTTAATTTCCTCAGGTCAATGACGTGAACTTTGAGAACATGAGTAATGATGATGCTGTCAGGATTCTACGGGAGATTGTCTCCAAACCTGGGTGAGATTGGATGTTACACCTCAGTTGATTGATACATTTTCAGTGAATCTGTATGCTCTCTTTAACACGGTTTCGTGTTTCATTTGTCCTCTACAGGCCGATAAGCCTAACAGTGGCGAAATGTTGGGACCCCTCTCCTAGAAGCTACTTCACCATTCCTAGAGGTACCTACTGCCTGCCATTATAGCAGCTAAATTGTAGACATGAAGACCCATGCTGTGTTCATCCAGTTCAGTTTTTGGATCAGTTTTATTGGATTGTACTTAAATTGTCTGTCTGTCTGTCCTCAGCCGAGCCGGTGAGACCAATCGACCCTGCTGCCTGGATCTCACACACTACTGCACTTTCTGGGCCATTCCCCCATTACGGTATGATCAAAGTCACTGTTCTAGAGATCATCTGGTAATAGAATGGCAGATTTATGATGCTCAACACTGTAATTTTTCTCTCATTTCACAGAGTTTGATGACCTCCCCATTTCAGTGTCAAAAACAGACATGGCAACTATAGTAAAAGTTATGCAGCTACCAGATTCAGGCTTGGAGATTAGAGACCGAATGTGGTTGAAGATCACTATAGCCAATGCTGTCATCGGTTTGTGCATTTCTTTGCTGTGGTTTAAATTTGTTGGGTGGGAGATACTTTCCTTAGCATCTAGTTTTTGGTAGATGTTTTGTATAATCAATGTAATCTGTGTTATTTTTCTCATTTGCTCAATCTCTGTGTTCCAGGGGCTGATGTTGTCGACTGGTTGTTCTCACGGGTGGAGGGCTTCAAGGACCGTCGAGATGCTCGAAAATATGCCAGCAGTTTGTTGAAACACGGCTACCTGAGACACACAGTCAATAAAATCACCTTCTCGGAGCAGTGCTACTACACCTTTGGAGACCTGTGCCAAAGTACAGTGAACACACACTTGAGTTGATAAAGATTCTCTTATTAACTTTTATATTACCAAGGCTACATTTATTTGATCAAAAACAGTAATATTGTAAAATATTATTAGAATTAAAATAACTGTGTTCAATTGTAATGTATTTTGAAATGTCATTTATTCATGTGATGGCAAAGCTGAATTTCAACAGCCAATACACCAGCTTTTAGTGTTGCATGTTCCTTTAGAAATCATACTAATATGCTGAATTTGTGCTTAAGAAAAATTTCAGATTATTGTCAGTATTAAAAACCCTGATTGTGTCTTTACTATCACTTTTGATCAATTTAATGTATCTTTGCTGAATAATAGTATTAATTTCTGTCAAAAAAAAGAAAAGAAATGACCAACCCCACCAATTTATTAACACTAGTGTACCTTTAATACATTAAGATAAGATCTGGCTTAAAGGTTAAAGTCAAAGATTTGGTGCTTAGCGTCATAAACCGTCATTAATAATACTACAATTAAAATGACGTGAAATAAAGATAATTGTAATTATTCTGTTATTCTGTAATTATTCTGTAATTATTCTGTTTTCAGATATGGCTTCTCTCAATCTGAACGAGGGATCTAGTGGTGGGGGCTCTGACCAGGATGGTCTCGCTCCTCTTCCTCCAGCAGGAACCAACCCCTGGCCTCTCGGCGGTCAGCCCTACCCTTACCCAGGTTACCCCGCTCCTCCACCGGGCTTCCCTCCTGGATACTCGGACCCTTGCCACAGTTTTCACAGTGGCAGTGCTGGCAGCCAACAGAGCGAAGGTGGGTGTTGTTTGTGTGTAAGAGAGAGCAATAAATGATGCACTTATGGATATAAGGGAAAACCCCTTTCCACACTCGTCCCCACACACAATCCCGTGAGCTTCCTGTGTGACTTTTTCTTTCGGTTTCAGGTGTGCCTAATGATGTTTAGTAACAACTATTACATTAGTAACTGCTCGGATGTATTGTAAATGGAATTTACTACAGTAAAATGGAAACCGTCAGTGGGTTTGTTGTAAATCTGCATGTGGGGTGTTTAGGTACAATGCTACAATATATTCATGGCAGATTGAGTTTTGCTTTCAGTACCTGAATGAACACGGCACCCAGCCAGAATGACATCATTGACACAAGACTAGTAAATCATGTGCACATATTTGCATGATTAGACCACTTTTCAGTTTGTCCATTTATTCAGAAAGTATTTAAAATATTAAGTTTTAAAAATCAACAATTTTTTCATATTGGCAGTTGATACTCATGTAAATCAAATGCATAGTAATTAATTAGTCAGGTAAACTAGAAATAAACAAAGGCTGATGTTACATTCATGAAATTTATCTATAATGTGAATGATTATAATTGATGTGTAATTTCATTTAAGGTACGAGACATATTATAAGTTAAAGATTTAGGACAGACTTTAATATTGACACCTGCATGACAAAGTTTTGACAAATACATTTTAATAAACATTAAACCCTAAAGATATACTACACAAACAGGAACAATTCTGATGTTTTTGTAGTATTGCTTCTAAATTGCCCAAAACAATACAAAAATATTTAAAGAAGATATAATGATTATTAATTATTTGATGTAATGTAAATAAAATCGCATAATATATAATAATACATGAGTAATATAGATAAATCATAATCATAAAATAGCATTAATTAATTACTTTTTCTATAACTTTCTCAAAACATTTTTAAAATATCTTTAAACTTTTATTTATATAAGTGCTGTCAAAATTAATCGCATCCAAAATAAATTTTTGTTTGCATAATATATGTGTGTACTGTATATTTATTATGTATATATAAATACACACACATGCAGTATATATTTTGAAAATATTTACATGTGTATATACATTTATACATTTATATTCTTATATTTTATATTATATATTAATATATAAACATAACACATTTTTCATAAATATATACATGCATGTGTTTGTATTTATATATACAGTACATAATATATATACACAGTATACACACATATTATGTAAGAAAAACATTTATTTTGGATGCGATTAATTGTGATTAATCTTGACAGCACTAATCGTTATATATATATATTTTTTTTTTTTGTTTATATATCAAACTTTATTTATATATGTGAGAATTTATTTTTATCTTTATCATTTTTACATTTGAGTGTTACAATTATCCTTTCTTTAAATTAAATGACTTTATTTATTGAATTTAAAAAAAAGTAAATAATGAAACAGTAAGACTTTTTAACAGTAAGACTAAATCAAGATCTCAAATGCCAACAATTTTTTTTTTCCAATTATTCCATTTCCAGAGCTTCATCATTGTCGCTGTATTCACTTGGATATTCCATATACGTGGTATGGCCAGACTTTTAAATCATTTACACTGCTTATGCCACCCTTTGAATAAATGTGCATGGTGGAGTTAGTACAGAGTTGGGAATGGGAATGTGAATCAGTAATAATGCAAAGGTCATTGATCGTAATGACTTTTTTAACACCGCTCCAACATACTCAAGTTTGGTCGCTTTGGGAAGCATAACATATGGTGGCATCATAAAAACTGGTGTGCAGGTGTTTTTTTTGAAGAGCTTGTTGGTATATTCTGTGTGGGAGTGTTAGATGGAAGATCTGGTTGGGCAACATGTCGTAATTCTGATATTCCCTCTGTTTTTGCTGGCCGTCTATAGACTGATGGAATTTTCTTCTATTCACGGGGTATCCGGTAAGATTAGCACTCTCATTTAAACGTCCTCCCGCCCCACCTTTTCTCCTTGACATCTTTTTATTCCAGTGGTTTGTCATCATATGGCATATGAATCATTGGGGTGGCCATTGTGACTCCCCAGCTGTGTTTCTTGTTTGTGTTTCTTGTGTGTGCATGTGCAGTTTTACCCTCATTTTGCATAAGAATCGGACTGATTCTCATCCTTTGAAAAGTTGTTATGCAATACATTTACTCTTTTTGCCAGTCGGAATCAACTAGGAATAGTTAAAGTGAATATTTCAATGATACTGTATGATGTCAGTAAAAGCTTAATGCATTCCCAAGAACTGTATTATGGCAAAAATTTAGGCCATCCATATCATTTTGACCTACCCTCAATGCCGACGTTGGTTAAAACACATAGCCACCACAAAATGTTCATATTTGTACCATATCGTTTCTGTTAAGGTATTGATGTTAATTACCCTCATGGTATTGCTGACCTTCACACTGTGTCCTAGGTGAGACATTACAGCCAATCAGAGCACAGATGAAGAGCGTAAAACTAAACATGTACCTTCCACGATGCTTCTCCAGACAGCTTTTTATGGTGTTTCTTGTCAGAATTGGGGAATTTGTTTTGGTTGTTTTTAGTATTACATACTAAATATTTGTTAATATTTTGGACATTTTTGTGTTTTATTTTAAGGAGACCGTTACAGTAGAGCGCAAAAATGTTGCTGCACAACATGAGGGATTTGTTGGATTTTTGTCAGCTTCCACAATCATTCTGTCTGTATATTTTTGATTTTTAGTATACACTACCATTCTAAAGTTAGGGTTGGTAAGATTTTTCTGAATTTTTGAAAAGTCACTAATGCTCACCAAGGCTGCAATTTTTTTCAAAAACAGTAAAAATAGTGTGAAATATCAATAATCCAATCTTCAGTGTCTCATGATCCATCAGAAATCATTCTAATATGCTGATTTGGTGCCAACGTAACATTTCTTCTAGTGCTGTCAAACAATTAATCACATCCAAAATAAAAGTTTTTGTTTACATAATATATGTGTGTACTGTGTATATTTATTATGTATATATAAATACACACTCATACAGTATATATTTTGAAAATATTTACATGTATATATTTATATTTATGTAATTTATATTATATATAAATATATTTAATATACAAACATATTTTCAAACATGTATACAAACATATTTTTCTAAAATATAAAAAAATGCATGTGTGTGTCTAAATATACATAATAATTATACACACATATATATATAAACAAAAACTTTTATTCTGGATGCGTTTGACAGCACTGATTTCTTCTTATCAGCTGAAAACTGCCAACTTGATACATTTATTTTTCATGATTCATTGATAAATAGAAAGTTCATAAGAACAGGATTTATTTTAAACATTTTTAAAACAATGCAAAAGTCATTTTTGATCAATTTAATGCATCACTGCTGAATAAAGGTACTCATTTGACCTTAAACGTTTGAAACATAGTGTAAATGAGAAGCCGGAATTTTATCCAATGATATTTTGCGTGGGTTGACACTACAGAAATATAAATCAAGCAGCTAACCAAATGTAGATGTGCTTGTCACGGCTGTAATTCTAAATATAAAGATAAAGATAAAACTGAAAAAATGTCTGTCATTGCTTGTTGAGTCTGGTTAGCATGTGGTTTTGTGAGGGAAAATAATACTACTTTTGTCCAAATACATTAATCTCTCACCACAGGTAGTAGAAGCAGTGGCTCCAACCCCAGTGCTGGGAAAGGTCGGAGACCCTCCCCTCGAGAGAAGGACCATAAGGCACCGTGCTGTGGGGGCAGTGAATCAGAAATGGGAGCGTGGGTTGTAAGGAGGGGTGAGAGAGCACCCAGTCAACTGAGTCATCAAAGCCACAGCCGCTCTGCTGCCAGTCAGGCCCACTCCAGCCACAGTTACACTCACTCTGGGTACAGCCACGGCCAGTGTCACAGCATCTCGCAGCATAGCCACAACTTCACTTACAGCCATGCCCCTTTCATTCAGCCCAAACATCTGTCCTGTGCCCACAGTGAGAGAAGTCACGGCTCTTCTTATGGCCCGCCGGGTTTGCCCCCTCCGTACTGCCTCGCACACCTCGCCCCCAAAGCGGCAGCAAGCAACAGCCCACCTGGGGCTCCCCCCGTCCGGGAGCTAGGAAACGTACCCCCAGAACTCACCGCTAGTCGGCAGTCATTTCAACATGCTATGGGCAATCCTTGTGAATTTTTTGTTGATATTATGTGACAGGAGAGTGCCTTCAACCCTTTCAGAGCACAAGGCCTACTTCCCGCAGTTTGCTTCATGAATTTTTGCTACTGACGATCCCTGCACTGAAAATGTACAAACTGACAGCGCTATTTAAAGCATTTAAAGGGACAGTTCACCCAATAATGAAAGTTCTGTAACTTGCTCGTTTATCCAGTTTCTTCTGTGGAACAAAAAATAAATTGTAATTGTTAACTAAAACTATTAAAAAATAGTGTTCAGTAATTGAAATAAAGCTGAAATCAAATCTAAATATTCGATGAAAAACTTTAATGAAAATTAGAAATGTTGCCTTGGCAACTAACAGAATTTAATACATTTATGCTGAAGTCTTAAAATGCTTTTTTTTATACATTAAAGCAATTTACAAAGAATGAACTAAACATTTAATTAACTAAACAACAGCAGTGGTCCTAAAATGATTTAAACTAAATAAAATAATATAAATATTGTATAGAAATATTAAAAAATAACTCATAAAAATGATAAATTCTCATAATTAACAAAAATGTTCAAATCAAGCTAACTAAAAATATTAATATAATAGCATATAAATAATACTTAACACTGCAATTTTTTAAATCCTGAACATATTCTGCCAGCTCTTTTCTATATAATGAGAATGAGTAGGGACAAGGGCTGTCAAGCTACAAAATGACAAAAAACCATAAAAGGAGAAGGAAAAAAATTAAGAGAGAGAAGATTATCATTAGTTACCAGATTAGCTTTCTGTCACCAAAATTTATCGTATGTCTTCAGAAGACTTGTCATATAGCCCTTTTGTTGCATGGACTTGTTACTTTTTTTTTTTTTTTTTTTTTGGGAATTTTGGAGCATATCGGGACAGCCCCAGTCCCCTTTTACTTCTATTATGTGGAAAGGAATGACCAGGATATTTAAAAATGTGTTCCACAGAAGAGAGAAAGTATTTGGGGAAAAAAACATAAGAGTGAGCTAATGATGACAGATTTTTCATTTTTAGGTCAACTGTTTCTTTAATGTCCATTCAATGTTATTTAGATCACCGAAGTACACTAAAAAAAAAAGCACAACTGTAGAGTTAATTTAAACTCTGAAACACAAAAACTACAATACTGCGGTAGCAGCACAAGATAACTCAACTAATAAGCTTTTAACAGGAAAGTCAGTGTATCAGACTGTCTGCTTCTTATACTCAGCTGCTCTGCACTTTGCACAAGTTACAAGCCAGACAACCGGCATGACTCTTTACACAGTCTGTACTTTTAAATGTATTCACACGCTGGATGATTTTTTCCTTACACAGTTGCATTTGACTTTATATTTACAAAGTCATAACCCCATTGACAATCAGACATCGTAACGACAATTGACGTCCCTAAACATTGCTGAATGTATTGTCTTGTGAGGCTACAACTCAGACTTCCCTCATTAGCGTGATAGCATGTTAAGCTATCACTAAATAAATGCTCAGACTCATGCCAAATGTCCATCATGAACTCTAAATATACATGATACATTTTTAACAATAACAAACAGGTGCTTTTCATAGTCACCAGTTGTCTTAGTATTCACCACTGTATTACGAACGTCACTGTACAGTTAATGCAGTAGAATGGTAGTAGGCCTTGTAAATTGTAACCTATATATTAAAACAGGCAGATAGGCTAACCAAAGGCCCTTGATAATTACTGAGTCATGATTCTAAAGCAGTTGTTTTTGGAGGAAGGATATATTTGTTATGGTCAAATTTACTGGTAAAGCAGTGAGGCGGAGTCCTTATTCGTAATCTTCCATGAACTGACCCATCTGCCTGAGCCAAAACAGGAAAGAGTAAGAGTTTGTTAAGCACTTTTGGAATGGAACTTCTGGGCCCTTTTGAATGAAACGCTGATTGCAGTGAAAGCTGTTTGCTTTATTGTTTCTTCACAAAAGAATAATAATAAATTGTAAATATATAACATAAATATAAATATATATATATATATATATATATATATATATATATATATATATATATAAAACTGAGAAAATAAAATTTATGTATTAAGAAGTGGCCCGCCATTGTCTTGGTCTACTGTCTGGCACCATCAGGTCTCTATTTTCTATTTGGGAGACAACATTGGAGTCTTTGGTAAAAGCTTACGGCAGTGATATCTGTTATCTGTTTTGTCTGCATGATTTGTGTTTCCACAACACCGGATCATTTTCAAAGAACAGGTGTCTCCTGTCTTGTCATTTTTGTCCTTTATGCCCAAGATTATACAAGTTATAAGACAAGCTCTGTGTTGTGTGTGTGTGTATATATATTATGAAACTTGTGAGAAGGTATCATTTTTATATCTCCAAAGCATAGTTTTTGATCATATCTCCAGAGCTTTGGTGTTGTGGTAAAACAACATTTTCCACACTGAACCAATGATCTAAAGGCTAAACGCCTTTTACACCTCATAAATTATGTATGTCTATTACATCATTATAAAGTTTCTTTAAAGAGAATAGTCGATGGTAAGCCTGAGATGCAGATTCTGAAACACTTCCTGGCATACGTACGGAAGTATTTCCCCGCTACGTATAAGACATTTGCCCTGCTCTGGCTGTGACACACTACTACAGTTTCTCAATCTGAGGAAGTGAGCTTAGACCGCTTGACAAAGTGTTTTTTATTTGACAGCAAGCAAAAAATGCTTATCATTTAAAGGGAGGGAAAGTGTCAAGTGGAAAGAACAGATGCCTAAAAGATACTTAGCCTTGGTGTGACACAAACTGATGTATATCTCTGAGTCTTTAGCAACGTGTGCAATATATGCTGAGTCTGATGCATAGACTGATTTTTTTTTTTTTCTTTTCTGACGTTCAAATGACGTCTCGACAGGTTCTTAAGTGAATCAATCTGCAAATGACCTCTTGGTGTGGGCTGACGATTACCAATGAAACCTTCCAATGAAAAGGTCAACTTGGGAGTGTGATGTGGTAATAGTGTAGGTGTATGTCTCAGAAGCTTACTAGCTTTCTTTTTAGTTAATTATATGACATAAGTGTTTTAGAATAGCACTACTGAATTCAGCCTAATTTTTTGTAAATGATGAGACTGTAGACAAAAACCAACGGGGGAAAAAACAGTGAGACTCATTATCACAGATAGAGCTGTTTTTCCACATCGCTTTAAAAGACATGGCATTCCTCTCAAGTTAGCTGCGACTATGGTCCAGCACCTAAAACTAATATCAGTGTTAAAAGGAGCTGTTCTTTCATTCATTCAATTATTTTAATTGGTCTGTATGATGGATTTTTAATGCATGTCTGGAGGGTAGATAGTTTCCTGAAACTTGTTAGCATTTTAGCACTTTCACTTCCAATGTCTCAAAATAGTTTTTTTTTTTTCTGGTTAAATGCCTACAATAATGTCTGTGTTTGAGATATTTTCATGTTTTATTTACAGTATGATTTTTTTTTATTTTTAATATTTGAGTTATCTTGAAAAAGGTGGTTGCTAACAAGTGGCTAAATGAGACTACAGAGGTTGTCAGGGGCATTACACATCATCAAACTGAACAGGAAATCTCCTGTAGCCTATTCAGTAGTCCGCTTTCAGAGAACTGGGATAATGCAGATTTCCAGGTTGGCCTACAAGAAAATGTCACTGCAGCACTTTATTGCCCATAGACAAATAAAAAAAAGCTTACGAACTAACAGTTATAATTTTAGACATCTTAACATGCAATAGACTTGATTAACCTCTTGAATCCACTTTCATAAGAAATAGATATAAAAAGAATATGTGGCTAAAATAATAGATGGGGTCTTGTATCTAGAGGATGTGTGTATGTAAATTATTTGTTACTTCAGAAGTTATCTGTAATGGGTATGGACTTTTCGGGCAAGATAAACTATATATTGACATTGTTAAGGTGGGTGTGTCTGTTTCACACTTGACCGAACACAAAATATGATTATTAATTACGAGATTGTAAAAAGTGTTCAGGTCTTCATAGAACACATAATTACAGCTTGTAACTGACCTTATGTAGCTCTGCCCCTTTTTAGAGCTGTATTTGTTGTTTGTATTTCTACCGAGTGAAGGTAAGGTCGTACAATTTTATGACTGATTACTCGTTTTCAAATCTTCTTTGACCATGATCAATGATCATGGTAACTTTAATGAACTCTATAAGTAAATCCACTTCTCCAGATAATTACTCTTTAACAGTGATAGAGGTACTTGCACTTGAGAGTTCCAGGCTTTGAAAGTTCCAGTATGGCCGACTGCTTACATATAGCGGCCCATAGAAACAACCAGTAATGAGGCAATATGCGTGTATGTATATATATATATATATATATATATATATATATGTGTGTGTGTGTATGTATGTATGTATATGTGTTCAAGATAATATATATATTTTTTTGCATATTTGTCAAACTTAAAAGATTCAGATCATCTAACTAATTTTAATATTACTCAAAGATAATGCAAGTAAATACAAAATGCAGTTTTTAAATGATGATTTCATTTATTAAGAAGAAAAAACTGTCCAAACCTACAAGTTCAAGTTCAAGTTGAGCTTTATTTTCTTTCCTCTACATGTGGGGACATGCAGTGGAACGAAATGTTGTGTCTCGCAGGACCACGGTGCTACATAAATACAGACATTACAACAATGAAGTAAAAAAACACTATAAACCTATAGCGGTAAACTGACACTATTTGGAGACGAACAGACGACATTAAACGACATAAAAGCACCGTCTTTGGGACCCGGAGCAGCCGCAGCGATCGATCGCGCCGCCATCTTCCTTCCAAGATCCTTGCTACCTGGCCCTACGTGAAAAATTAATTGCCCCTTCCTATTAAATCATGAAAGAACCGTGATTAACCACATTATTTTAGAAAGCTGAGTTAGGTTACTGCCAATAGACCCTTTTAGGGCCAACGCCACAGTTACATCACAGCGCTAGCTGGAGGCAAAACAAAGCGAAAACTGGAGGCAGCCAATTCAAACCAGCACAGATTCGGCTACATAAGGAGCTTAAAATATCATCTTGTTGTGATGTTGGGTGCCCGAATCGATATGATGTAGAGGCTCCAATTTGAAACTTTAAGGCATACCTAATGCTACTGCCAGTTAAAAAACCGACTACAGCTGTAGTGAAACGAGATAAAACGAGCGGACTGGACAGAAATGATCGTCAAAAATGCTTGCATATTTCTTATGCATCTCACTATGCCATGGGTGAAATAGGTAGCTGCTAATGTGTAAAACAACAAACTGACTATTTATATGCTTAATCGTATGTAATTGTATATACATTGTTGTGATTAATTGTGGCTTGGAATAACAATGTAGCTGTAAAAATAGTTGCCAGCTGAAATTGAAATACATCTTCATGACTAGATAGACACTGAGTTTGTCTTAACTATACAATCCGGTCAAATCATCAAGTGTGTGCGGGTCAGCCAATCTGGTTTCGTCCGTTAAAGTGAACCTTTTCAAATAACATTGCGGTCCTGGACAGTGCAGCTATACTCCAGTTATTATTAAAAAACAAGCTAAATAGACTTCATAGCTAGCCTTAGTGAAGGGGTTAGTGGAATCTTTCTGTCTCCACCTAAGCTCCGCCCACAGAAAAACGTCACAATGTTTACTAAATAAAATAATCTTTGTGTAATATTACAATTTGTTTGATGATCTGAATCATTCAAGTGTGACAAATATGCAAATTAAAAACAAAAAAACAGGAAGGGGGCAAAAAAACTTCACACCCCTGTATACAAGACAAATCCGTTAGCTAACAAGGCATTTGAAAGGTAGCCTACTTTAGTTTTACAACCGGATGCTGCACAATGTTGTTGTTTTTTTTTAAATATTGTTGTATGTTGTGAGTGATGACATATAGAACTTTCCGGGATAACGGACATGGCTGGAGCGGTCGAATGTGGATTCTAGGGTGTATCTATGGCTGTAGCCTACCATATGGCTGTATGGCAGTAACGTACAATTTATTCCTGAGGCGCTATGTTTGGACGCTGTTGCTATAATTCAGAGTCAGAGGAGGTGCACAGCTCATAGTAATAGGCTAGGTCAACTAGAAACGACGTCAATAATGACATGATACTGCAGTTAAGGCGGATTATTTGTGTAATGTGGCTTTCGTGGGTTTTTGCATTGCTCAAGACTGTATTATAAAAAGTGTCTTATACAAATTATCTTCATCTCACTGTGCAATAAAGCGCTTTAATAACCTTATAACACGCATGTTTTTTCATTATGGGTATTTTTTGTTGTTTGTTTGTGTTGCCGTTAAAAAAAAAAGCAGCTGAGTTACAAACTTACTGGGGCAATGTCTTAATCAGCTGTTTCTTGAAAGTCAAGGAAATTTAGGTTACTGCCAAGCCTCTTTCAAACTCCATTCCAAAGGCAGGAGTAAGAAGAAAATAATTTAAATAGACTTATGAGGAAGTCTAAACTCCTCATCCGCAGAGTTTCTGTACTGAGAACTGAGTTATGAGTTATGATGTGTCAATAACCAGCTGTTAAAGTACAAACAGTTATTAGTAGGCTATGTCTGTCTATAGCTGTATGTCCGCGTGCTTCAAAGGCTGCTGCCTGTTTCTCTCTCTCTTTCTCTCTCTTTCGCTGTAACGCTTTATTTCGCGACATTAAATGTGTGAGGACAGACACTGAAGACGGTGAAGTAAAAGTCAGGCTGACAGAGGTGTGACAGCTACTGTGTGTGTGTGTGTGGGAGTGTGTGAGAGAGTGAAAGAACGTGTCATAGACCCGCCTACAATGACAGGTTGTACATTTTTGATCTTTAAATGACAAGCCAGTGGAAATTCTCATTTTAGTGCGCGTTTGCTTGGAGTCAGGACCACTACACTGAAAACAGTAAGAGAATATTATTTACATGTGACTACTTCGTTCATATTAATCATGTATACATAATTGTAACTATGCTACATTTAAAAATATGTAATCATTTGAGCATTTTAAATGTTAATTGAGACTATTTTACTTCACTGTTCACTGCTGACAGAGTTGAATGAATTAATGAATTACACTTTTAATTATTATTAATAATAATATTTCAATCGTTAATCTATTTGTATAGTCTTTTATACAATAGAGATAGTTTCAAAGCAGCTTCACATTTTTAAACAGGAAAGTAACAGAATAAATGATGCAAAGTTGAAAAATGTGGCAAATCCAAATTCTGCTATAAATCAGCTGTAGCAAGTCAATAGTGTCACTATTTAGCTCCAGTCAGTTCAGTAACTGTAAAGTACATTCATTATGAAATTTAAGTTCAGCTCTACTGAAGACAGTAGTGTCAGTGTAATTAAACAATTATATTGTATTATATCACATATAGCCTACAGTTAATTAATAATTGCTAAACAATCTTCCTTAGTTGTTAAAATGTTTTATTTGTTGTGCAGGAAGAAATGTTGGCTGCTTTCAGAGGACTTCCAAGGATTTTACTAATATTCAGTCTAGTACTGAACTCCACTTTAGGTGCTGATACTGGATGTGATGACTGGATTTTTAATGGAAACAATGGCGTCTGCTGCAAGAGCTGCAAGCCAGGTACAGAGACATTTACTGACAGCAATGTACTGCGTTATATAACCTAACAATAAAAATCTATCTTAATTTTAAGGTGCAATTTAATAATAGTCCTTTTTAAAAAAATAATTTATTGGAATATCGAAGATGCCAAAAAGCAGATTACAGATTATCACTGAAATTACACATTAGTAAAGGAAGTTTCAGATCATTTTAAAAGTGTCACATGAAAAGGATGTGGTTTAGCACTCAAAGGGAAAACCATGAATTGTTCTGTCATTGCGTAAAGATGACTAGATAATCCTTAGAGAACCCAAAGGGTTGTCCTAGAAATCTTACTATAAATAAGGAGCTCTGTAAAGCTTACTTGAAATGTGCAGTTTCAAACCTTCCCAGACAGCAACATAGTGTTGGCCCAGATCTGGCCCGTGTGAAATCCATGCGGGCCTGATGTGGGCTGGATCTGGGCCAACACTGGTCTGGGTTCTGAGACTCAGTGGGTGTCATTCTCTATTAGCAGTAACAATCCCTATGTTTTGGAAATGTCATTCCAGATAAGCATACGTTATGTTGTATGACATCAGACAATTAAATATACAGTGGACTAAAATGTTAATAAATTATCAGATAAAAAGTTGAACTTTATATTTTTCAAAACTTTTTTATTGCTGGATTTTAATGAGATGAAAAAAAACCTAAGACCTTTGGACACGCTTTAGTGATTAGAGTGCTGAAGTCATATGTCTATCAGTGTCAAATGTGTATGAGATTCAGTAGTCATGCTGAAAGCAGCTGCTTGTGGTTACAGGGAACCGCTTGGTGGAAAGATGTGGAAGAGACCCAGAAAGGTTCTGTACCCCCTGTGAACCTGAAACTTACATTCCATTTAAGAATCTTAAGTTATCTTGCTTGAGATGTACCCAGTGCATAGGTATGATCCAGTTTTACATCCTCACTGTCATTTTGGTTAGCAAAAGATAATTAATGGTTATGAGAAAACAAATGATTTTATTTATCTGCATCATCATAAGCTTTGATATGTGCTTTATGCCGAGTACATAATATATACATAACATCATACTGAGTAAGCATTAATCTTTCTGGTACATGTTTACAGGAAATCAGTTTACACATAAACCTTGCACTATCAGCAGTGATACCGTATGTGGATGCAAGGACGGATATCGGTGTGGAAACAACAAATGTTCCTTCTGTGTTGATGAATGCAAGGTGGGGGAGGAGCCCACCGAAGAACGTAAGATTTCAATTGAACCCCTGTTCTTCACCTTCTCCGCTTTGATATTAAGAAGCTCTCAAGCTTTTTAATATCAAATTGCTTGTGGTTATGCTGTATTATTTTCAATTAAATTCTGTAAATTAATGCTTGCAGGATCTTGTAGAAAATGTCCAGAGGGAAAATTCAATGATAAAATCCACAGTATGTGCAAAGAATGGAAAAAAAGGTAGCGTACAATTGGCTGTTTTTTTAAATATTGTTTCTCCGAAATGCATTTGCCATAAATAATTCAAACATTCTTATTCATTCTCTAGTTGTCCTGATGGACAGACTTTGGTCAAAGGAAATGCTACCAGTGACAGTACATGCACAAATTTAGAAGGTGAGGAGAACACAACTTGGATGGAAAGCAACATGCCGCATCATCTAATGTTTTTGTGTTTGTTACAGAACCTAGACCAAATCTCTTACCTACTGGGACAAAAATTACAAAAGGTAAATGAAAATATCTAGTGAAAAAAACAAAAACAAAAAAACATTACCACCATTGCAGAGCTGTACTCAAGGACATTTTTGTTTCCTCTAGAACAGACAAACCGGCTTCCAGTTTTCATTGCTGCAGGGATGGCAGGGTTGGCTGTCCTTTTTATCATAGCATCCGTTGTTGCATACGTAAAGGCACAAAACAAAACAGAGAAGAAGCCAAAAACCGATACCCCCGACCAAGGTACCATTTAAACCTGTGTCCATTTTGTCCTTCCTATATGGTGTTCTCAGAATAAAACTACCTGTTATGATATTGTCTGATTTTACAGTATTGTCATTCCTTTCTTGTAGACCACTCAGAGGAGTCAAGGATAATGGTTGTTGAGCAGGAAGACTGTAGTTTTCGTCATCCTGAGCAGGAACAAGGTGGCAGCTCAGCGTCCATCAATTCGCAAGACTCAGAATCTAAACTCATAGTGTGAGTTTACTGGACAGTATTTTTATTTTTTTATCTGACTTTAGCATTGCTACAGTAACAAGAGGACAAAATTACTGAACATCTACTAAACTGTGAAATACATACATGACTGGCTGTCAATCAGCCATTCCAGTTGGTGTCTCAGTGATTAATCTGAACAAAAAGAGTTACATTTGTTCTGAAGAACAAAATGAACTTTCACATTGCAGTTTTTAACTTCTGAAGTGTGGTGCACCTTAATAACACAAAGATGAGTGGATGTTAATGTAGGTGTGCAGTAGCAGACAGCATGTCAACACTTTTATGAGAGTAGGCGTCATCTACTGGTGCTTGTGTCACATTTTCTGGTCAAAGCCCTCTTGAAATACCCTGGTGGGCTTCCCCACTTTTTCTAAAAGAGCATCATTTAAAAAAAAATGATATTTGGATCAAGAACAAAGAGGACAACATAAGCACAATGAGACTGTTTTAAAAGGCATGTTTGCACTTTAAAATTTTATTTTTTATTTTTAAATAATAGTTCTTGGTCCAGTTATTTTTATTTCTATTTTTTTATTCTCTGGAACTCAACAGAGAGAGCAGAGTAGTTTTTTTGTAGCTAAATGTGTTTGTGATGTGTCATGTTGACCTACTGAAACTAAACATTTGACCTCAAGATTTTTTTTGTACATTTTAGTTTTTTACATTAAAAATAAGTACAATTGTCAACTCTTGCCTTTCTGGGTTAACAAAATTATGATTTACTGTTCATTCATTCACAATTCATTCTTCACTTGGGGTCAGGAATTTACCCTGGGCATTTAGGTTTCGACTCGGGGTTTCACATACTACATTTGTAAATCCTGGGTTAAAATTCTTATTTGCATAATTGCATTATATCATTGACTGGATGAACTGCTTAAAGCTTTGTCTCGCGCATACGCAGCAGCTGGGCTTATTTATTCCTGGCTGTGCCTTCCAGTTTATGCTAAATAGACTTTTCGAACTTTCAACTGTAAAATTAAAATAGTCTCTTCACCCCAATTAACGCGTTGACATTTACCTCTCATACGCTGAAACTAAATAGAACGCTGAATGTTGCGATAACTCTACAAACCTCATGTGTAGTTAATGAGGCGAGCGCTGTGTTTGGTTTGATTAGTTGTCGGCGTTACGTTCTGACGTCGCATCGTTTCACACGCAAAGATGACAACCTGGTGTTAAGGTCAGTGGAAAAAGCCCTATAAAAACATAGGCTATGGAATGAAAAAACTACACTGTTGCACTATAGTAGCTATACTGCACAGCTTGTTATGTAGGCAATATTGTAAATATATCAGTTTGCCCCAGGGGTCTGCGAATCTATGTGTTTGGGAATTTCCTGTAGGTAAATACCTTGAGTTCATGGAGTGGATACTACGGAAGTTCTAAGCGGCCATGCATTATTATAATTTTTTAGTCTTGTTTTCTCGTGATCACGACTTAATTTTCTCGTGATCTCGACATAACGAAAGTTGTTTTGTCGTTATCTCGACTTAATTTTATCTGTGTATTCGGCATGAGAAAATGCTATAGAAGCAGCATAATCGCAGCATCATGGATGATCGTATTCGCTTTTACTTTGATTAGGGACTCACTCAAACTGAAAAAATAAAAATAAAAATATGGTATAATACCATCCCAAATATTGAAGGTGTTGTGTGTGTGACCGACTACATTGATCCATGATAGAATACTTGTCATGCATATTCATACTCGGCCATTTTAGCTCTGTGTCTGTCAGTGATTGACAACTTACACATAAGTGTTGGACACTTGAGAAGGAGGCTGTCGGGTCTGCAACTGCGACCCTGATTTTCTCACGATAGCTACAATTACGTCGTGAGAAAACGGTTTTTAGGTTGAGATCAACAACTTTCGTTATGTCCAGATAACCACAAAACAAATTTCGTTATGTCGAGATCACGAGAAAATTAAGTCGTGATAACGACAAAACAAATTTCGTTATGTCGAGATCACGAGAAAATTAAGTCGTGATAACGACAAAACAACTTTCGTTATGTCGTGATCACGAGAAAACAAGACAGAAAAATTATAATAATGCATGGCCGCTTAGAACTTCCGTATTAAACAGGTTATTGGGTACAAAATCCTCTGAAGTTGTAAAAACATGGAATAATTCCTTTAAGTTTATTCTCACTGAGAACAGAGGTTAAACCAGTTCAAGTGGCTAGTTTCTGACATGGTTTTACATTTCTAATCTAATCTAACAGGATTGTTCAGTGGACTGTATATCCTGCAGACTCAGTGGGAGTTCCCTGATGACCAGAGTTGAAAAATATTTACAGTATCAGTAATGTTAATAATCTAGGAGTCACGATGAATCATTTTTCATTCCAGATTAATTTTCCTCCCACATCTAGACATACGTGTACCAACTTGCAGAGCTCCAAGGAGCTGTTTTCTCAGGGCGTTATAAGCGTAAGAGCAGTAAGGGTGGAGCGGAACAACTGGTGGATGAGAAATGTGATAATGGTCTTTAACGGTCAAAAAAAGGTCACCCTGTTTAATTTGTCACTTCATGTGTCACATTGAGTTTACTATGTAAAGCCTTATACCGGGTAATCCTGTCTGTAAAACCCTTTCATTTTGTGGGAAGAGAAGGTCTCACTGGAAACTGATGTTTGAGGTGCTTCCCGCAGAGATTTGCATGAATTTGTTTGTAATTAGGGAAAGTCTTAACCTTTATCTACAGTTCAAATTTAATTCCACACAATTTCTGCTGTAAATGTAAAATGTGTTTATTTATGTGAATCAAGAAAGATATATGTCTTCTGTACAAAGCATTCATTAACCTTTAAATAGGCAATGAAGGCCTACTGATTCATGACAACACATTATATACATTGTTGCCATAATATACAATAAAAACATATATAGTATAATGTTAGAATTCAGCATCAGTTCATAAGTTTCATTTCCTCCAGCCTGGCAAAATTACTGCATATATTATAGACTATGCTCATGTACACTACAAAGAAGGAAGACGACTCAAGCCAAAATCGTGTAAACTACTCAAAATTATTAAAATAATATTAGAAACAGTAAATGTTTAATTTCTACAATGTGAATGCATGACCAGGTTCTGCAAAAAGTTTTCAGAACTTCATAAGGCAACCATTAGAAATGAAAATAACACTTTGGGTAAATTAAGACTAGTGTAGTTCCTGAAATATGGGGGGGGGGGGGGGGGGGGGGGGGGGGGAAATAAAAAATGTACAAGCAATTTAAAAAGAATGCCTGATTGAATATCTTAAAAGACCAACAGTCATGCAGAAAAACTCCAAAGAGGTTCACTCAACCATGTGCCAACTTCCTATATCAAAGCATAGTATCATTTCAGGTTTTCCCAGAAGTCAAATGTGTAATGCCAAGTACTGCCAGTGGTAGCTTTCCCTCTGTGGTTACAAACCAGCCACTAACCAGCTGCTAAATAAAAATGAAACAAACCAAAAGAACCAAAAGAGCATGACATGACTTAAACAGATGCTTACTAGTAATAGCAGCATTATCTGGATGGAGTGTCCCTGTTTTGCAAGTTCAGGTTGATTTGTTGATTACAAAAGTATCCCAAGTCTTGGAGAAAGCAGAAGACTGGAAAGCCCCAAACTGCCAGGACATGCATGCATTTCTTTAAACTAATTTGGTTATTAATTCAGTATTGCAGTTGATTTCACACTTTTATATGCCCAGCATCACTGTTGCTTGCAGTTCTCTTTCTCTTTTGCATTTTCCTTTTTCTCCTTGGGCTTTACTCGTCCCAGCTTGTCACTCTGTCGTTTCGTGGGGGGCACAAAAGTAGGTTCCTCCAAGGGGCTGTACAAACCTCCTTGTTGTGAAGTTTGATTTTCACAGGAATCTATAAGTTAATATTATAATTATTATTCATACCATTCATAAATACTTTAAAAGCTGTTTGTGTTATGTGAATGAATGAAAGCATCATTGCTTTGACCTGATTCAGCTGTATCCTTCCTTTGAAAGGTGGGGTCCAGCTCTTCTGCAATATTCCTGATTGCTTGCAGTTGCCTGTGGTGACACCAAAGGAAGTTAAAGAATATTTCCTGAAAATTAAGCCATAGTTCACAGAGAAAATAGTGACTTACATTGTCATGGAAATGTGATTAGGGTGCTGATTGTCTGGGGTCAAGTCATCAACTGGGGATTTAAGACCTTCGGAATCCAGTCTCTGCCTCTGTATATCAAACAGCAAAATTCATAATTAAAAAAAATTGGGAATTTCTTTGTACTACTACAAAAAAAGGCAACGAAAGGTTAGCTCACTCTGGTCAAACAAACAGGAACAGGGTTTTAGAATTGGTTAGAAATTGGTGTTTGCCGAGTCAGTGTGAATCATCCTTGAAAGATCAATATTTCCAAAGAACACATGTGGCAATACTGATGAATCATATGATCAAAAGTAAGGTTTAACCAGTTCATTAGCACTAATATCAGAAGGAACTGTGTCCAAGACATGCATGGACAAGACAGTGCTGCGGAGGTGTCATTTGATACTTTCAGATAGTTTGAATTTTTGGTTCGTTAGTAATGAGTACATGGTTACGCAGTAACAAAAGATAGTGTCAGTCTAAAAATATGGCTACCTGTCTGTCACATGCTGTTCTCCTGTCATTCTCCCTGTATTCTTGAACAGGTTCCAGCTCATGAGACCTCCGTTTAGCCTTTATCTCCTGTTTCTGCATGAAACGTGCAATTTCCTGCCACAAAACGACAATTTATGCACCCATTTATGCATTTGAAAATTAGCCCTCATTTAAACTCTGCTTACCTCATCCTGAGCAACCTGTGCTGCTCTGAAGTCTCCAATAGGACAGTCCCTTCTAAGAGGTGAGGAACCTTGCTGAGTCTGAGAGAAGAGAACACACTTCAGTAAACTTGGCAGGAAGGTGGCCCTCCAGCAGCATGGCGGCTTGGTATACTATATACCAGTGATATTCAATCATGTTCCTGGAGCCCCTCAACACCAAACATCACCTCCCTTGTCTGACACTCCAAGGTCTTAGAGTCTTAAAATGTCTAATGAGCCGATGACCTGAATCAAGTGTGCTTGATTAAGGAGTAAGTGGAATATACCAAAACTGCAGTAGATATATTTGGTCTTGTAGTTCACCTCTTCGGCCAATCTCTCCTCCTCTTCCTGAAGCCTTCGGGCCAGCTCCTCATCCAGCAGCACTTGCTCCAAATCTCCCAAGTCAAGAGCAGCCGTTCCACTCCTAAGAGCAGGTCCTGTCAGGTAATAAGGGCAAAATCACAGCCAGATAATGTGGAGAGGAGACAGGGTTTTCAGGCCACCATCACCTTCAGTCATTTGGGCCACAACCAGAGGTGTCCAATCTTGCTCTTTGAGGGCAACTGTGCTGCAGAGTTTAGTTCCACCACATTTACCTGGAAGGTTCTAATAATCCTGAAGACCTTAATTAGCTGGTTCATGGGTGTAATTAGGGCTGGAGCTAATTTCTCCTGGAAGGTGGCCCTTCAGGACCAGGATTGGACACTTCTGATTGAGACTCATTAACTCATTGGGAACCTTACTGGTTAAGATTACAGCCCTGAAAACACACCTAAAGGACACACAAAGTAAGAGACAAATCAAAAAGTAAATGCAAGGCCAAGTCAAGAAGAACCAAGAATATTTAACGCTGAGGTACTGAAAAGGAGAAAACAACTGATGCTGCTCTAAGAGAAAGAGAAGCAGATGAGATTTTGAAGTTTTTGAGAAACAAGGATGAGATCTAGTCTCACTGGAGAAGGGATGAAGCTTTAGTAAAATGCAGATGACACCAAAAAATGGTCTCAACTCCCAAGATGTACACCGGAAGCACACAGGAATGGACAGGAGTTCTTGTTTACTGATTGGGGATGATTGGAAAGCAATGAGCAGATGTAGGGACAGGCTCAGCCACACTGCAGAGAGGGGTTACCTGCTCCAGAAGAGCGCCCACTGCAAGACTGGAGTCTTTGTATCCGTCTTTCCTCCTTCCTGCTCTCCCTCTCCAACTCTTCCCCTGTGCTCGATCTCTCTTTCTCGAAGGTCTGACAGCGCTCACTTTGACTTCGCCTCACTCTACACTCTCCACGCCTGTGGTCTCGGTCTATCCTCCTTTCATCCTCTGTTAATGATTGAGCACTCTGCCGTGCATTTCTGCCTCTTGCCATTTCCCAACTTCTTGTATCTCTCAAACGGTCCTCCACTTCCAACTTCATAAACTGTGGCACTCTAGGCTGCAGTGAGGGGGCATTATTTGAGTGTCTTGGTCTAGCCAAGTTAGAATCATCTACGCTGCATGTTCTGCTTCCCTCACGCACCGATGTCCGCCTGACGTTACCATGATAACTACGTCGCATTGAAATGTTTCGTTGAAACTCATGAGCTCGAGTGTGGAGACCTTGAGTTTCTCTGAGGTGTGTGTGATCATCTCTTAGCATCCCTGCAGAACACTGAACTCTTTCCCTAGTGTCCCTGTGACCATTTTCAAAGGTCCTACAAGCGTCGACAAGATAACTGTTAGAGCGACTCCGTTCACCCAGGAAATGAACATGTCTTTCCCTAAAACTCTCTCGACGGCCACAACCATCTCCCTGCCACATTCTGTTATGATCCTCCCTCATGCTGCTGTGTCGACTCAGCCCTGTTCCTGAGACCTGCTGCTTCTGTCGCAATATTTTCTCAAGTTTATAGACTGGTTCAAAGAGATCATCCTCAGAGCTGTGGCTCAGGTAGCCTTGCTCACTCATATCGTTCTTTATGAGCTTAATGACATCTCCCCATCCACCTGACAGGTGTGATGATCTGTTACTGCTGCTTTGGCTGGTCATGCTTTTGTTATCCTGCTCTAAATGAGCTCTGGAAGGTCTGCCGATCAGCCTCCTCTGCCCTACAGTGGGTTTGCTGTCCTGTCGTATGGCTGTAGGCCTACTGTACTCAATCAGGTCCTCCTCAGAATCTGAGTAGGTGGGTGAGGAGGAGTGCTGCCATCTTCTGCTTGGAGACCGGTTGTGAGGTACATGAACAGGCCGGGGTAAGTATGGACGCGCAGGAATGTTTGTGGACTCTTTAGTAAAGCCAACCATGCAAACATAAAGCAGGGGATTTGAGAAATGGTTAGAGAACAGGGGGGGTTAAGAGTAAAACAGTTAACATATCAAGCACTGTTTAAAAGTAAAAAGGACAAATTAAAATAATACATGCAATTCATGTGAAAAAACCCCCCACGGAGCTTCACTGAATTCAGGGTGATTCAGGACATGGTTAGTAGTATCATCATTTATTCACTCTCATGTCATTCCAAATTAATTTTCACCTTTGGGTGAACTATATTTTAACTGGGCTTGTTTTAAGTGTAAACGTAAATTTTGCAGGCATGAATGAAGTCAATATATTTAAAGCAAAACTTGACATTTTCTTGAAACTCTGTTTATGCCATTAAATGAATTCAGGTTTTAATGTCAGACACAAAGGATGTGGTGTAACCATAGAACTTTACAAACAGGAAACAAACATGACTGTACAGGATCATCATCCCAGATTATATCATGTCCTGTGGGGCTTAAAAAGCAAATGAAGCAGCAGGCTGTGTGTGTCATACTGTATGATGGATGCATTAACAGTACACTGCATGTTGAAAAAGTATTTGTGTATTATTTCAGTAGATTTAATATTCCAAATTTGCTTAAGGATGGAGTATTCGGTGTAAGAAATAATTACTCGTGGAGTCACATTATTTTACAGTAAATCAGATGCTTATACAGGAAACAACCATTTGACTAGACAATGAAAACATGTGACAAGACATTGAGACATAGTCACAATGTTATTGGAATAAGAAATTCTTACTGTGAACATGTTTACTACTTATTTATCCAAGAAAGCTACTGTTTGCAAAGTAAACGAAGGAGACAAACAAATACTGTTATACACGCAAAAGAACTGCTTTAATCACATGTAAGTTGTGTTTCACACATTGTGCCCTCGGCATGTGAATGGCGCCCATATTAACAGTATGCAGCATTTATACTGTATGTGAACATGTCGCTGATTCCCAGAAGTTCCACTGAAAGTAGCATCACAGATGAGCATATTTTTGCAGGGCCTCACATAAACTCATTGATACTGCACTATGAACCTATTTATCAACATGATCTTTCACAAATCAAACTCGGGTTCAATGTTAATGTGGCCCACTTGACATGTAATTTAGATTTCACACTCCTAATAATCTATAAAATGTATGGCCATCATGAAAGAAAATATTAAAATGCAGTAATCTAGAAATGTAACTATTTTCTATACAGAAATGCAGTTGTCACACAACAGAAACATTGTCAGTGTGAACACAATGTGAGACTGCTGTCACAAAAGAGCGGCCTACCTAATAAAACTGTTGAAGTTACACCGCTTCATAAAAACCATTCAATAACACCATGAATTACAGAGGAGTATTTTACCTCTACCATCTTTATGTTGGTAACTGCTCCTGTGTCTCAAATAAAGCTCTTCCTCCTCCTGTATCCTTTTTGCCATTTCCTAAAAAACAACAACAAAAATAAGTTTTACAGATCATAATGGTCATTTGGGGAAGTGAGGATCTGTTTTTTTAAACACATTTTTAATGAATATAGAAAAGCATGTAAAATATACCTGTAGATTGTATTTAAAAAAAAAAACTATAATAGCACGTCAGAAAGAAATATATTGACAGTTATGACACATCAAGGAGAAACCCTCAACTAAGCGTGGGTTTTGTGACTAAAAATATATCCGCTCATACACAACACAGACGCCAGTGATAGTCGGCCGTACGTCAACTGAGGGGAATTTCCACGCTTACGTACCTGCCTGCTCTTACTGCAAAAAGCCCACCATGCAGAAGCTTCAAACAGCTATGTGCTTGGTTTGCAGCTAAAGTGGCAAACAGGGGACACAACTTATCGCACAGCTGACCACAATGACTCACAAGTTTCCTCTGACAAAGTATGGTTGAAACTTATCTTAACTGAATCAATTACAGTACGATTACCACAGTGACCATTTCTTTTATCTTATCACATGCCTTCCAACATTTTGTGCCATCTAAATAAAGATGAAATTTATCCACATTTCAAAAGAAAGTTACAAACTATGATTTCTGCAAAATAATTACTATTTTTTTTTTTTTTTTAAGTCTTGCAGAAACAACTATAAATGTAACACACCCTGTATATGACAGAGAATTTACAGCACTTAACCAGAGGATAGCAGAGTTCTGTCTCAATGACAAAAGTTCTTTCCAACAATCATAAAACTTTGATTTCTACTGAGCTAAAATCTGGGATTTTAATGCGGTTTACATACTTCAACATGAAGGAAAGATGTAAGAATTAAGGAGCTGGGCTAAATATTTATAAAAACGTTTTTGAAGACCTTAAGTAAGTAAAGACAGTAAGTAAAGAGCTGTTTAGGTCAGATGTTTTTAAGTTTGAGTATATTAATGTTTCACAAGGGGGCGCTAAGGCGCCTGTGGAAAATTTGAGAGAAAAAAAGATTTTACAGCAATGTATTTTAACACTATGCTTTGCATTAGTATTTATTGTGAAACTTAACTATGTTTCTCCAATGTTCTAATAGTAGAAATAAAAAATAATATAGTTGTCAATAATAGTTGACTTTGCTGTTAACTACAAATAAAAAAACAACAATATTAATAAGTGTTTTGGCTTTAGGCAATGACAAAAAGCTAAGTCTTTTAATTTTGGAAATTGTTGTATAATGCCATGCTTAATATTTTTCCACACACAGCATAAAAGGGTCTGCATACCTAAAAATATATATCTCCCTTAGAAGGAAATATTCATATTTGGGGGCCCCTTGCATTAAACTGTCATGTTAACCTCCTCAGCAGTGCCTCTCTATGTCTGTTGCCATCAGGTCCCGGTGTCCTCCTATTCTAATTAACCTGTTATGCTGACCTTTCTTACTTCACAGCACCAACCGAATTAAATCCACTGTCCTGTGCTGAGAGATTCTGACCCACACAGGGACAAGCTCCTGTCTCCAGGGGGCTGATTCTGAGCTTATCTGGTACCTGGACTCTAAAGAAATCACCCCTCCAGATGAGGTTTGTTTGTGTACACAATTATTAGAACGACTGGGTGAGAATTATCTTCAGCATTACTCCTGTCCTATCAAGCTCCTACAGGAGCAGGGAGTAGGCTTCAGAGCTGCGTGTGGAGATGATATTTAGATGCGACCTGCTGCCTCACAGGCTTTAATTAACACAGGGCTGCAGGGGTGTAAATATGTATAATTAATGCAGCGGAATGACATTTTATGCAATATGCGAGGCCTGTCAGTGCAAAATATGCCACGCAGGTTTGAAAACACCTTCAAGATTACTAGTAAATATGAATTAAACAAGAATAAGCAGACTGATATTTTATCATCTCCGTTTTAAAGGTTTAAACTAACATTTCAACGCCAATGAGCACTTTTGGTGCTTTCCAATAACATCTTTAAAATAAAATAAGATAAATATACTTGAGAAGCAGAACTGTGTAAGGTAATAACTTAGAATATCTGGAAAAAAAATTATAAAGTTTATTCAAAAAAAAATTAATAAATCAAATACTTCACAAATCAGTCTTGATTTTAAAGTCTTGTTCTAAATTTTGTTTTAATAATGTTTAGATATATTAACTGCAAAACGATTAAAATGTTTAAGAACATGCATGATTTCTGCAGTGAAGCTGGCAGAAGTCATGATTCTTTCATGAGTCAAAAATACCTGCAGAAACAGAGATCATGTTCACTATACAACTCTGAATCATAAAATGTCCCAAATGTCCAAAACTCCTTATTCGGAATTAGTAAAATACTGTAATTTGAAATGCCTCACAGGTATGTTGACTCAGATTTACCTGGAACCCAAATTTACGAGATCACCTGCATTATAATAGGTGGTCAGGATCTAATAATTTGATATGCCAAAGTTCTCTGACTCAGATTTTCTACTTGCTGAGCCAACAATTTTCAGCTTTGCCACCTGAATCACCTGGGACTCTCCCACTCTCAAGACACTCCCAAAAACACTCAGGCTTTGATTTCCACAGTAACCCCCACAGGCTGTCTGTCTGTCTGTCTGTCTTCAAACAAATCTGAACAAGAGACTCCTTAATTAAGGTTTGCTGCAATGTCATTGAAGGGAAAAATAAAAGCTGAACAAGTTAATAATTTTTCCTGGAAGACTTTTTTACCCATTTAAATTTCTCAGAGATTGTCCTGGATCATGATAATTTAAATCAACAAATGCAATCAGGAGGTCTTACATGCACAAATGCACATCTCTTAATGTGTTATTTGAACTAAAAAGTGAAAACCATTTTATCAGGACAACTACTATTCTAGGCAAATTAATTGTCTGGTCATGATGTTTGTTGAAGTGGTTCTCAAACTTATATATGTACACACTGTATGTGTGTGTATCTATGTATTTTAACGCTCTGGAACTGTTTCTCCAAATACTTCTATATTTACTGCCTTACTATAAATCAGAAAAACATTTTGGGGGAGAACTTAGATTTAATATTTATAAACTTTGATGCTAAAATAACTTTTAGTACTGGTATTACAAAGATAGCTCACTCTGGAGCAACCAGAAATGAAAGGAATTATTCACCCAAAAATGAAAATTGTCATCATTTACTGACCCTCATGTCGTTCCAAACCTGTATGAGCTTCTTTCTTATGTTGAACAAAAAATAAGATATTTTGAATAATTTTAAAGAACCGAACAGTTGTTGGTTCCGATTGACTTCCATAGTCGGGAAAGAAATACTATGGAAGTGAATGGGGACCAACAACAAGCATTCTTCAAAATATCTTCTTTTATGTTCAACATAAGAAAGAAACTCATACAGGTTTGGAACGACATGAGGGTCAGTAAATGATGACAAACTTCATGGATTATCGCTTGCAGCTTTTTAACCACTATGCCATACCACCTCCAACACAAAGAACTGCTATAACATTTATGGGACCCTTAATACAAAGCCCTCACTAAAGAAAAGCTGCAGATCCATAGAGATTTCCTTTTATTTCTGGAGGAGAACATTTCCACACTCAGCTGTTCTGCTTGTGACTCACTGAACTCGAAGACTATAAGTGTGCCTGGGGAGGTTATTTAAGTTGGGCTGGAGTTAAATGCATCTGAAGTTGATTAATGCACAGTACGAGTGTTATTTTTGCTTTATAGTAGCTTGATGCTCATTCCCGTGTGGTCTTTGCCAGCACTTACACTCCACAGGAGACTAGCAGAATACATCATCTCACTGGCGTCCCACAGTGACTCATTAATTATTGATCCATTTGATCCCTCAGACAAAGTGCTTCAGAGGTGTAAATGAAAAACAGAAGGGGTGACGTTTACTGAGCCTGGAGTGTGTTACACACCTCGTCCTCCACTTCCCTCTTCCGAGCTTCGTCCGCACGCCGCTGGATCTCCTCCTGAATCATGCGTGCGTATTCTGAGTCTCGTTCCTCCCTTCACAGAAAAAAAAACACCTTTGATATAATAAAAACAACTAAAAAAACATCTCCGTTTCCTTTAATGTAAGGAAGAAATGCCAAAACTGTCACATTATTGGACACTGGTGGACTTTGGACATGCTATCAGCTACTGAACTGCTGATAAACAGTATACAAGCATGAATAGACAGTGTCATATCTGATAGTGGTGTGACTAGTCTTTGATTGCCTGTGTGTGATCTTACAGTTGGCGAGTGGTCTGGTGCTGCAGTATCTGAGCACTCTGCTCCTCCTCATCCTGGAGTCTCTTGGCTACTCTAATGTCTTTTTGCACCAGCTGACTTCTGTGCACATTTGAGTTGTAGTACTGCTCAACTGTTGAAGAAAGCATGCAAGATTACAGAAGAGCACATGGAAGACACGCTACTGTTATAATGTTTATTCACACTGAAAAAAAAAAGATTCATTGAATTTACTATTTTTTTAAGGTAAGTGGTGGCAATCAATTTATTTTACCTACATAAACACATTTTGTAAATAAACAAATTTTGCTGAAAATTAGTCAACTAAATTTATTTAAATGTAGCTAAAATAGATTTGCAACCGCTTACCTTAAAAAAAAAAAAAATATATAGATCGTAGAATATGTAGAATAATTGTTTTCAATGCAGCAAGGATGCATTAAATTGAACAAAAGTGACAACAAAGACATTGATAATGTTATAAAAGATCTCCATTTCTAAGTTCTTTTGAATTTTCTATTCATTAAAGAATGTATAATGGGTCCCAAAAAAAATTAAGCGGAGCAATTGTTTCCAAAATTAATATAGTAATAATTACAGTTTCTAATTGAGCAGCAAATAAGCATATTAGAATGATTTCTGAAGGATCGTGTGACACTGAAGCCTGGGGTAATGGCTGCTGAAAACTTGCCATCACAGGAATAAATTACATTTTGAAAATATATATTTATTTATTTAACAATATTACTGTTCTTACTGCATTTTTGTTCACATAAACATAGGTGTAAATCTTACCGACACTAAAATCATGAACTGTAGTGTATATCAGAATATTTAAACCTTGAAAATTATTTCTAAGCATCTGATGTATTTGTATTGATGTGTCAGTATATAATGTAATTAGACCTCCTGTAGCCTTACTGTGAAAAGGAAGTGCACACTTGCCCAGAGAGATCATCTGATTAGCATGTAAATCAACTTAATCACAGTTTGTTTTTTTATATGCCATTTAGGGGCGGGTAAAAGGCAGAGATGAAAAACATTAACCCAAATATTGATGCGGCGATCTCTGTGGATGGCTGTTCAAAGAACAGACCTTATTTGACCAAATATAATTGGTCTAGTTACCTTATGTACTGAAACACCCTTGTACATGTATTTCTAGGTGTGTGAACATCAGCCCACTTTAGAAGTTTACAAAAGACGGCTTAATGTCAAGGCTGAGAAAACAGATATTAAGATATTAAAATGCTTTAGGTGTGGCAGATGAAATGAGAGAAATGGGACTTACTTTCCTGCTCCTGCAGGTTATGAGCTAGAGCTCCATCCTCCAGTACAGCAAAACACTGGCATACTGCAGAGGAAAAACAACACTCAATACAACTTCAAAACAATTAACAGCTATGAGAAAT
This sequence comes from Barbus barbus, assembly GCF_936440315.1. NCBI lineage: Eukaryota > Metazoa > Chordata > Actinopteri > Cypriniformes > Cyprinidae > Barbus > Barbus barbus. Next base: position 17,609,330 of record NC_136718.1, read on the forward strand.
GCTGCTGATTTTTATCAGAGGTCTTATGATCACTTCAGATTATAAAAGTATAGTATCTATAGTAGTTTAAACAAATTACATTCAAGGCTGTAAATGGAGACTCTGTCAGAAAATACTGGCAGACATTTGGACTGTGTTCAGAGACATGCTGTCTTATTTCATGTCTTCAGAAATCACTTCAGGTCATTTTAGTAAAGCTCATTTAAAAAAATGTTCATAGCACTACATTTGTGAAGCCTGATATTTAAAAACAACAACAACAAAAAAAACATTTTATTCCTTTTAAAAAAGTCAAATTCTTTATACACTAACTTTAAAAACACGACACTCAAATTTCATGAAGCCATAATAACAGTCTGCATTACAATAACTGGCCCTGGAAGGTTAAAAACTAAATTACACTTGTGGTTTTGGTCCCGTAGGTGTCACACTTCGTTTTAAACCCTATGTTAAAATAATTGAAACCCAGAAAGGCTCTCTCTGCTTTAAGGAAAATCTTAAAAGAATTCTGTGTCGTGCTATTTAAAATAATTTGTCTCTCAATTTGTAAAACCAAACAAAATTTAAGTAATGTCTATGGGGCAAGCGTTTCAGAGGATTTAAAGCAGAAATAAGAAGATTACATTTTCTTCTGTACTAAAGTGTTTCTTAGCTATCTGAGCTCTAAAATAGTCTAAATCACCCTTTTAATGGAAGGACTACTGTTCTAGGTGGATGAAGATCTGGGCATGCATTATTTTCTGTGCTAATCAGCAGCATTTTCATGCCACTGATATAACTAAACTTTATTTATCCCAGAACATTCCTTTAACAAGAAGCAAAAACACAGACCATCAGGTCAGTGAACTCTGAATTTAACAAATGTGCATGTGAACCGAAAAGTACAGTTCTTGAGAGTCTTTCAAGCTGATATACAGCCACATAAAATACACGTGTGTAAAAAAGTTGCTGCTTATATGAGAGCTGAGTGTGGATCTTTTGCAGCACTAAAGCACCACAGAAAAAAAGTTAAATAAACACTAGACCTACTCGAACCTCTTGAGGTGCTGTAAAATTTTTTTGTAATTTGTTTGATGACGTTAAGGAGCAATTCTGTCTGAAATTGACATTTATTTTGTGGATTGCCATTTTCTTACCTCTAGGGAAGCCTATACAGTATGCAGTAAACCTAAAAAAGCTCAGAACAGTGTTCTGTACACTGCAGAATCCCTCAAGGAGTTAAAGTAAATAACCTTTCTGCTACATGTTGTGGTGAATGTTGAGTAGTGTTGATTGAAGCAGCGTCTCTGGTGTTACCAAACAAACATGTAGAGCTCTCATAAACACGCTCATGGCAACAAAACCTCAACAATCCCGTGGCGCCGCCCCTCAGGATATCCACAAAGTGTACGCCAAATTCAAATTTAGTAAAAAGCAACCTCAAATTCAGCGATTTACAGGGCGGATGAGTCGCAGAGAGTTTCTGAAAGGAATATGGCCTGTAATTGACACAACAGCTGGAGTCTGCGGCTTTAGCGCTGGTGCTGGACCTGCGGTCGGGACGGAGAACATTACAGACACTGAGAGCAGTAAAAGTGAGCGTTTTACTAAATCAAGAACCACCCCATCAGTGTAACTGCTAGATTCACACTCAACAGGACTGAAACACAAATGACTCTAGCTACATCTACTTTATTCAGGATGGCCTGAACAATTATGCTGAATTAGAGTAGCATGACCATAATATCCTAATGGAGACATACTGACTTCAGCACAACCTCTGACTTGAGCAGCTGGTGGGAATCTATGTATAGCTGTGAGGCCCAGCCACCCCGTCTGGTGGAGTGAAACTACTGACTCCCTGAAAATGCGAGCAGAGAGAAATGAACCTTCTGTGGAGTATCCCAGATTTAAATGCAATCATTTCAGTATCCAAAAAGACAAATGTATTTTCTGCTTGAGCCCACCTGCTGCATATTGCGATAACCCATATCAGGTCACACAAGCACCTCCCAACAATGCCCTCCACATCCACATCCACCCAGAGCGCACATACATACGCCTGCACACAGGAGGAAGGGTTTCCAGATGTGCCAGCAGCAGAAAAAAAGACACAAGCTGAGTAAAAGGATAGTGAGATTGGTGGCGTTTACTTTGGAAAGGAGTACAGATAAGGGCAAAACATAATGGCCAGTGTCTTTGTCCTCTTTTGAGACATTCAGTGGCTCTGTAGACTCAGCTGGTTTGTTTTGTCCAGCAGCCAACATACTCTCTGCCTGGGGACAGGGCATGACAAGAACGCTAACATCAACACAAATACACTATAAAAATATTTGTGGACCCTATATATATATATATTCCTTGCTAATAATGTATCTAAACATATGCCAGAAAAAGCATTTTGATGTTACATTACAAATTAAACGCAAGCCTATTCATCAAATGTCAGGATAACTAGATTAAAGGTTTAGACCACTGTTCAAAAGTTTGGGGCCAGTAAGATTTTTTTTTTTTATAAATTAATACTTTTATTCAGTAAGGATGCATTAAATTGATCAAGTGACAGTAAAGACATTTATAATGTTACAAAATATTTCTAATGAAAATATATATATATATATATATATATATATATATATATATATATATATATATATTTTTTTTTTTTTTTTTTTTTTTTGACTTTTTATTCATCAAATAATCCTGGAATCAATTTTTAAGGGTTTCCCCACACACACAGACACACAAACACAACTTATTTTGGAGCACCAAATCAGCATTAGAATGATTTCCGAAGGATCACGTGATATTGAAGATGATGCTGAAAATTGAGCTTTTCTATCACAGGAATAAATTACTTTGTAAAGATATGATAAAAATAGAAAAGCTACTTTAAATTGAAATATTTCACAATATTATGGTCTTAATGTATTTTGATCAAACAAATGCAACCTTGGTGAGCTGTTTAATGCTTTAAAAAGCTAAGCAATCTTAGGACTCCATGACAGTTAGGTAACCATTTAGGGACCAATTCTCACTATTAACTAGTTGCTTATTAGCATGCATATTAATGTATATGGGCTGTTTATTAGTACTTACAAAGCACATATTAATGCCTTGTTCTGCATGACCATATTCTAGATCCCTTAATCCACCCCATACCAAAACTTAACAACTACCTTAACCAATAAGCAGCAAATTAGGAATTTGAGGCAAGTCATAGTTAATAGTGCGACAATTAACAATAGACCAACAATTATTCTCACACTTAAGATCCTATTTCAATCAGTTTCTTATGTATTAAGGCGTTTACATGCAATATAAGATTCACAAAAATTTTAATTATCAGCCTCATTTAATCAGAGCTACTGTTCTCAGGAAGCATAACACAGCAAAAGACATGTGAAGCATATGCTAGCAAGCTAGCCAAGTACATACACCTACAGTCAATTATTAAAAACTTCTGGTCTGATTCCTTTAGTCAAAACAATCCTAATAACACAAGGACAACAAAATGAACTACTGACAGTTGAATTTAGTATGGTGATTAAGTTTGGTCAGGAAAACAAACTAGGCTTCTGTCTAAACACTGATCCGTCCTTCAAACTACACCTAAACTGATAAGATTCCTGACAGCTGTATCCACCCCCATAACAGTTCAGGCAGTGCTGGGGATTTCTGCTCATCTTTATCTACAGCTGAGGAACTCCAGAACCTCTAACAGCAGGAGGCTCATGTCTCTAAATTTCCAGTCAACAAAACAACACTCACAGATTCACATGCTGAAAGAATCGTCCATTTTATCCAGTCAATGAGGGAGAAGCTGTACACCTGTGTTACTTTAAAATTCACTCTTGACAGTCTAAACACCTGTTAGCTCCTCTCATTGTAGGAAGAGGGATTTGAGCCTGCAGACCCAGTTCTAGCAGCGATGTGGTTTAGTGGATCGAACCTCAGCATTCAGGTGTCTGATTGGGGCGCTGAGTGGATTGGCAGGCAAGAGGGTGTGGATATAAAGTTGTCAAACTAGTTTTGCAGAAGCCAAGCCAAAAAGACATGCTCATATTACAAAGACAGGGAAAACATACGTTTCAAAGCATATATGCATACTTTAAAAACATGATACGCCCATTTAAAAAATAAGATTGAGCAGTCACAGCATGCAAAACAGACAGAGACACTGAGATGAAACAAAACAAACAAGTGGTTGACAAACGAAGTCTGAGATGGATCAAAAAAGAAAAAAAAAGAAGAAAAAGTTTTGTAAAATCATGATATTGCTCAATTAAGTGTTCCCTTGCTGAAGAAAAAGATTAACTTCTCTTAGAAAAAAAAAACAACTTACTGACCCCAAACAGTTGAAGAGAAATATATAGTTGCCATACTACCAGACATTTATAAATATCTATCGGGGCAGAGGTTTCACAGCATAAAGTGGAAAAGGGTCAGTGAAGGCATGGAGTATGCAAGGATGCATAGGGGTAAAAGGGCAGTGAGGAAAGAGGCTGAGTTTCTCAAGGGAACTGGGGTATAGAGACAGCATTCCCAAGACTATGGCAAGAGAACTACCAGAGCAAAAACACATCCACAGGAACTGATAAAACAAGGGTGAAGACAAAGGGAGATCACTGAGATTTATTACACAATGCTTTGGGGAACTAGTACTGAAAACAAACTGAGGAAATGAAAACACTGTTGCTCACAGGCTAAGTTTAAAAAGGATATTAACCCAATGGGATAAAACATGGCATAGTAATGCATAGACATAGTAAGGCATAGACATTAGTTAATTGGGTGATCTAATAGAGTCTTTGTTCTATAGCCAGTGCTTGTTTAAGCGTAAAAATACAAAACAAAACAATGAAAGCATTGTGTACAGAATGAGAACAGAAGGGAAATCATCATCAAAATTTCCCCCTTCAAAAGAAGCATAAGAGACAATACTGGAGAAAACAGAGCCATGTGATGGAAAAAAGACAGCTTTTTTGCTTCCGAGCTATACAGCAGATGTCTGGAATGTTAATCAGATCTCAGACTTATCAGCAAAAGCTTGCAGCACATGGGATATAACATCAGAATGAGACATCTGAAAATCTGAGACATCAGAATGGGAATCAACAGCACAATAGCACAAATCACCCAAAACGAAATGGCCTGCAATGTGTAACTATGATGCATGTCAGGCAGGTTTTACCCTCCTGGACTCTGGGCAGGTTGGACTGATCCACCTCCAGCTCTGCCATGACTTCTGGCACTGCTCAACAACTTATGCCATTCAGCAACACCTAGTCTCATATGAGAGAGAGAGAGAGACTGGTTAGTGCTAGACCGACTGGGCCAAAGTAGCTTATTTGATCACTGTGAGTGTCCAACAAACACAAAGCTTTTGACAAACCACTGCTAGAATATTTGAATGTTACAACACATTTTATTAACAAACAAAAATTACAATATTATACTTTAAACAAACACAAATGAAAAATAAACAATATATTCTCTTTAGAATTCATTTGTAAAAACAAAACAAAAAACAGGAATAAGGAGTTGTTGAATAAAACATCTGTAAAATAAATAATGTATCTAAAAATAAAAAATTAAACAAGTCATTCCTTTAAACCACTTGCAAAATAAAATAATAAACTAAAAACAAAATTAAAAAATAAATTAAAACCATTTATTTAAGAAGTCATGTAAATAAATGCAAACATAGCCATAAAAAAATAAATGTTTTAAACAGTAAATACATTACTGGTTTAAAAATAATTCAAATTTAGACGTAAATGACAAAAATATCGACTCAATCAGAGGATAAATTGTGTTTTGCTATAATAGCTTTTTTTGACAGAAAGCATAAACAAACACTGTCTGAAGACAAAATAAGCAGCTAATGCAAAAGAGCCCAGAAACAAAACAAAGCGAAACTAAAACAACCAAACAAACCAGCAAAAGTGAAATGAATGGGGACAGTGCGGTAAATGGATCTTCACATTCCTCACGATTTTCAGCACAATGATTCATCACAAAAACATCAAACACTGAAAACATGGGTCATACAGACACCAAACAGCGTCTTACCTGCTCCACGCTTCTCTCCTCTAGAAATGCTATTTTCTGTGTTGCATACTAGGGCTACTCGAAAAACTCTCACTTCTCATAAGCTCATACTTGGATTTGGCAGTGTCTGAAACAAGCCTGAACTATAATTATCCTGTTTCAAAGTTTCCGACTAGACAGGCTGTTTTTGACAACGAGACAATGGCATGAAGCTTCCACAGGGATGGGAAGCCAGCGCGGACAAACTTCACGCTCCCTCCTTCGACCAGTGCGCTCATTTCATCAAACTGGTGCATCCAATCACATCAAAAATTAACACAAATATCATTTAACAATGCATAAAGTGGGGGAACTTTGATGCCCTGGTTCGCTCTTTAAATATATTTAGATCTAAAGTCTTTTTTTAATTGTAATTACTGAAATTTTGAGAAACATCAAAAAAAAAAAAAAAAAAAAAATATATATATTGTTCAGTTAAATTTTCTCAAGTTTAGTTAGGCTAAATGAATAATGCATAATAAATGCATAGTATTTTACTGTTTTACAAAGTGTTCACTGGAGGTGTGGGATGATATTCTGCCCTCTACTGGTGATTGAGTTAAAATTCATGCATTCTGAAGAAAACTTTTCTCTTCGTTCTTGTTTACCTTGTCCTAGGCTAGGAGACTAGGTTTGAATAAGTAGGCTATAACTTAATAATACTTATAAAAATAACAATTGAAATACTTATTTAAGAAGTAAATACTTATTTAATAAAGTAGTACGAATCTGTCATTGCTATTTCTTAAACTTTAGTAACTAGGTCTACAACCCGAATTCCGGGAATGTTGGGACGTTTTTTAAATTTGAATAAAATGAAAACTAAAAGACTTTGAAATCACGTGAGCCAATATTTTATTCACAATAGAACATAGAAAACATAACAAATGTTTAAACTGAGAAATTTTAAACTTTCAATTTGATGCCTTCTACAGATCTCAAAATAGTTGGGATGGGTGCATGTTTACCATGGTGTAGCATCTACTCTTCTTTTCAAATCAGTTTGAAGACATCTGGGCATCGAGGTTATGAGTTTCTGGAGTTTTGGTGTTTTTGGTGAATTTGTTCCCATTCTTGCCTGATACAGGTTTCCAGCTGCTGAAGAATACGTGGTCGTCTTTGACATATTTTTCTTTTAATGATGCACCAAATGTTCTCTATAGGTGAAAGATCTGGACTGCAGGCAGGCCAATTCAGCACCCGGTCTCTTCTACTATGAAGCCATGCTTGTTGTAATAGCTGCAGTATGTGGTTTTGCATTGTTCTGCTGAAATACACAAGGCCTTCCCTGAAATAGACGTCATCTGGAGGGAAGCATATGTTGCTCTAAAACCTTCATATACCTTTCAGCATTCACAGTGCCTTCCAAAACATGCAATGCAAGCTGCCCATTTATGCACCCCCATACCATCAGAGATGCTGGCTTTTGAACTGAACGCTGATAACACGCTGGAAGGTCTCCCACCTCTTTAGCCCAGAGGACACGGCGTCCATGATTTCCAACAAGAATGTAAAATTTGGACTCGTCTGACCATAGACCACTTTTCTACTTTTAAACAGTCCATTTTAAATGAACCTTGACCCACAGGACACAACGGCGCTTCTGGACAGTGTTCACATAAGGCTTCCTTTTTGCATAATAGGAGCTTTAGTTGGCATCTGCAGATGGCAAGGCGGGTTGTGTTCACCGACAGTGGTTTCTGGAAGTATTCCTGGGCCCTTTTAGTAATGTCAATGACAGAATCATGCCGATGAGTGATGCAGTGTCGTCTGAGGGCCCGAAGACCACGGGCATCCAACAAAGGTCTTTGGCCTTGTCCCTTTCGCACAGAGATTTCTCCAGTTTATCTCACTCTTTTGATGTAGATCCAACTACGCCCCTTGGATCTTGTGTTCTGCAGTGAGGACCATCTCTCACAGATTGGAGAGCCTCTGCCCATCTTTACTTCTGAGAGACTCTGCCTCTCTAAGACATCCCTTTTATAGCTAATTATGTTACAGACCTGATGTCAATTAACTTAATTAGTTGCTAGATGTTCTCCCAGCTGAATCTTTTCAAACTTTCTTACTTTTTCAGCCCTTTGTTGCCCCCGTGCCAACTTTTTTGAGACCTGTACTTTTTAGGTGTATAAAGTGTAAAATTTCTGCATTTAAACATTTGTTCTGTCCTGTATGTTCTACTGTGAATAAAATATAGGATCATGTGATTTGAAAGTCTTTTAGTTTTTATTTTATTCAAATAAAAAAAAAAACTGTCCCAACATTTCCGGAATTCGGGTTGTATTAATCAACTTGTACATTTTTGTATTGCATTACTTGTTATGTGTATTGACTTTTAATGTGCATTTGAGTGTATTGTGAATTTGTATTCAATATTGGGAGTAATTCAGCCACGCAAATTCCTCATAAAATCAACCTTACATAGCCTATTCAATTCACAGATGTGGCCAGACTGTGAGTGAGGTACATCCTTTTAAAACAGCTCATCATTTCTCAGGTCTGCTCTGTCTGAATTTACTCCAAGCTTTGTAAATGTCAAATGTGCATCACTAATACGTCTTTCCAGCGGGTGATAAACAAATGTCATGCTCTCCTCAGCAGACGGGTAATCTGAACTTTTTATCCCTGAGCTTCATTTTATTACCTTCATTGACAATGTTGTTGGAATCAATCTTTTCTATGAATTTAAAGAGATATATTTTCATCATTTTCAACATAAAAGAACTCGATTCATGGGCTAAATAAATCGGCTGATATATTCATAAAATTATCTCTTTATGTGGTCTACTGTTCTCAAGAGTTGATAGACGAACATTTGCACACCTGTGTCCCCCAATTTACAAATTCAGTAAAACAGGGCAATGAGATTCAAAGGTGATAAAGCCACCGTGGAACTGCTACACCAGTCATCCTGATTTATTCATGGATATTAACTCAACAGGATTCACATTTTAAAATAGGACTTTCAATAAAAACACTGCATTGATTATGATTCACTCAGCTTTGGTAGAGTGGTGTATTTAAGATAAGAGAGCATCCATCCACCTCATTCACCAAAGCTTGACCTGATAGGACCTTCAACCTGCTGCAGAGATGATCTGTAACCTGCTTCTGTCCTGCTCCGTCCTCCTGCTCTCCTGCAGCCATCTGTTAGCACATCCTGTTACGGACACAGCTGACATGACTTACAGCGGCCCTGGTGAGTGCATTCAGACACAATGTTTCAGATGTTATTATTTATTACTTATATATATATATATATATATATATATATAGGATATTTTTCCCCTGGCAATGATTATTATAATTTTTTTAATATATATTGGATATTTTCTCTTACTTTCTCTTGCAAAGTTGTGTTCATGGATGTTCAGGATCCATGAATACTATAATATTACTTAAATATATATTGAAGCATTTTTTAATACAGTTTTTTAATTATATATTATTAGGCTATATATTTAAATATATTTAATAATAATAATAATAATATATTGAACATGTAATAATATTCATAACAACACAAGCAATACTAATGATTATTTTATATATACACAGTATATAATTATTATAATATATATAACAATATATAATATATATATATGCAATAAATCTCGCTTTTCACCATGCATTTAGCATTATTTTTATTTAAAGCATACTTATTACATTTCAAATTTGCACCTTACATACCTGTACATACTGAATTGTCTATTTTGCATATTGTGCTTTTGCTATTTTGCATATTGTCCATTTTGTATATTTGTACATTATTATTTTTATTTTATTTTTTAAATTATTGTTATTATCTGTGTCCTGTCCTGTCCTGTCCTGTCCTGTCCTGTCCTGTCACTGTCGCTGTCGCTGTCGCACTGTGGAGCTACTGTCACTAAAACAAATTCCTTGTATGTGCAAACATACCTGGCAATAAAGATCATTCTTATTCTGATTATTTTTGCTCAAGGAGACAGTGTCCCTCTCTCTCTCTTTTCCTCTGATACCCATTTTCAGTGACAACTGGCTAAAATTAGTACACAGGGTGCAAAAATGCAACATTAATTTTGTAATACTGGTGCCAGATAGCAATGCAGGCAAATCTGCTGTAGCTGATGAAATACCGTCTGTCTGATTGCTGCTTTAGATTCAGTGGAAGAGGCCAGAAGCGTCAGTCCAGATGATTTCTCTGTCTCTGATCTCAATGAACTCCTGCAGAGGGCGGCAGTCGTAGGATATTCCCCGCTGCTCAGCCTAGAGAGTGAGACTCATTTATCTGACACAGACATTTAATCTCAAAAGTTACAACTGCACCATCTTTTAGTGTTACTGAAAGTTCTTCTGCAGATGAAAAAAAAATCACTCTTTGTATGCTCATACTGTTCCTTTTACAGATATCAAAGTGCCTGGGCAGACTTCTAAAGAGGCTCTTAGAGAGGTAAACGAATAACAGTCTCTAAGCATGTAAATAATGCTGTGTTCATGTGCATTATCTTGGCTATATTACATTTTCATGCAAATATGTGAGCAACAGCCTCTCTTTCTCTTTTAAGTTACTGTTAGAAAAACCATCTCGCCTCATTCCTCCCAGCGGTCTGTGGGGCAGCAGGAGACAGTTCAGGAAGAGAGGCGGCGGTGCAGATTGCTTCTGGAAATACTGTGTTTGAGGCATTCGTGACATACTGAACTGAGTCACAGGGCTTTTATAGCTTTTTCTACCAGTATGGACTCTCTCTTTCACACACACCCACACACACAAACAATACAAAAGCAAAAATATACAGAACACAGTTATAAAAACTTTTGTGCAAAACAGTTGCTTCACAGAGAGACTGATGTAAACCACTAACATGTAAAATATCTGGGATTTTTTCTACATATCTTCAGCTTTTATGTGTCTGTAAATTTTTAATGACATATAATTCTGGAATATTTGGATTAAGTGCCAATACTATCTTTATAGAAGAGACCACAATAGCTGTACTGTATAAGACATATAACTGTAAACTATAAATGCAAAAATAAAAAAATAAAAATAAAAAACCTCCATTCTTTGTCCATAATGTTGTTCCCATCCCCCCTTTGTAAATTGAAAGAATTCACATTTGTATATTTTGTAACTCTTTTTATTTAATGTTTTACAATGAGTCCTTCACAGAGAGAGCATGCAGATGAGATTTGAGTGTAAACCTGGTAGCTTTGGATTGATTGGTTCAAGTATTTTTGAGACTGATGAATAAAACAGTCAGAATCAAAACACTATTCTTCAACCTTGGAGGCTGGACATCCACTTAGCTGGAGATGACAACCGGTATCTAGATGCATCTACGGACTTACTGAGCACACACAAAGAAAAATACAAGACAAAGTTAAGCTATGATACGGGTTCAACACCACTTTCCACCTTTACTCTATTTATGCAAAATGTAATGAATATATATAAAAAAAATAAACACTTTTTTGGTCATATCTAGGGCAGCAGGTCTTACAAATAAAGGCATCTATGGTTCCATTAATAACCTTTAACAACCACAGAACTTTTCATTGCATAAAATGTTCTTTATAGAGGAAATGTTCCTTGGAATATTAAAATATTCTCTACACTAAAAACAAAACAAAACAATTCTCTTAAAATTCTTTGGGGAGTCCAAAATGTTTTTTTTTTTATGGCCATAACAAATCACACTGCTGATGTTTTACAAGAACAGTGGTTGTTTGATTACCTGCTGTGGACTCTTGAGGGTAAGGCTCTGTGTATTGCTACTCCTAGACGTGGCAGGTCTCTCTTCTCCAGATCCTCAGTATTAGGCCACAGAACCTCAGGAGAGTCTATCAGCTCTGTGTCGTGTCCCATCTGCTCATTTACTGGAGTCATCGCTCTCAGTAGCTCTATCATCTAACAGCACACACACACATGCAGTAGTTAAGAGTAGTCCAATATTCCACAAACAAAAACTGCTGAATGAGCAATTTCTAATTTTTATGACTACATGACAGTAAAAGTGTCTTCACCTCTCTGACAGTGTGAGCAGCAGTGTGTACAGGCTGACTGTCACCCCACAAGACACACAGCAGCAACAGACTGACAGACATGCTAAACATCCCCTTCATTATATCTGTACAGCAGAACACAGTCATAATGATGCACAAATAAATAAGGTCTCAAAAACTTCATTGTTTCATAAATAAAATAAATACATAAATTACATGATGAAAGAAAATAGCCAATAAATTAGCTTTTAGGCATTAAACAAATATATAATTATTACATTTAATAGTATCACATATTGCTTATAATAAATTCTATAATAAAAATTTAAATACAAAAAAACAACTTTGAAATGTGTAAATCTTAACACACATCTACTCAATATACTGTATATTATCATCTTATGATGAATTTGTTGTTAATGTTTTTAAGTATATACAAGTATATCTATATCTATCTATCTATACACACACATTTATATCTACAGCACACACAAATTACATTAAATTTAAATTAAATGACTGTAAATTATAACATATATAACAATATAAATTATTATATACATATACAAAAAAAAACATTTTCAGTTGTTCATATAATGATCTGTTTTTTAGACATGCATTAGTATATGCATAATATTACATGTAGAACAGTATTTCTTTCTACAAAATATATCATGACATATAGCACAAACAAGCAAATCAGAACTGAAATACAGTGAATGATACATAACTGTCAAAAATTACAAACACTTTGTTCCTTACCTGAACAGCCTCCAGCAATTCCCAGGTGGTTGTTGTTGTGCAGAACACAGCGCTACACTGAGGTTAAAGTATTGTCTTCACATAATTTATATCCTTAGAGGAGTCTGACCAATAACCCACGTGTTTAGAGTCTAGAGGGCAGTTACCTGGCCCATAAACCCTGCCAGTAACTGACCCCATCACTGTCCCCTGTTCTATTGTCAATAATAAAGCAAAAAATGCCTCTTCAGCACAAGCACAAATGCACACACAGCAGTCATTTCCTGTTATCATAAGCTATTATTCCCATCAAGCATCCATCACTGAATTTGAATAGTCCGAGGACAACCAATAATAACATAAATTTACTGTATGACCTTTCACTAATTCATAATGATGATTCATTAAACCTAAAACTGTCAAAGCATCTTTACGGATGACAGCATGCAGTGACCTGCAGTGACCAACAGATGGCCCAACTGAGCCTATTAAACTAATAGTTTAAAACAAATTCTTTTAGTTTAGTTTTAAAAATACACTAAAATGACTTGAAAACAGGCTTCTCAAGTTTTTCCCTTTTTATTATTTTACAGCAGAGAGAATATAAAGCATTCAGAAAACATCTTTCATATTTTAAGGGCAATTCAAAACATTTTGCATGGCTTCAGCAGCTGAATTCTCTTTTTTAACATATCCATCGATTCAGTGACTCTTTAACATGCACAATTACAAAAATAAATTGCTCAAAACAGGGGGAAGGAAGAAAAACAAAGACATTTAAAAAAGAAACAAAAAAACTAAACAAAAATCAGGGGTCATCAGGAAAGGAGAGGGTTACATAATCGGATAAGACACAGAGAAAGACAGCTAGAGAGGAGAGGAAAAGTAGATCTAACACTAGTTTAACATGCAAAGTGTAGAGAGCCCCAAGTGTAGCTTGTAATAAAGGCAGGGCCGCTATTTTCTGGGTTTGAAAGGGATGAAAACGTGCAGCTCCATGAAGGGTGTCGTATAAGCACTGTCCTTAAACTACTGCATCCTAATCTCACAATACTGGCATTTGCATAAGAGTTAAGTCAGCTACGTGTGTCCAACAGATCGCTGTCCCCATTAGGTCTACAGGTCTCCACTTCAGGAATTGCTTATTGCTCTGTGTCCATGAGTGGTGGGATGTTTCCTAGGGCCCTGTTCTCCCTTTTCTAAAGAATGGATGCACAGGAAAGGCAGTCTCTGTTCGAAGTCATTGATGCGACAAACAAAACTGATGAGGGATTTTCTGTGGGCTGAGCTGTGATACCGTTAAAGCTGAAGCAGAATTGTCAAAATGAACCCGTATGCGACCAGATGAGGTTATTGTCTGGCGTTTATAAACTACAGCTATTCTTTTAAATGTTTTGAAACGTCTATCTATGACTAGAATAAAGTGATGATGATGTTGATGAATCGATCTGAGCAGCACTTTTTCATTATTGTGATACAGTATATCCACGGCAGTGTGTTTATACAGTGACTATAGGATCCGGAGAAGCTGCACTGAACTGAAACATCCATGCGTATTTACACAAGCATCAGACACATTCGCATAGACCTGCTCCTTTGCAACGGGCTTAATCACTCTTATACAACATCAGTCAGTGCCGCGCTTTCCACAAACCGGTTTTTAGGGACCTAGGGTACGCCAACTCAGCTCACATAGTTGATTAAAAAAAGGTGAACAGCATGACATGTTCAGAATCACAGTAATTTGATCAGGACAGTCTGGCTCGTTTCCCAATAAGCAGCAACTAATTCTCAAGTGACCTGCTCTATCTCCTCCTTTTCTCCAGTTTGGCACCTGAGTTAAGATACAAAAGTGAACCCGTCAGATTCACACCCGAGGTTTCAACTGCACTAGTGCCATGGACACTTTAACGTGGATATGGACACAGTTCTGTGGCGCGTGATTTCGAACGAGGTACACGCGTTTCTTTTTAACCTGTTTTTGTGGTGGAGAAGTTGAAAACAATGGGAATGTAAATGGAAAGTGGAGTGAAACTGAATTCGAAAACGAAACAGGAAGCCAAATTCCATTTGAAAAAAAACAAAAAAGATTCATGCTGCCCCTGTAAATATGAGTAGTAGCCTACTGACAATTTGCCAGCTGTTTTGACTTTTTGTATTGTAAGGTTACATTTCGAAGCCCTCGGTCTGTTTCAAGTTCTGCAACCCATAAAACCAGCTGCTTTACAGAACAGTATTTCTTCGACAAGTCTACCTGACTACCAAATCTACAAAAATAAGCATGCTTTGGGTGCTGTTTCAGCCACCCGGTTATCTATGTTACCCATGCAAGCATAATAAGACTCGAGTTGCCACCGCAGTGCATCAGCTGACAACCTAAACTGCTACCGGAATGATGAATGCAAGGCAAGAACCAGCCGGACTGAATCTGCAGTCCTCGCCGGTTCATCTGGCAGTTCCAATAGAGGACGTGAGTTATGACGAAGCCATAAATTCCTGGTGCGTTAAAATTAAATACACAGAGAAAGCACGGACAAAGAAACAAGTAACGTAACGGAAAATAAAAACGCATATAATTCAGTTCTCGCTAATGCCAGTCCATCGCAAACCTCACATGCAGACTGACGGCTCGCTGGATTTAGAATATGATCAGGCACTTCCAACATAAGCACTCATTTACATATCATTCTCTTCGCAAATACAAAATATGACAAAAAGCATTTTGACATGAGGGGAAACTGAAATCTACACATTTTTAGTGCATTAACTCATTTTCAAGAGCGCTTTCATATACTTTCTCCTTTTCAAAAGCCACGGCAACACCTGCTGTTAAAAGTAAAGTCACTGCAACACCGGTGAAACGGATTGATCTTTGGAGATCTATCTGGCCCTTGACGCCAACATTTTAGCACCAAAAGAATCCCGTTTAAATGCATAACAGGGAATCCAATCTTTCAATCAGTGTAGCAGTGTGGATTTCTGTCATTATTTCAATCAGCTTCTTTACTGTCAAGATTACTCACAGGATTTTTTGCACATCTTGTTGAATTAGACTGTCAGAATGTTACATTTAAAGCTGCTGTAAGCTCCACTACCTGCATTCATAACAGAAAAACATACTTCACATCATTTCAATGACATAATACAAAAGTATTCAACTTATGAAACACAAAACAAACAAATGAGATATGTGATACACTTAAAGATCCTTCCTGAATACACCATCATCCTTGTCCGACTGTGTTGACGGGTTATGCTGCTGAATGCAAGTGAATCTGATCGCGTTTTACCAGGTGATTATCTGTTCAGCCATGATTAACTTCCTTTAAGCAGTAGCATTCACATTACTTGGCACCATTGGCAAAAAGATTCTTGGTAGCCCAGAAAAAACAAACGGATGTAAACATAACCTAATGATCATTTTGCCTTTTCTCCTACCTCTTAAATACAGTATTTTTCATAATTGCAGGAAAGTCATGCTTTAGCAAAATGTTCTTCTCAAGAACATTCAAAGTAAAATAAAATACTCTTATTGTGAAATAATTTTTCAGAGCATAGCCACTAATGCTTTTGAACTCTTTTTTTTCGTATCTTTGTTCGTCTTTGTCATGCACATACAGTAGCTTGACTTTATCCCAGGTATTTACACTATGTACAAACGATACAACCATACTTCTTAGGCATTCAAACAAAACTATACAAATATTCAGATTTTGACGCTAATCTGTTTTGATCCCTTTCAATGAGTAAAATAATATATTTCTTAAATACAATCCCGCTTAGATAAATGTTTTACTTTGCGTACCGGCAACCCTCTTTATGTACAGGAACCGCTCAATTGTCAAAAATATGGATTTGTCTAACCCCAGGTGTGGAGACCCTTCAAAGTATATCAAAGATATCAAGGCAATGCATGTCACTTTCCTTTTAAGAGCTTAGAAAACCTCTGAAGTTGATTTTCAACTGAACAAAGTGACCCTTTAACATTAGATTAACAAAAGAAAACTTTACAAACTTGCCAATAGTAAATGATGGGCAGAGGTGATGACATTTGGTGTCTCCAGTACATTCATGGAGTTAAAAACAAAACAATGAAAAGACTGCGGCCTAGTTTCAAGCATGCATAAGACAAGATCTGCCTAGAGCGATCCACTGCACTGATGTCTCGCTAACTTTGAACTGGTAGAATATCATCAATTTGAAAATTGTTGTTGGTTAAAATTGTATGTATACCTGTGTTTTCACACATCTTGTTAGCAGATCAACATGGGCATTTGACACGTGACCCAAGCCTGCTCGTTTCCCTCTTACATTCATTAGCAACCCAGTCCTCTTGTAGCTAAGAGAAGACGGGTGAGCATAAGGGACAGACTGGAAGAAGTTTCTGACGAATTTGTCTGGTTGTGGAGTAAAGCATGTACTAAAACTAATTCATGAATTATTCATCATTTTTGGTAACAATTTTACCCACTAAACACTTCTTTTGAAAACTATGAAATACACTCGGAACAGGTCCGGCCATGTTTCTGTGTCGACTCCATATTTTGTCATCTTCTCTCTTTCTTTCTCACTTCATTTAGCTTCTCTTTACGAACCACTGAAGAGCAGGACTTCCATCCATCCTTTTTTTTTTTTTTTTTTTTTTCAAACAAAACATTTAAATGCTCATCCAAAATGACAAATCAATCCATTAAAAGTGCAAAAAATGCCATGAAGCAAATGTTGTTCCTCCTAAAACAACGTCCTTAGAGTTTTTGATCCACAGCAGTTGGCTCTTTCCTTCATAAAAGAAAAATAGAAGGAATAAAGAGATATGAAAAAACGCAGTTGTTTAGTAGCCGAAGTATCAGTCATACAGTAATAGTAAGAGTTGCAGTGTTCTTGCTATTTTTTTTCCTCTTGTAAAACGTCTCTGGTTGAAACAGAAAAACTGAAAGGAAGAGTCTGGAGAGTAATGTCACATTGTGAGGGGGCTCTTCTGGATGCTCTCATGTTCCCTGGCCTTTCTCAATTCTCTCACTCTGAAAAACAACAAGCAGATATTAAGGGACACAGGTCGAACATCTCACATCATTTTAGCATTTATCTCAGAAGGCAGATAAGGTCAGATCAAGCCCTGGTTAAAAGGGTAGTTTCTTTCTTGTGTAGAACACAAAAGCAGATTTTCAGCAGAATGCCCAAGCCGCTCATTTCCATACAATGAAACTGTCCCTGTCATACACTGTACAGAAATAACATGACCTTGACATTCTTCTAAACATCTCTTTTTGTGTTCCAAAGAATAAAAAAAAAGTCATACAGCTTTGGTTCATTAAGGTTCATTTTTGTGCAAATTATCCTTTTGAACAGAACAGAACACTGTTGTGCTTTAAGAAAACCCTTTAAAATCTTTAAATATCCAGCGCAGTGCAAAATTCATTTTTGAAGATTGATTGTTATGAGATTACATGGTTTATGTGGAACACTTAACCAGTTAAAAGCTGCGTTTGTTTTCTATTTGAATATATTTTAAAATATATTATAAAATTTGTTCCTGTGATGGAAAATCGGAACTTTCAGCAGCCATTACTCCAGTCTTTAGTGACACATGATCTTTGAGTAATCATTCTAATATGCTAATTTAGTGCTCAAGAAACATTTCTTCTTTAAAATATTTGTGGAAACCGGTAGTGTATATAATTTAATATAATCATTTTTATAATAACATAATTCTTTTGAAAGAACACTTTTTTTTGGCCAGTGCTCTATGCACAAGTTCTTCACTGATGATTTGCCCCATTTTCTTCATTGCCTCACCTTGTAAGTTTCTGCACTAAGTAGATATATAGGACAAAAAGCTTAAAATAGTCTGCATTTCATTTAATACAAAATCAGTCTGAACCTTCTCATCTCGTCGCCTCTAACAAGAAACTAAAGCTGTCTGCTGATTATTCTGTCTACGTCCTTTCGAAAGATGTTGCTCAAACATCTGATGAAATACAGGTGACATTTGCACAGGGTAATGTGACCAACTTAGCTTTTGTATTATACTTTGATTTATTTTGTACTATACATACAATTTTTGATTTATTTTTTATTTATTTTGTACAACATATCTACTACCAAACAATTAAAGAGAGATAGACAGATAAACAGTCAGTTCCCACTGCAGCATGTGCAATAAAACAGGCTTTAGCTGAACTAGTCAGAACCAAACACACAAGCCAGAGAGGTAGCCAGTTTTCTCTCGGTCACATATTTCCCAGCATGCCTCATGGTCAAAGAGCAAGACCCATTATCATATATTCATGCAACATCGCTTAGACCAAACAACCTTCTGTTCTTCCATCTATCTTATCTTTTCCTCTTTACAAATACAGTAAGTAAAGGAAACATAAATAATCAAGACAGGAGAAAAAGGTGCTTGTTTAATGTAGTGTCTCAGTGGTTAGTGTATAGCAAGACACAACCGATATCCTGAGGCCGATCATTTGCTGAGGCCCTTGATCTCAGTCATCTGTGCGTCCAGTTGGTAGCTGTCATGCAAGCAGGCATCAAGCAGTGGTGATGAAGGAGGGCAAGAAGGAGCAAGAGGGGATGGGAAGGGGGTCTTTGTGTGCGTGTGATGAGTGAGAGGGAGAGAGATAGAAAAAAGGGAGACATACTGAATCGCTGAGGCTGCACTCACCCGCTTGAATAGTCTATGGTCCATCAAGGGGCTTTGCATTAACAGCAAAACAACACCAGACAGCTATTAGCACACAGCAGATATCATGATGGAGAAGGAGGGCGAGGAAAAAGAGCCAAGGGAAGGGAGGAGCACCTCTCACTAAACCACTCATGATTAATGAATCACACTTTCAGGGATAAAAAATAAGTTTGAAAATATGGGAAGTGTCACATTTGTATTTGTATCAGCAGTGTTTCAGGTAGCGGATGAATTGCATGGCCAGTAGGGGGCGATGTGGGGGTGGGAGAATACCTGTGGCGGCAACGGCGGAGGAACCTCATAATCTTGCGGGCGGCCTGATCCTGCCTCTTAGTGAGAAGACTGCTTCTGAAAAAGAAACATCGCTCTTAAACACATTTAATTTTGCACATTACTTCTAGTACATGAATAAAATAT